>NC_136625.1:30051612-30449112 GCF_933228915.1 Telmatherina bonti | reverse complement strand
TGTTTGGAGCCTTTTCAAGCAATGGAAGACAACCATATAAATTCCTCTGACAGCTGGTGGGGTGGGCTGCATATTTAGAGATGTGCAATAAGACAACGGACAGTCACAATGTTGGTTGAT
This sequence comes from Telmatherina bonti, assembly GCF_933228915.1. NCBI lineage: Eukaryota > Metazoa > Chordata > Actinopteri > Atheriniformes > Telmatherinidae > Telmatherina > Telmatherina bonti. The sequence goes on along the minus strand of NC_136625.1, from coordinate 30,448,992 downwards.
TCTGATTTACAGCCAAAGAATAAAGCTGGTTGGAAAATGTCATCTTGAAGTGTATCCATTACAAAAACAAAAGCAAAATAAATTATGCTGTTCTTGTGCGCTTTTAACTCAGTTTTATATCAGATGTAGCTCTTGTGCGGTCAAATATTCTTGTATACAAAATGTCATGAACAAACAGGAGACAGGACTCCGACAGTGTTTCTACAATGATGGTAATATTTGACTGCCCCACAGGAAGAATGCTGTATGACTCATTCTCAGGAGGAATGAGGTAGAAAACAACATCATTTGCTCTACTTTGTCCTGTAACTCAGATGTGCCACACTTTACACAGCCTATTGCTCAGATAGGTGCGATTTTCAAACAGTAGCTTAATACATCACTGTGAATTCCCCCCATGCGAGTGTGTACACTGCAATTCAAACACCTCTGTTAGTAAACAAATCAAGACTGAACCAAATAGTCGCCCCCGTCGCCCCCCCACCCGAGTAGAGAAAATCCCATGACTTCCCTAGTCTCTCTTCTAATATTACTATTTGCTGAGGCTCCAAGTTATGTTGTAAAACTTTTTATGCATCCATGCCCCACTACATCCCCTCCAAAATAAATCCCATCAAGACACAACTGGTAACACTTGACAAGTGGTTGAACTTAAAGTATAAGTCTTTCAATCAGTAGTACTAATTGTAAATACGGACACTTAAAAATATTGCTTTAATTTTATGACAAAAAAAAAAAAAAAAATCAACTAAACCATATGATATTTTTTAAATAATTTCTTAAACTGTTATGATCGTTTTAATTCAATCATCACAAAACACACAAAGGATTTGAGATATAGTGAATTTCTCGCAGTATTTAAATTTTGTATTAAAAGTTAACACAAACTTTTTATATCTGACAGGGTAAATAAATATGTTAATAAGTTTATTGAGCTGTAACACGGTCATTCTTGGGATTTTTTGTCACTAGAAAAAGGAATCCACACATTAGACAAACCAACAGGAACATTTCCAGGCCATCTTCCAGCTGCAGTGTCAGTCTTCCCAAAGTCTCACATAATGCTGTTGTGATAATCTCAAGGATGCCCACAGATGTTCAAGTCACACAGATTCCTTAGTAGTTACCAAAGGATACATATTGCACCCTCAGAGGAAAAGACATTGTTGTGCTTAAAAGACAAGTTCTCACGTTACAAATGGTCTGAAAAGCAAGGTGGGAGCATGAGATACTGACCCACACTACACACTCTGGAGTGTCACAGAGCCCAGAAATGACAATACGACCTCCAGTGCAGATCATGGTTAAAAGCAATTAAAGAAAATGGAGTTAACACTAAATACCATCATGATTAATTATTTTCAAACTAATCATGAAATGATAGAGGAGTGAGTTGAATGTTTTAACATCTAACTGAGTTAATACAGAAGACAGTCAAAACAGGATGAATGGTGGTAAGACACCCTCGCAGCCTGGAGATTAATCTTTCACCAAATGCAGAAACTTCTAAATCCAGATTAAAAACATTTTCTCATGCACCTATGCACAACATCTGCACAGTAACTTTTAATTAATTCTGCTATTAATTATTTTAATATAATTAAATTATTTATTATGTTTTTTTCTGTAATGCTTTTAATGCTTCATGTAAAGCACTTTGAACTGTCTTGTACATGAAAGGTGCAATACAAATAAACTTGCCTTGCCTCACGGTTTAGAAAACAGTTTAAACCAAAGCTTGTATAATCACACTTATCAGAGTCTTGGGGTCTGAAAGAAGATGCTTCTTTTTAGTTTACTTGATGATTTACATCAGCTAGGACTGAATGCACATAGCTATCTAAACATATCCAAACTACGTCCTGAGGAAAATGCCCATTCCCCCTGAAATGGCCTTGCTTGAATGTGGACTGTTGAATTATTTTTAAATGTATCTTTATACCATAAATTATTCTACAACAGCATGTCAGAGAGTTTTATCCAGACATCACATAGCCAAGAGACGATAAACTAGTTCGCTAAATGACCCGGGACAAGGCTGCTCTGATAAACTTGTTGCGTTCAGAGTATTTTTAACTTGTTTTGATGATCGTTATTAGCAACCAGTGCTTAAAAGCTAACGCTAACTAAGAAAAGTAGTTAGCCAGCTAGCATTAGTTAACTGACTTTTCCTTACCTTTTTCCTGGTTAAAAGATATTATTTCATCCTCCTTAGGATTGGAAACTTGGGTGATGATGGACATGTGGTCCATTGAGACGGGTGGTTATTCCTGATTTGCTTTCCACAATGTTACTGGTGCTCGTTTCGAGTGCTAGCTAATGTAGGCTAGCGGTGTGAGATGAGGGCGACCAGCTTCCCCACAAAGCCCGGAAACCGTCCGAGGCGACGCGGCGGTAGCCAGCCAGCTAGCACGGTGCTGAGTGGAGGCCAGCGAATGGCTGGCATCTATGGCTTTCCGAAAAAAAGCATCGCTACAAACAAGTGTTTGAGGGAAACGCTGACAACGCTTGTTTTAAATTACATAAATAAATAAATTAAAACAAAAAAAAAAAAAACTAAATTTAAAAAACAAAACTGTGATGAATCACAAACTAACTTCAGTTAGCAAGCCAGGTTAGCAAGTTAGCTCCAAGACTCCGATCATCCAAAATACGAGGCCGTTTATGAAACAACGCTGGAAACACTTGGAAGCTCGTCGGATGGTCGCTGTTGTCCAAAAACATGCAGAAAGTATACGCAAGTTGCCCGACGTCAAACACTTTTAAGAAACAGTTCCCATCTGCTGGCCCTACAGTCCCTGTGCAACATGGACGCTTTATGTATTTTGAGTTGCATCTGAAGCGGGGGCGCTCAGGGTGGGAGGGGGCAGCTTGTTTCTGGGATGGATTCTTTCAGGCAGCCAGCACAAACTCGCAGCACTACATTGCTCAACCCATACAGCTGGCTGGACGCTGCTTTCTCCAGCTTTACTTGCCTCTATCATTATACTGACGCTCCACACGCAACATGTTAGTTCTTAATTATTACTTTTACACAGTTACCCCAAAACACAGCAGGCTTAATATAACTTCACAGGCTTAAAACAAGCCTCGGGTTGTTTACGATCCGGGGTAAACAACAGCCCGTCCAACAGACTGAGCAAATAGACTGAGCAAATAGTTTATGATCGTCTATAAACCCGGGTATGTGTTCACTCCAAGTTTGAAGAGTTTTGGCAATCACGGAGCGCCACCTCATGTCTAAATCAGAAAAATGCTTCAATGATACCAGGTGGAGTGTTTTCAAAGAATTTTTAATGAAGGGATTGTACTTCAACAATTAAATGCGTCATGTGAAAGCAGAAATAAAAGTAAAAATCTTTGTGGTGGGAATCACTTCGACAAGTTAAAACCTGCATAGATGGCACATTGAATTCTGTGCAAATCTTGGTGCAAATGTGTGAACTGTTTTGAAATAGGCTTTTTAATTGTAAACTTCTTTATTGATTAAATTGGAAGAAAATAAAATGTATTATTAGGCAGAAGAAACCTTTTAATATGTAATAGGAATGCACCACTTTTTGGGAGTTCCGACCAATATCTGAAATTTGAATATCTGCCTATGCCGATATTTGCTGATACCAAATCTGTTTATGTGAACATTATTGTGACTATGGTTATTATTGCTGTTATAACTGTGTAAGATTTCATTAGGTTGTAATAAATTAATCATCCTTTCTGAAGTTACCTCATCAATACAAATATAATAACATTACAGAGCTAACCATTTCAACAAGTTTTATTTTAATTTGGCACATTTTACCTCAATACAACCATAAATGTGTGGTTTTGAAACAAAGCTCTAGCTTTTTGTGTAACAAAAAATGTCACATTTTAATAATCAAGGCATTTATTTCTTTTAAAACATGTCCAAAGCATGTCATCAAACACATCTGCTCTGGCTTGACTAGTGTGGTATTGGGTATCGGTTGTGGTATTGGTACACTATTATTAATACCAAGTCCGAGTACACACGCTTGGTATACCGATACCAGTGCATCCCTAATATGTAACTCTGAACAATTACTTTATTTGCATGTATAACTGAGTTAATATGTTGTGATGTGCCATTGAAGCTATTTCAGCAGGCAGGTTACCTTCTTTTAATGATAATAGCTTATTTTTTCCTAAAAACCAGGTCCAAGGAACAAATTATCTGTTTGAGTCACAGTGTAAGAGCCATTATACCTATTTGGCAAGTGGAAAAGTCCAAAGTGCAAGTAGGAATGACTCATAAAATGTCTGGTGCTCTGTTGAATATAACCAATGAGATCAAATGGCAGCTTTTCAGTCACAAAAAGCTTAAACACTTTTTAGAAAATGTACTATAAGCTCTGAAAAGCCCCCCTAAAAAAAGGTAATCTATTGACATTTTACTCACTATACATATGTTTTAAACATTTTAACTGATTGCTTACGACCTATAGGCCACAGCAGGTAAAATGAAACAAACACATGGATCACTGCAAGAGAAAACATTGAATGTTTTATATTAATATGTCAGTCGTTAAAATAGAACAGTATTGATCAAACATTCAGTCATTTAGCAGCCTCTAAAAAGAAAAGGAAACAATTGCCACTATAGTGCTGCAGCTCTATCAGAAACTCCAGCAGGCAGATAAGTTTCTGGTATACGATCACCTTGTGGTGCACCACCAGCGCTTGTAAAAACCTGTGTTTGTATGCTGATCAGTCATATCAGTTACAGGAATTTGGACGTATTTCTACCATCAGAAACAGATATGTCAGTGGTTTGTTTGCACAATAAAAACAAATTATGCATGTTTGCATTAAAATCTTTGAAGTTCATGGCCTTACATATAAAAGGATCAACTTTTGTTTTCAGTTAAGATTTATTAAACATCTTTGGCAAATTTTTGCAGCATATTATTGCCTTTTCCTGGGCCTACAGGAGGCACATTTGGACCTTATCTGGCCCACTTTTGGCCCTTACAATAAATGACCACAACTGCCAAAAGTTATGACCCAAAGGTTATCATGTCTGATGGTTATGATGTTGTTTAAGTGGTAACACTCAACCTGAGCCAACGTCATCTTTCATAGCTAAATGTGGACGACAAGGAAACTGTCGATGTGGGCCATATTTAGACCCAACAGTCTAGGGGCTTATAGGGGCCCAAAGCAGGGACCTTCTGATTTTATTGAGAATACACATGACACCTGATATATTCTCAAAAGAAGCACCAAACACTCAAAGGGAAACAAATAAATTTAAGTTTTAAAAAGAAGAAAAATGAAAGCTGATAACTACATGCCTTCACAATTTCCCACAGACTTGAACACAAGAGGAGACAAAACAAACAATGACCAAGATTCGACAGAAAAGTCTTTAATGTGTTAATGTGAGCGCATCTTTATCTTTAGTCTAATAAAAGTTTGTTTATCACACACGATAATAAGTAAATAAATGGGTTAATGCCATCATGTGCAGTGTAGATGCAGCTATTGATTGACGCTTCTGCTTCCTCCCGCATACAGTTTAACTCCCGTTAGATACAGTATGTGGACCACCCCTCACTGCGGTGCTGTAGTGGAGGATAAATATATCCCCCCGCCGCCTCCACCTCCTCCTCCTCCTCCTTTCGTTGAGTCCGCAACATCCTGACTGGCCGAGGTTGCTGATCGCAGGCAGCTCCAGCCCACACAAGACGGATGAATTAAACCTTGGTTGTGTTTCTTTCTTTTTTTTGACGTTTCGTTCCGTAAAGACTGTGGCCTTAAGCGGATACAGGTTAGTAAAAAAAACAAATGTGTTTTTAATTAATTTAAATGATTGAATATTAGAGCAACCGAATCCTGAGAATCAATAAAAACAAATAAATAAATAAAATGCATGCGTGTTAACTATTCAGTGTGCAGAGGGGGGGGGGGAGCAGTGAAACATTAAACCTACATTTGTATGCAGGGCGCTTTGCTGGGGTCCTGCACAGCCATGGTTACATCCTGGCATGCCGGAGTTTTTAGTCTAACTCCTTTAACTTCATCTCAGTGCGTTACATGAACTTGACGCGCACGCGCTTAACCGTGCGCAAGTGCTCAATTTGTGCAGCTGGGGACAAACTGCCTTTTCCTACTGCGATGCACCATTCTTGGTCATTTCAGTCGGTGCTAATTATTGTGTGCAGTGAGTCTCCGCAGATCACATAGCACTGCAGCTGCCCCGCCGCACGCGCACCAACTGCGAGAGCTATAATAGGAAGAAGAGGTAGAGTTGCGCAGCTGACGGTGCTGATTCCGAGGAGCCACAGCTCTGCAGTCCTATTTAAGTCAATGGCCTGTCGATCCTAAAGGATTATTAGTGAAGTGTCACACCATAAAAAAAATAACTTTGATCTTCATGTAGATCAAAAGTTCATGTCTAGTTAATGAAATGTTCCATTAATCCATATGATGATCAGCCCACTGTTGGCTTTTTTTTTTTTTTTTTTTTTTTTTAATGCAGTTAATGTAAACAGATTTGTTGCTGGAAGGGAATGATGACTTGTTTTGTCAGGGTACTGATTTAGAAAACACTTTAACTTTGTTATGGACTAATAGCTCCAAATTTGGATCGGTCTATTTGTAATCACATGTACACTGTTAACCAGTTAGATCTAATATTATGTGGCTAACTGCTTTTCAATCTGTTGGGCCTGCAGCTTACAGATTCACCATGGGGATCAAGGCTGCTCTCCCCAGATATGAGCTGTATCTCTACTCTGCTGTACTTGCTGTGGCATTGATATGGGCTGGCAGTTGGATATTTGAAGCTTCAAGTGGTGAGTGCACAGCACTGTCGAGAGATGTCCAGAGCACATGCAGTACTGTGCAAAAGTCTTGAGCCAAGTTGCCTTCATTTCTTTGCTTCCAAGCAGTCAGACTTTTGTAATCTTTTTAAATGGTGGTGTGCAGCGATTTCCAGGGTTTCTTAAGACCTTTCCAAAATTTTCTTTGGCTGCTGGGCACTGGTATTATTACTATTATTATCAGCCCTAATTGTAACAGATAGAGGAACATTATTTTAAAATGATTATTTTTAGTAGTTGTGATATTTTTATATCTGTCAAACAGTTTGAAAGTAGGAATAAAGTATCTGTACTCTGGCAAGCCCATTACCAAAAAGCTGTTTGCCAGAAACCTGGTGCATCTCTGCATTGTGTGACATGTCATTAAAACTTGAAGTCAATGGACCAAAGGAAATTGTCTACACAAAAACATCAACTACAGATGAAAAGTAACTGAACGTAATGTCCTTATGAAGCTGAAAAAACAAACACCAAAGACCTGACACGGGACCAGAGACATGCATCTTTTTCCTTCATCTACTATTCTCTGAAACTTCCATCAGAAATTATATCAAAGGAAGGGTTGCAGTCAAGAAGTCATTCTTTAACTTGGAAAACATTAAAAAAGCTGAAGTATTCTAAACAACTAAAGAACTGGACTAAAAATCAGTGGCAGCAGGTTTCATGGAGAGGTGAACCCTCCACAGAACCAGAACCCAACATTACTGAAACAGTGAGGTCATCTGGACCAAGAACAGAGCAAAAGGTGACAAGCAAAGAACTCCAGAAAGACCTTCAATAAGCCTGGAAATTATTCCTGAAGAACACTTGAAAAATGAAAAGAAAGCTTGTCAGACTGTAAAAGTAGTCAAACCAAACATGTACTTTCAAGTTGCATTTTTTTGCTGCTTTTTTTGTTTGTTTGTTTTGCTGTGTTATTGACAGAATACAAAGGAATGAGGGGGGAGACTCAGGACTTGTGCACAGTACACAAACTACATTAAAAAGATCTCAAATGTCTATTTTATTCTAAATAAGTCAGGTTTAAATAACAACTTTCAAGCTTTAATCCGCAAATCAACATGAAAAAACCCCAAAACTATTCACTTTCAATCTAAGAAATCTACTTTAAACAAAGCAAATTAATTATAAAATACATCTGCAGTAACTGGCTCTTCTTTTATAATGGGTTAAGTTTAGTCTAAAACTGTGGGAAATGAAGTTCATTTAGCAGATTAAAGGAGGCCATCTTCCCAGAAGGGATTTCTTCATGTTCTCATTAATAAGAAGACAAGCTAAAGATAATTCCCTCATTTCCTCATTATTTTCCTGGTTGAAATCTCTCACACTGAAGCACATTAAACCATGTGATCCCAAACTTAATGTTATGAAAAACAGTAAACTAAAGTGTACATGCATATATTCAGACTATTACTATCCTTTGCAGATACCAGTCTGAATGGACTGCGTGTAATGTGGTGACTGGTTCCGTCTGCCACAGTCTGTACTGTCATAATCGTCAGGCAAAGTCCTGCAGGCCATTCTTTTGTCCTGTTTCCTTAAGTGGTTGCTCTCCATCTTATGAAATTGCCCGTGTGTGAGCATTTGTTAAAGCATAGGTCTGCATTCTACATTAGCACTGCACGATGGTAATAGAAGTCTGGCTGCGTTCCTGGATATAAGAGGCTTTTCCGAACTGACTTTCCTATTTTTTACACCCACAGCAAACAGGGAAATCTGTGTGATCAACAGTCATTTGTTGCATTCTGATCTTCATTATTACGGCAATTTCTTCCATCATTTTTGTTGTGGTGTTTTGTTTCAGCCACCTTGGTAAACTGATCTCTCCTGACATGATTATGATCCCTACAGTAGTGGATTAAAGCTTTAAAAACAGTGTTATATAATACCTGATGAAGCCGACGGGCAAAAATGTGCTTTGACATGTAAAATTCACATTGAGAACAATCCAATAAGAAGGCAAAGCCTTTTTGAAAATGAGAACGTTTGCTGAATCTTTTCCTTGCACTGGATTAGTGAGTAAAAAAATATAGATAAATAAAAAGCTTCCCAAAGCTGGGGTTGGCAGCCCACCCCCCCCTCCCCTACATTGATGCTTTGTAGAATTTAAAATGTGTTATAGTGTTACTGATCAAACACACCTTCTCATGCTTGATGAACATCTTTCACTCCTTTATTCAGAAAATGCAAACAGAAAGGCCTTCAAGGAAAGTGTGAAACCAGGATGGCATTACTTTGGCAGGAAAATGGTGAGTTTGGAGTATTTCCCGTCTGCACATGTTCCTCTTTGCTGATGCAAAAATGCACAAATGTTAATGCACCCGTCTTCTCTGCAGGATGCTGCGGACTTCGAGTGGGCGATGTGGTTCTCTACATTCCGCAATCATATCCTTTTTGCTCTCACCGGTCATGTGATCTTTGCCAAGATTTTTACCCTGATAGCCCCAAAGGTGTGTGTGTGTGTGTGTGTTCCAGACAAAGAGTTTCTGTGAATGTTCATGAGATGGCACTTCATTTTGACTTCATGCAGGTGTAACTGCACGTCTCTTTTGTTTGTAGATGCTCTGCCGTAAGTGTGTATTGTACATGTATAGATGAGTGTGCGTGCGTGTGTGTGTTGCTCTTGCAAATGAACACAAGCTTTGCTGCAATCAAGGCCATCCAGCAGATTTCATTGGGTATGTGGTGTTCCATGCAAAGCTGTGTTGTGGTGATGTGATCAATACAGGCCTTGGTTTTGGTCCGAGGTCTGACGTATTATTGATTTGCTGCACGGGCATGAGCTGCACTCTGGGAGTGTTTCTGCTGTGTAAACCTGTTATGTTTTTGTTGACATATTTAAAACAGTTCTTTATGTTTTAAACATGTTTTCCGTCTTGTTTCATGCTTACAATGAAGATTGGTATAGATGGATGTAAGGTAACATTAATAAACTTGTGAATCTTATAACGTTTGTCATGTGTTTCATTCAAGCCTCTAATTGCAGGACAGTAGATTTTTTTTCTTACATTTTCATTAATCCAACCTAATATGTTTTTATAATTATAGATCCAACAGTATTTTCCTTTTCTTTTACTAATGCTGCCTTTTATTTACATGTTGTGTTCAATTTTAAGTGGAGAAAAAAATTCCTTTCAGGACGTTCCACTGACACTGGCCCTTTTTTTTACCCACAGCACAGATCCTTGATCTTTGGTCTGTATGGTGGCTTGGCAGTTCTGGTCACGATGGGCTGGACCTACATGGCTCTGGCTCTGTCTCACTGCATCATACTCTACAGCGTTGCTCTGGTCAAGAAGAAGTGGATGTGTTTTGCTGCAGGACTGAGCACGCTGGCTTCCATCAAGCTGGAGCCCTATAATGCCTGGCAGGTGAGTGGGTGGCTTCCATTCAGCCTTCACAAATAGTGAATAAGCTGTTGCCTGATTTAGAAAAAGCTGAAGAGCTGCATAGACCAGTAGGAGGATCAGAATATATTTTCTATACACAAGAACAAGTGGTTGTGTATATCCACGTACCATATGAGACCCTGGCATGTCAAATTATTGGTGTTACACCTGTAGGAGGCCATGGTGACTGGTTCTTTTGACCTACAAGACATCCTGTTCTACGGGGGCCTTGGCTTCAGCATCATGCGCTGTATGAGTTTTGCGTTGGAGAACTGTGACAGGAAGGAGGGAAACTACACCTTCTCTGACCTGCTGAGATACAACTTCTACCTCCCGTTCTTCTTCTTTGGGCCTGTGATGACGTTCGACCGCTATCATGTCCAGGTGACGTCTCAGAAGTAGATGAAATTCATTAGGGGTGTCACAGTTTACCAGAATTCATGATATACTGAACTGCTTAATCGCTGATGCTCTGCTTTTGTTGTGGTCATTATTTGCAGTTTTCTGGTGTTGGTTTTACTGTACTATTATCAGCCTATGCACGTTGCTGACAAGCTGTATTTTACAGACAAACAACACTCAGCTAACCCGCAAGGAAAGGGAAATGTGGAACATCACCACCAAGGCCTTGTTGCACCTGGGAGCTATTCTGGTGATGGATGTCTTCTTCCACTATCTTTACATCTTGACAATTCCCAGTGACATGAAACTGGTCACCAAGCTTTCTGACTGGTGTCTGGGTGAGTCAGTAAAAAATAATCTTGTGTTTCTCATAGGAATAAATTACAAGCTGGTTTTTATGTAGTTGGCAACTCTTGCTTAAAGCTGTTAAATATTTCTATCATTAAAAGTAAAAATTATTTTAAAGTATCTTCTGAGAAACATTTATTATTATTATTATTATTATTATTATTATTATTATTATTATTATTATTATTATTATTATCATTATATTATCATAATCATTGTTATTATATTATCACAAAACCCCTATGATGAACACAAACTCGGGCAGAAATGTTCCCTTGCCCCGACGCGGGTTACTGGGACCCCCCTCTGGAGCCAGGCCTGGAGGTGAGGTACGAGAGCGAGCGTCTGGTGGCCAGGCCTTCGCCCATGGGGCCCGGTCGGGCTCAACCCGAAAGGGTTACATGGGCCCCACCTCCCGTGGGCTCACCATCTGCGGGAGGAGCCATAGGGGTCGGGGGCAGTGTGAGCTGGGCGGAGGCAAGGGGCAGGGACCCTGGCGGTCCGATCCCCGGCTGCAAAAGCTGGCTCTAGGGTCGTGGAACGTCACCTCTCTGGTGGGGAAGGAGCCTGAGCTTGTGTGTGAGGTTGAGCGGTTCCGGCTAGATATAGTTGGACTCACCTCGACGCATGGCTCGGGCTCTGGAACCAGTACCCTCAAAAGGGGCTGGACTTTCTTCCACTCTGGAGTTGCTCATGGTGAGAGGCGCCGAGCAGGTGTGGGCATTCTCATCAGCCCCCAGCTTGATGCCTGCACGTTGGGGTTTACCCCAGTGGATGAAAGGGTAGTTTCCCTCCGCCTCCGGGTGGGGGAACGGGTCCTGACTGTTGTCTGTGCTTATGCACCGAACAGCAGTTCAGAGTACCCACCCTTTCTGGAGTCCTTGGAGGGAGTGCTGGAGGGTGCTCCTTCTGGGGACTCCATTGTTCTGCTGGGGGACTTCAATGCTCACGTGGGCAACGACAGTGAGACCTGGAGGGGAGTGATTGGGAGGCATGGTCCCCCCCCCTCTGAACCCAAATGGTGTTTTTTTTTTTTTTTGGACTTCTGTGCTCGTCATGGATTGTCCATAACGAACACCATGTTCCAACATAAGAGTGTCCGGATGTACACCTGGCATCAGGATTCCCTGGTCCGGAGTTCGATGATCGATTTTGTAGTTGTATCGTCGGACCACATGCCTTGGACACTCGGGTGAAGAGGGGGGCGGAGCTGTCAACTGATCACCACCTGGTAGTGAGTTGGCTCAGATAGTGGGAGAGGAAGCTGGTCAGATCTGGCAGGCCCAAACGTGTTGTGAGGGTCTGCTGGGAACGTCTGACTGAGTCCCCTGTCAGAGCGAGCTTCAGCTCCCACCTTCAGCAGAGCTTCGAACATGTCCCAAGTGAGGCGGGGACATTAAGTCCAACTGGGCTGTGTTCCGTGCCTCTATTGCTGAGGTGGCTAGCCGGAGCTGTGGCCGTAAGGTCGTTGGTGCCTGTTGTGGCGGTAATCCCAGGACTCGTTGGTGGACACCAGCAGTGAGGGATGCTGTCAAGCTGAAGGAGGAGTCCTATCGGGCCTTCTTGGCCTGTGGGACTCTGGAGGCAGCTGATGGGTACCGACGGGCTAAGCGGCATGCGGCTTCGGCTGTTGCCGAGGCAAAACCTCAGGCATGGGAGGAGTTTGGCGAGGCCGTGGAGAAAGACTTCCGGACGGCTTTGAGGAGATTCTGGTCCACCATCCGGCGGCTCAGGAGGGGCAAGCAGTGCTCCATCAACACTGTGTACAGTGGAGGTGGGGAGCTGCTGACCTCAACTTGGGACGTTGTGGGTCGGTGGAAGGAATACTTCGAAGACCTCCTCAATCCTACCAACACGTCTTCCGATGAGGAGGCAGAGCTGGTGGACTCAGGGGTGGACTCTCCTATCTCTGGGGCTGAAGTCGCTGAGGTGGTCAAAAAGCTCCTTGGCGGCAAGGCCCCGGGGGTGGATGAGATCCACCCGGAGTTCCTTAAGGCTCTGGATGCTGTGGGGCTGTCCTGGCTGACACGCCTTTGCAGCATCGCGTGGATATCGGAGGCAGTACCGCTGGATTGGCAGACTGGGGTGGTGGTCCCCCTTTTTAAGAAGGGGGACCGGAGGGTGTATTCCAATTACAGGGGAATCACACTCCTCAGCCTCCCTGGTAAGGTCTATTCAGGGGTCCTGGAGAGGAGGGTCCGCCAGATAGTCAAATCTCGGAATGTAGGATTAGCAGTGCGGTTTTCGTCCCGGTCGCGGAACAGTGGACCAGCTCTTTACCCTCTTTGGGGTCCTGGAGGGGGCATGGGAGTTTGCCCAACCAGTCTACATGTGCTTTGTGGACCTGGAGAAGGCATTCGACCGTGTCCCCCGGGGGCTCCTGTGGGGGGTACTCTGGGAGTATGGGGTACCGGACCCCCTTGTGTGAACTGTCTGGTCCCTGTATGACAGGTGTCAGAGCTTGGTTCGCATTGCCGGTAGTAAGTCGGATTCGTTTCGGGTGGGGGTTGGAGTCCGCCAAGGCTGCCTTTTATCACCGATTCTGTTCATAACTTATATGGACGGAATTTCTAGGCGCAGTCGAGGTGTTGAGGGGATCCGACTTGGTGGCCTCAGGATTGGGTCCCTGCTTTTTGCAGATGACATTGTCCTGTTGGCTTCATCTGGTCGTGATCTCCAGCTCTCGCTTGAGCGATTCGCGGCCGAGTGTGAAGCGGCTGGGATGAGAATCAGCACCTCCAAATCTGAGACCATGGTCCTCAGGTGGAATAGGGTGGATTGCCCTCTCTGGGTCAGGAGTGAGGTCAAGCCTCAAGTGGAAGAGTTTAAATATCTCGGGGTCTTGTTCACGAGTGAGGGAAGGATGGAGCACGAGATCGACAGACGGATCGGTGCAGCGTCTGCAGTAATGCGGACCCGTGATGAAGAAGGAGCTGAGCCAGGAGGCGAAACTCTCAATTTACCAGTCGATCTACGTTCCTACCCTCACCTATGGTCATGAGCTGTGGGTCGTGACCGAAAGAACGAGATCTCGTATACAGGCGGCTGAAATGAGTTTCCTCCGCAGGGTGGCCAGGCTCTCCCTTAGAGATAGGGTGAGGAGCTCGGTCATCCGGGAGGGGCTCAGAGTAGAGCCGCTGCTCCTCCGCATCGAGAGGAACCAGTTGAGGTGGCTCGGGCATCTGGTCAGGATGCCTCCTGGACCTCCCTGGTGAGGTGTTCCAGGCACGTCCCTCTGGGAGGAGACCCCGGGGAAGACCCAGAACACGCTGGAGGGATTATATCTCTCGGCTGGCCTGGGAACGCCTTGGGATCCCCCCCGCAGAGTTGGCAAATGTGGCTGGGGAGAGGGAAGTCTGGGCTTCCCTGCTTAGGCTGCTGCCCCCGCGACCCGATAACCACGAAGATGAAGACATTGTTATTATTATGATTATTAATAATAATCATAATAATAATAATGATGATGTTACTGTGTTATTACAGCTTATCTGACCAATGATGACTTCAAACATTGTTGCTAATTAATGTGATCATGTGAATTAATGTGATTTTTATCTAACTACAGTAGTGGTCTTACAACTGCATCAGCTTTTCTTGTAAGACAAAACTTTAATAGAAATAAAAATTGGAATTAAGCATTTTTAGTCACAAAAAATCTCAAACAGAAATAACTTAAACCATCATTAATAGCATAAAATTATATTTCAATGTCATAGTAAGAGAAGTGGTATGCTCGGTGCTCTGAGTACAGTGACTGACAGATCTTGGAGGAGCTGACTGCACTAACGGGCTAAACAGAGTGGAGTTTGCTTCTGGTTAAACCTTGTGGAAAATCCTCTGTGGGAAGATATCAGCCAGCATACTAGACACAGTCTGTGTGGCAACAGTGGAAAGAATATACATTTATTCAGTATATACATCAATCCCAAACAAGTGATCCTCAACTCTCCACCATCCAGGTTGTGCACAAAATCAACCCATCAAGTATCCACCAAGCAGCGACTTTTGTAATGTCAGTTTTCTAAGTCAGTGCACAGCACTCCGATCTTACCAACACAGTGCTCGCTCTCCACACACTCACCTCCATATGTGCACACAGATCATTAATAATACATCAAATATAAATATGATTCTCGGAGCAAAATTCCTGCCAGATCTGGAGGGGTGCCACATTTGAATTCTTCTTGAAAGCGGCCAATATCCTCCATAAATTCTGGCAACCGGGGATGAGACACTTCTGTGATGAAGAGCGGTCAGCTAACTGTCAGGCATGTAGTTAGACAACAGTGTAAGGCAGGTAGGTTTTCCTGCTGATCAAGTTGATTTACTGATCCAACTGATTTGAGTTTATTTGCACATGATGACAAAATATAAAAACAAAAAGGTAAAAATACAGCAACCCCAACCAATAAACAAACAAACAAATAAAAAAACACACAAGTTCAAGAGTTGTATTTGGAAGCATGTACTTATCTTGTTCCAACCGAGTGAATCACAACCATTTCTAGTCATCATAGTACAGTCACATTTATTACTGATAATCACCACAAGGTGTTATAAATTCTTATAATGAAATATCAGTGATAATAAAAAGACTGAATGGATAAGTAGCAGAGGTGCGATGCAGCAGGGGAACATGTAAAACATGCAGGACAGCAAATCCTCAAGTACCAGGACTGAGGTTCCCTGTTGTCAGGTTTGTTTTTCTCACCAGCCGTTATCATCACTATTGTTTCATTATAAAATGATATCATAATGACCATAACTATGTCAAAGAGCTTTTAGTTTAGTTCAGCTGTGGAAATCAGACATTTTTTAGTGTCAGTGCAGCATAACTCTCAGTCTCGTATGACATGATCTTTTCAGCAGTTATTGTCTTGCATGTGCGTAATGTTTGCATGTATAATCCATGCGTTCCTTCACCCTGACTTCATGCATGGATTTTGTTTGTTCCCATGTGTTTTGCAGCTGGACTGGCTTATTCCAACCTGGTGTACGACTGGGTGAAAGCAGCTGTAATGTTTGGGGTTATCAACACTGTGTCTACACTGGACCACTTGGACCCTCCTCAGCCTCCCAAGTGTATCACCATGCTTTACGTCTTTGCTGAGACGTACGTGGGGCTTGCACTATAGTTGTGTGAAACATTATCAAATTCCTGTGTGGTTTTTTTGCTCAGTGACTTGGAAGTAGAGTATTTCCAAAAAGAAAAATGTCTGTGTTTTGCAGGCACTTTGACAGAGGCATCAATGACTGGCTGTGCAAGTGAGTGTTTGAGTTTAAATGGGAGAACCTGCCTTACAGCACAACCTGGTTTTAATTCTTCATTGTAAATCTGTGTTGAAATTTTGCAGGTATGTCTATGACTATATTGGTGGGGATCATGATAAAATCTTTAAAGAGCTTCTTGCAACCATCTGCACTTTCGCTGTAACCACCTTGTGGCTGGGCCCATGTGAGCTGGTGTACATCTGGTCGTTTTTCAACTGCTTTGGCCTCAACTTTGAGCTGTGGGTGGCCAAATTATTCTCCCTTCCACCCTTCTCTATCATAGAGGTAAAAAAAAAAAAAAGGAATCCCACCCGAAGAATATCTGTAAATCTGCAACATTGACCTGCTTAGCTTGTTTAATTTGTAACATGTGAAAACCTGAACATGTTTCTTCTGCATGTCTGTTGTGTGCAGAGAACCGTGGGTGAAGCCATGTCTCGAAGGATCAGGGGTGTGTTCAATGCTGCCAATTTCTGGTGCATCGTCCTCTACAATGTTCTCTCACTGAACAGTTTGGAGTTTGCCAAAATGGTGGGCAGAAGACTGATTTTCAAAGGTGGGCAACAACAGGGGTTTTTATGGTAAAAGTCAGGATTACTTCCAGTCTGAGGTGCGACAGGACAATAAAAGAGAAGAATGTCCGAGAGCTTCATCCTCCAGAGATCACATAACTCTAGCAGCCTCTTTGGCTTTTTGTAAGACAGAATACAATGGTTGTTTGAAGGATTATCTGCAGCCAAATATCCAGTCAAAGCACAAAGAGTGCTTTGCTCTTTTAAAGCCCTGCCTTCCTGTTCTTACATCTGATTCATCTACCTCTTCTTTCCCCTCCTTCTTTTCCTCTTCTGTCCTCATTCTGTAGGATTTCCTCTGTCCACCTTGTCTGTGTTGTTCGTGACCTACTGTGGCGTGCAGCTTGTGAAGGAAAGGGAGCGACAACAGGCCCTGCTGGATGATCCGGAACCAGAGAAGCCCGTGGATGGTGGCAAAGAAAAGGCAGAATAATCCGACCGAAAAGCAAAGGTTTTTCAGACTTCATGATCGAAATGCCCTCACACGGTTCCATCCTCAGCCTTGCCAACTGTAAGAGAACCAGACTTTGACAACCAGTCGGCACTTGCGTTGTTCGCAAGTTGATGTTTTTGCTTCTCAGAAGCAAGTCCGTTTCTTTTTTTAACTGCAACTACCCTCAAGTGCACTTGCTGTAGATAATCACCTCATCCTTTGGCACAAACACCGTTGGTGCATTTTCTATTTGTATTTGACTCAACAAATAAACAATCGGTATGAGAATATTATGAGCTTGCAAAAAAATCACACTAATAACCATATAGAAGGACATATAATATTGTAAAGGAACAACTACTTTTTTACGATGGGTCCTTGTTAGATTTGAACATTCTTACTTTTTGTCACCATCATAACCATAGATAATAATACGATGGTATTTTTATTTTGCTTTAGATGCTTTAGAAACCCTCATTATGACTACTCTTAATCACAATGAAAGGAGTAAAACTTGAAGAAAAATAAGAAACAAGGGTGCTGTGAAGATTTTCCATGTACAGTAGCTTGCAGCTGATTGCAGTTGTCGTCAAATAGCAAAAAACTCAAGATGCAGAGGAAAGCACTGGATTTTAGATGTCTCGCTGAATGTAGTTGAATCACTGACAAGTGTCTGGAGAGCCACTGCCTTACCCCATTGCACACCGTCCACAGGAGATTACTGTGGCATGTCAGAGCTCCTCTCACATGCTTCAGACACATACACTTTGCTATGAAAGGCAACAGACCCAGCAGGGCGTAAGGGTCAGTCTTATCCTGCTGTCACTAAACCTGCTGCATGTCCTCCATACAGCAGGCAGAGAGGAACACTTTGTGATGATTGTAATGCCTTTTCTCTCTAAAAGGTTTTCATTTGACTTGAAATAAAGTTTTGTTTCATTCAGGGGTGACACATCAGCTGTGTGTGTGTGTGTTTTGTTGTTTTAGGTACAAATATTAAAGCAGATGTCATGTTTATTTAGAAAAATGCCTGCTTTGATATTTTATTTTTGTTTAAATAGATTGATATAGTTTTAAGTCAGGGGTCACCAACTCCAGTCCTCCAGGACTACCGTCCTGCAGGTTTTAGTGTTTCCCTGCTGCAACACACCTAGCCCAAATCAATGGCTCATTGACAGGCAGACGCAGAAGATGACAGCAAGTTTTTGGAGGATCTTTTCATTTGAATCAAGTGTGTTGTAGCAGGGAAAAACTAAAACCTGCAGGATGGTAGCTGTGGAGGACCAGGGTTGGTGAGCCCTTCTTTAGCCACAAGAAGGCGTAGTTCGGCCACAGCTGATGCCAGTTGCTTGGTAACTTATTGTTACGTCATCAATGACAAATACGTCCAAACTGATCAGAAGGTTTTTTGTTTGTTTGTTTTAGGTTTTTTTTTTTTTCTTTTGTGATGTTGTTATAACCCATAATCCATACATTCACAATTTCACCCTCTTAGGATATAAACTCACAGAAGTATGTCTAACTATTAATCAGCAAATAAGATGCTCCTTGGATCTAAATTTTGATGGACCAATTATACATTAAAAAAAAGTGTCCTAATAAAAAAAACAAACAAAAAAAAAAAAACATATTCATGTATTTAGGTTGATTTTTCTTTATTTTAATTTTTTCTATTGTTTTACTTGACAATTAATTTTCCAGATCACCTCAGGTGATTATTGTCTTACCCCAGTTTAGATTTCATCCTAACTAACAAAGTGTGTATATATAACTAAAATTAAATAAATCTAACCTTTATATTTGTGTTTGGATGTCACTTCACATTTGCCAAGCTGTCTCTTCAGCCAGCAGATGTCAGTGTTGTCTTTCACTCGTAGTGTGTTTCTGTTGCAAATGATTAAATCGGGTGTTTATATGTGTATATTTGTGCAGGGATTCCTGTGGACAATATAATATAATATAATATAATATAATATAATATAATATAATATAATATAATATAATATAATATAATATAATATAATATAATATAATATAATATAATATAATATAATATAATATAATATAATATAATACAATACAATACAATACAATGTAATGTAATGTAATGTATCATATTATATTATATATAAATATATATATATATATACATATATATATATATATATATATATATATATATATATATATATATATATATATATATATATATATATATATATATATATATATATATATATATATATATATATATATATATATATATATATATATATATATATATATATATATATATCATGTGATATCATATTATATATATATTGGTACAAAATCATTTAATAGAATGGTACTTAATTTACTTTCTTTAAAAAATGCCTATATTTAGATAGAAGTACAAATGTTCAAGGCTTGTGTGACCTGTAGACATTTCTCTAAAAAGGGAACCCAGGTCAGTAGTAAATTGTGTCACTTCCCCTTCTTGTAGCCTGATGAGGGTTTGGGAACACTGCGAACAAATGGACAGGTTCTCTATTATTTTCTTTCTCAGATGTTTATATATGAAGCTTCTGTGTCGTTCCCTTTACAGATCTCACTGTTCTGAAAACCTCTACCAATGTACAGCCAACCCTGAATAACAAGCTGCTTGATGTAAGGTTCATGTCCACTAACTGGGATAATAAAGAAAATTACTCTTTTGTGTTTGCTAAAATATCCCAATGATCAAGCACCGCAAAGCTGGCAGATGACTTATCCTACTGGATTTAACAGCCCCGGTCATTCAGCTGTTTGTGTGAGTGGGTTGCACCAGAGAACAGGACCTCTTTCCCAACTTTGTGAGGATCCCTTCTATAAATACTCCTTACTTACACTCTGAATGACAGTCATAGACAGCTGCAGCCACCAGTCAACCCACAAGAGAGGACTAACCACAGCAATTTGAGCAGCCCTGTGACTCCAGAGAGTCCTGCTCTGCTCTTGGTAGCGCAGGGAGCCCACGCAACCCAACGGGGACAAGGTGACAAAATGGCTGCCATGACTATAGACCCGGTGCAGCAGCCTCGGATGTACCAACAGACCTTGCTTCAGGATGGACTCTGTGACCTCCTAGAGAATGACAAGTTTGTGGACTGCGTTCTCAAAATCCAGGACAAAGAGTTCCCATGCCACCGCTTGGTTTTGGCTGCAAGCAGCCCCTTCTTCAAGGCCATGTTCCTGTCTGACTTGGAAGAAAGCAAGAAGCGGGAGATAGTCCTCAAAGATGTGGAGCCTGGTGTTATGGGAATGATCCTACGCTACCTATATACATCTGACATTAACCTGACAGAACAGAATGTGCAGGATATCTTCATGGTTGCTAACATGTACCAGATCCCATCCATCTTCTCTGTATGTGTGACCTATCTCCAAGAAAAGCTGGTTCTGGGCAACTGCCTCGCTATCTTTAGACTTGGGCTTCTTCTAGATTGTCCCAGGCTCACACTGAATGCAAGAGAATTCATCTGTGAACGCTATCAGATTGTTGTCAGAGACCAGGACTTCCTTCAGCTCTCCCCCAGCGAGCTGGCCATCCTCATCACCTCAGATGCCCTTAACGTAGAGCGGGAGGAGCTGGTGTTTGAGTCCCTGATGGACTGGATCAAGCATGATGAAACAAAGAGGCTAAAAGACCTTCCAGAGCTGTTGCACTGTGTCCGATTCAGGCTTATACCAACGGATTACTTCAAAGAGAAAGTGGAACGGCACCAGTTCATCCGGTTAAACCAGGAGATCATGAAGGAGTTGGAGCTCGTCAAGGATGCTCACAAAGGACGACTTCCCAAGCCGAAGAGGCTTACTAGCGATGGAGCAAAGGGGGGAGAGGGGAGTGAAGATGAGGAAGATGAGGGATACCTGCCAGGGATACTCAACAACAACCCTCGCTTTGGCATGTTTGAGATGGACCTGATACTTATGATTAACAACACAGGGACCGTGGCTTATGACCCGGTAGGAAACGAATGCTTTGTGGTGTCAGAATCAACAAAGATTCCCAAGAACCACTGCAGTCTGGTGACGAGTCAGAACCAGATTTTTGTTGTTGGAGGTCTTCTCTACAACGAGGAGGACAAAGATGAACCTTTTAAGTCTTACTTCCTACAGGTAAAGTGTCATGACTGTCTTCAAGGAAAATATATGTATTTTCTAGACTTCTGGCTTTGCATAATTTCTCATGAATCTTTATTCTCATCCATAGTTTGACCCAGTAAGTTCAGAATGGTTAGGGATGCCCCCCCAACCTAACCCTCGCTGCCTGTTTGGCCTGGCTGATGTTGATAACTCCATCTATGTTGTCGGTGGAAGAGAACTAAAGGATGGGGAGCACACCCTGGACTCAGTCATGATCTATGACAGACAGTAAGTTTAATATGATCCATAAGTGCTGCTGATCTACTGTATACCTGATTAAAATATATATCTAGGAAATTAACCACCGTAGTTCTGTAAAATCTGCAAAAACTTGTATTAATTCTCTTGTCACTGACATATAAACTTTCATCCTTTTTGTCTAATTTTATGTGATGTTAGTCTACCTTTACATTTTCTTGACATACTTTGTATTTCCTGCCAATCAGATAGATTCTTCCAATTAGCCTTCAAACTTCAGCTAATCTAGAGAAACATCCATTGTCTTTCTTCTATGTGCAGGTCATTCAAATGGGGAGAGTCTGACCCGCTGCCTTATGAAGTGTACGGACATGGAACCGTATCCCACCAAGGTCTTGTCTATGTTATTGGAGGAAAATCTGAAAGCAAGTAAGTGACGAAGAAAAACACTTAAATAAAACAATCAAATTTTATAACAATACTGCAGTTGATGCAATGATATCAGAAGATGTCATGGTTTATTTGCCCTGTTTTGTTACATGAAGTGTCATCAGGTATTCCCAGGTATTGGTTCGGTATCACAGATTAATAAATATGAAAGAGTTACAAAAGAAAGAACAAACCTGGTATCCCATAATGCAACTTTTTACTGTCTGTTAAAAAAGTAGTGCATTAGACGTGGTGAACCCTTTAAGATTTCTTTTTTTTTTTTTTTTTAAATAAATTTGATCTAAAATATCATTTGAAAGAAAAGAATCCCATTAAACCAATGAGAAAATCATTTCACTTAATAGCATTTAATAAGAAAACTTCCACCATTAGTAACAGATATTTAGTCCTGCTCAAAAGTTTGAAAGATTTTGACCTAATTTCTCCATTTAGAAATAACTCCAGTGATTGGATTAGTGGGTTTTCTCACAGTAGCAAGATGTCTGGTGGGAGTCCTGACTTTTCTTGGGGCGTCGAGGAAAGCGGACCCAAATTATAATACTGCTTTAACCACGTTCCAGAGATAAGAAAACTTTTTATTTCTTCAAATAAAACATTTCCAGATTAAGCCATAAATCTTTATTTTGGTTTTGTGCTTTTCATGCTTTCCAGGTGTGTTTTTTGTCTTTATGACAGTGCAGATCATTTCAGAGAGTTGTGACTTTAACTTTTCAGCAACACATCATTACTCAATGCTTTCTTAATGGACTCACTGGAATCTGCACCAGACAATGTGAGAGTAGACCATAGTGTCTTGGTTGTAGTCTGGGTTCCTTTATAAAAACCCTCTGCTGCTTCATGTCATGTTCTCGATGTAACCTTTGTTTGTCTGAGTTCAGCTTGGTGGAGTCCAAACTATTTAGAGGTGGTTTTAGACACCGGCTGCTCATGAACACCATAAAAACATTCACACTAAACAAATATGAACTAAATAAAACTTATTAATCCTTCATAACTATTCAAAAGCTGTCTAGAGTCAGTGTCATTCTACGCTTCATGAAGTTCAGGCTTTGATTGGTCCTGGAAATAAAACAGAGCTGACATGTAGAATCAGCTGATTCCCCTTACTGACCAGCTCATCAGGTGTAATATTTTTATAATTTGTTTAGCCGTGTTCGTTTTATCTTCTGTTGCAACTTGTATAAACTTATCTTGGAGCTTTTCTTAAAGCAACACTATGGTAAATAATTTTTTTCAAGTATTTGTGTGTTCTCCCAACGTCCTCGGTGCTCACAGCTTTCAAACCTGAGACAACGAGTGAGTACATGTGCTTTGGTTTAGGAAAATATAAAGTCTTAAGCCTGTATGCCAAACTAGATCACCCTGTGAGTTGTTTTTCCAAATATTCACATGCTGAGTTTTACTTTCCTTGATTAATAAACTAAGCCCAATAGATCAAATCAATGCTTAGATCCTTTAACATGGAATAATGAATGTTTGTGTGCAGGAAGTGCATGAGAAGAGCGTGTGTGTACAACCCCACTAAGTTCGAATGGAAGGACCTGGCTCCTATGAAGACAGCCCGCTCTCTGTTTGGTATCACCGTCCACAATGATCAGATCTACGTGGCGACAGGAGTCACAGACTCGGGCCTCACCAGCTCGGTGGAAGTCTATGATATCGCCACCAACAAGTGAGATAAATCAGTTCTTTTTTATGGTCTACTTTACCTTATGGTTATGAGGTGAAGCATCTGTCCACAGGAGTGCAATGATTCATGGAGCATGAATAGCACCTCATTAGATCATAAAACACTACTTGTTGCACTGATGTAGGTGTCATATTGTAATACAGCAGCTAATTTAACATCATTGCTTCTAATGTCTGTGTGAATGTTTGTGTGGCTGTGTGCCAATCGTGCTCCAGGTGGTCTGAGTTCACAGAGTTCCCTCAAGAACGTAGTTCCCTCAATTTGATCTCAATGGGTGGTATGCTGTACGCTGTGGGGGGCTTTGCCATGGTACCCAGTGAAACCAGTGAGGAACCTGTCCCAACAGAGATGACAGACATTTGGAGGTGAGAGCTGACTAACTGCACTCAGATAGCCAGTTCTTCTTTGGTGTATTTATTGAGAAATCCAATGGTTGTGGTTTCTATTTTTTCTGTTTCCAATGAAAGTTAAATAGATGATGTCTGACATGAACAAGCTGAAAAGTGGAAACTTCCTTGACTTTATTATAACATTCTAGAAAATGACTTTTAGCCTTTTCAAATCTAAACTTCATTTAGATCAGATAGTTTGAAATACAATCCCGATGTCAGAAAAGCTAGAACACTGTCCTGAATAAAGACTGAATGCAGCGATTTGCAAATCCCATCATACCACATTTCATTCCTAATGGAACATAACATACTGGATGTTGAAACTGAGACATTTTTACCATTTTATGAAAACTATTTACTCCTCATTATTTATTGGCAGCAACAAATCTAAAACAAGTTGGAACAGGATAATGTTTACCATTGTGTGGCACTCCTCTTATTTTAACAACTCTCTGTGAACATCTGGAAAATAAGGAGACCAGATACTGAGAGAAATATTATCTTATCCTCTGTGTCAAAATGTTGTTTTCTATTGGTGAAACATTTGGATGGATGTAGATGGTGTTTAGCTGAAATCTCCAAGATCTTTCCTGAAAGAGACATTGTCTGGATGGGAGCAGATATTGCTCTGAAACCTCAATGTCCCATGGCAGATTTGGAAGCTGGGTGGTCCCTTTTCTCTTTAGTTCATAGGACATGACGTTCATGATTTTACAAAAATAATGTGACCACAGAGCAGTCTCTACTTTGCCTCAGATCATGATAAATGAGCTGTGGTCCAGAGAGGATGGCAGTGTTTCTAGATCATGTTCAATTATCGCTGCCACTTTGCATGAAAGAGGCTTAACCTGTATTTGTAGATTTCATGATGAACTGTATTACCAGACAGGGATTTGTGGGGGTGTTCCTAAGTCCATACAAAGATTTTTTAGCAGAATTGTGTGTAAATTTTTGGCAGTGGTGCCTGAGAGTATGAAGACCACGAGCCTACAGTTTTAACTTTAAGCCTTGTCCCGTGCCCACAGAGATTTCTCCCAATTCTCTGAATCTATTGACGACATCTTACAGATGGTATAAATTGTGAGATATTTTTACAATTTCACCATTAAGAACACTCTCCTGAAATTGTTCCACAGTTGTTAGTCAGCCTGTCTCAGACCTCTTCCCATCGTTGCACCTGAGCGGCTCTGCCTCTCTGAAATGCTCCATTTATACCCAGTAATGTTTCTGATTTGTTGCTTATTCACTTTATAAGTTGTTGAATTCTCCTCCAGTTGCTTTTTATTTGTGCCAGTTACCTTTCCAGCCTTTTGTTTCCCTTTTCCAACTTTTCATTTTCAATATGTTGCTGCCACCAAATTGAAAAAAGCCATTTTTTCCATGAAATGATAACATGCTATAGCTGCCCTCATCAGTTATGTGTTTAAATGTGGGTTTATGAGCTTTGCAAATCATTATATTGCAGTTCTTTCTTTTATTGCATTTTACACAGACCCCAAAGTCTTTTAAAGGTGAAATTGTAAATTCAGTCATGTCTGAAGATGAGAAACAGAAAAACTGGATTTCATTCCAGTCATATATGTAATGTTATGTCATCATTACATGTCAATCTCATTGACATAGTGTCTCATCAGCACACAATTAAAAAAATGATATCTATGTAAATTCATTAATTAATAAGTCATACACATTGTAAATGGATCAAGGAGAGGTAGAGCGGAAAAAATCCTTTCTGGGTTCATATGTGACAATTATTCACAAACAAAGCTCAGCTGTTTTACTAATTCTTTCTGTATCTGATAATCAAAACTTTGATTTGGTTTGTAAAAATGTAACTAATAAAAAAGAACATAATATCATTTGTTCTTTTTTAGTTAAATTTTTATAGATATCACAAATTATATTGACACAGTAAGCAATATTCTGCAACATATTACATATTGTTCTTTTTAAAATATTTGACAAAATATAGAAGGCAGCCTGGCTTGTGCTGTGTTATGATAAAGATTGAGCCTGGTTAACTGCTGTTCTTGTGGATGCCTGCAATGACAGTCTGTTTACTTTCATTGTACACCACAGTAAAATGTCTTCCAGCTTGTTGTTTTTTTTTTGTTTTTTTTTTATAGCTTTTCTAGTTATTCCTCATTCAGTCTGTTGAACAATCACTAGATTTACATGAGAAGTACCAGATTTGCTGTGTGAGCCTAATATGCTACAAAGGCAAATAAATCTTACATCTTGTATCTTTTCCACAGGTATGATGAATCAGAGAAGTGCTGGGGCGGGATTTTGCGTGAGATTTCCTATGCAGAAGGATCCACCATCCTCCCCGTGCGTCTCAACACTCTCCGTCTCACAAAGTTATAGTGTTGGTGTTATGAGGTTAACAATGTAAGCTTATAATCAGGTTATGATAACTTATTCAGAATAACAGCTGAACTTTGCCTCGATAGAAATTAAAAAGAAAAATGTTAGCATGTGCATCAAATGTCTTACCTTGCATTTTACAACAGGGGGAGACAGAAACGTGCCTGAATAGGTTTGGAGAAGTTAGAATTCCTTGAACCAATGGATTACTTCAAAGAACCACATCCATGTGATACCTAAAGCCCTAAAATGTGTATTTGTACTTTTTTCATGAACTATTTTGGAAATTTTCTTTTCTATGTGTAACGCTGTATTCAGAAATTAAAGATAATGATAATTATGCTGCTTTCAGAGGATATTCTTATTGCCTAAATAGAAAAGATACTGAAGGCATTTCTCAGTGCAAATGGTTGTATTCATCTTCATTTGTTCAATAACAGATTTATATGCTACTCCACATATTGAACAATGCATTTCTTTTAAAAGTACATGAACACAAATGAGAGACACTTTTACAACTTTACATTGACATTATGCAAACATCACAAGTGACGAACGTTTCTTTCAAATGTAAACACGGATTTCTAGTTGACACCTGAGCACTAAACGTATCACCATCAAACAAAATAAACACATTCTTTATCCATATTTACAGATTATCTTTATATACAACTATAGCTGCATGTGACATTTACTCTGAGGTACCTTCTGTAACTTTTACTTTATTTTTAGTTTTACACACAGTGGTACAACAAGCACAGAGGAACTAAAGTAAACATTAACCCCACGTGGATCCTACTGCGGCGTTACTGTAGCCTGTACTTTTTGGGGGTATCAAATACATGCTTAAATGCCAGATTGAACAGAAAACTATCATATCATTCAGCTTGATAAATTCTGATCAAACAAGACAAGAGTCCACAGTCAAGCTAGCAGCAAGCTGCACTTTTAGTTAACATCTGTATGCTAACATGCTCCAAACAGGAATGCTAACAAGACAGCGCTATCCAGATGAATTGATAATAATCTCAGTTTAACATCTCATATTTAGCACCAGACACAAAGTACATAGGCTTTTCAGATGTTTTGTATCTGTCAGTACTTGCAGAATAGAAACCTTGATGGTGTGCAATGATCGAAAGAAAGCAGTTATTTGATTTGCTAGCACTTCATTTCCATTTTTAAGGTTGTGGGAAGTTCAAATGACTAATTAATCTTACATAACTGTCTTCCTATCTTACTTAATTGTTTTACTTGCAATAGACAGTGGTCTAAGCATTCTCAATAGCTGAATTTTAACCATCAAAGTTTGAGCAAATAAGTATATTATTGATTTTTTTTTTTTTTTCTTTTTGCCACTTTTGCATCAGATATTAAAGCAGACGCAATCTGTGTGACATGGTTTATGTTGTGAAAAGGTCAGAACAAAGTAAAATAAAGAAAAAACCTGATCCAAAAGTAAAGAAGAAGAAAATCCACAAGTCATGGTTATATTCTTAGTAACTCTGGGTTCAGCTTCCTGCTCAAGAATCCTTTCTGATCTGTTTGAGAGTCCCTCCTGTCTACAGCAAGTACAGCAAAGTTCACACTACAAGACCTGAAGCCGAAATTTCACAAAGCAGACAAATATTAAAGATTGGAGGCACGTGGCCATGATCTGAAGCAAACCGTTGCCAAGTGCTGCGTGTGAACACTTTGAAGATGTGATTAGTGAGTGTTTCCAGATATTTTGAAGAGTTGCTGGGGCAGGAGTTGTATGGAAGTGCAGCACGAGAAGCAGGGTGAGGAGAGATAGGAGGGAGAACCAAGGAAGATGAAGACAACGGAAACACAACTAGCCAGATGGAAATTGGAAATTAATAAGCCATAAAGAAAATTTGGGGAAAATGTGTGTGGTATTTAAAACAACAAGGTGATCAGTACACGTTAACCTACTATTGTTTGTATTTCACTAGAAAAAACAATAACTGTGTAATTGTGAACACAATTAGAATAAAACCAAACATCTAATTATATATAGTTGTGTTCATATGCCTGATATCATACAGAATTGATGCTCACAAAGTCAGACACACACGATGAGCTTAGGAATCCAATCACTTATGAATGAAAGCTGAGTATGGTCATGCTTAATTAAAAAAAACATTATAATAAAGATTGTTTTCTTGAGATAAAGAATGATTTTAAGGAAGTGAAAATGTTTAGTTTAAATTTTAAGGAACAATGATAAAACACACAGGAGCCTTTTTTTCTATCACAGTTACACAATAAGATGTGCATACTTCCACTTTCTGTTCTAGTTTTTGATCATTTGCAACAATTACTAATTATATTCAATGCTAACCACTCATTTTCAAGCTCAATATGATCATATCACGTTATTTTGTGATAATTAGTTATCTTGTAGACAAAGGTAGTTATCTTGACAAGACAAAGGGTCAAATTACTAAGATAAAGCTGATGAAAATTATAAGATAAAGAATTCTTGAGATAATGGCATCAAAACTAGATGATTGCACGCATGGCCACCCCTTATGCGCTCAACCAGAATCAAATAGCTTCAGTGTCTCTGCTCTACAGACAAAGAATCCGGTAAAGACATGCTCTTGTAGTGTGTAACTCATGCCACCCATAATTCATGTAGAAACTAGTGTAAGATGTTAACTAACCATAAGGACTTCACACAATCTACTTTAAAGAAAATGAGAGAATATCTCTTTAACTCATCCTGACGGGAACATGAAAGTCTGATGGGAATACTTTCTGTAAGCGTTCAGACATTTTAAATTGAATCTCAAATGTAAACCTGGCAGTGGAAAAAGACCAAAGTTTAAGAATCAACTATTCTAATTCATCATCTGGTAACTATGAACATCTGGAAAAATATCTCATGAAAACATTTGCTGGTGGCACAGGAATAGAATATTAACAATAAATAGAAGAATAGTAACTTTCCATGCAGTCTAGTTAACAGAAGTTAGGAACTTTTACCACATATCCATTTACAATTATTTGCATGATTGACTAATGTGACGCATTTGGATTATCTGACATGAGACTGTGTCCTAAAACCAAACAGAAGCATCTGTAATCTGAGTCACATTTCACAAACTACAGCTTGAGTTTACTGAGCTGGAATGTTATCTGGCAGTAATTCAGCAAAGTGGATAACCCATATAAAACTGTCAAAGACAAGGTATCTGGTTCTGGGACCATGTAAAAGACTCTTCCCAAGTGACTACTTTTTAAAACAGCCTGGCAGTGTCATTAATGTTGTTACCATTTGTCCCCTATGCGACCCTGGTCATTAGGTTAAGTGATTGGACTCTCCTGCATAGCACATGCTAGTAATAAAAACATCTTGTTTCCTACTGGATAGAGCTTGTCTCTGGTTTTATCCTTGTATCACATAGAATCATCTGATGAACACCAGCCAAGAGTCCCATTTCCTTTTAGCGCGGATCTTTGTGCTTGCAGATGCATGTTACTTTACTGTTGTTGCCTTAAAACCTGATTTTCTATCCTTTAACAATGGTAAATTCAAGTACACTTAATGTGAGATTTCAGCAAAACATTATATTACTAGTTGGGCAAGCTAGTCTGCGTGCCCAGTGATCAACGTTCTCCTGGCTGTGCAATCAAACTCCAATGATGTTCTCCTGACTAAATCTAGGTGAATGCAATCTATGAAAATGGCAGAGTGATTATTTTGCACTGGTGTAAAGCTGACTTACTCTGGCATGAAAAAGCACTGAACAGCTGTCATTTTTGATAGCTAACCCACAAAATAACAAGAAATAAAATGGGCTCTGTATCAAAATGTCATGCCGACCCTCAGAACTCCCTCTACCTGATAGTATCGCTCTTGTGGGCCACATATCCTTGTGGAACATAAGCGAGTCAACTTCTATTGGATTTTAAATGGCAGAGAGGTGCTCCTGACATGCAGATGCTCGTCGTGTTGTGGGGCTGCATTTGGTCAACATGGTGATCTGGGTGCTGAAATTGTTGCCGTTGCTGCCAATGGAGGGCTGCTGGTATTTAGTGTCAGCACCCAGGAACCGCTGCAGCATCCACCTGCGCCACTTACGCCTAATCTCTGACTGCACCTGCAGCAGAGGCAAAGAGGTGAACAAACAGTTTATGATGGGCGTTACAGGAGAATGACATGCAGCAGGGGGAGGCAAAATGAGATCTAGTGATATAAAGGACAGTAAACATCTTAAAGAGGTAATTCTGCTTGAATTTACTCACCTCTCCATTCAGGAAGCAGTACAAGACTGCAACAACAAAACCCTGTTAAAAAGAAAAACAGATAAAAGAATTTGTGTTGTTGGAAGAGACGTTGTACTAGATAGCACAGCTGGGGAAACACTCAACATTTTTTAGGATGAGTAATGACAGTACGATTAAGACCAACTTCAAGCTGGGACTGGAAGCTCATCATGTTGCTGTCTGGGATATGTTCCCAGGAGATATCAGTCTGGGCCAAAAATGATTATAAATCAGGACGACTTTCCACTGGAAGATTTCCATCTTTGCACTTTGCTCTCAGCTTCTAGTTTAATACATAGTAAATCTGATAAATAATTTTTCAAATACGCTAAATTAAACATTAAATGCAGCATTCCAGATTTGTAAAAGGATTACATCAGATCCCGTTCATACATTTGTGTATAAGAAGTGACATTTTGACTGACTTCTGGAAAGTATGACCAGCACACTCCCTAACGCAGTGTATGAAATTAAGGGATAGGCTACCTGAAATGACCCAAGGACAAGATCGAACACCATCCTGATGTGTGGGTGGAGGTGGTCAGGGATAAAGGCAAATATTATGTAGTTTATGCCAAACAGAGGTATCAACAGCAATGTAGATTTAGCCAGTCTCCTAAAAGTAGCAAAAAGAAATCAAAGATTAAAATAAGGTTAGTGTTCATTTCTTTTCTACATCCACAAAAAAAGAACGTCATGGCTGTATTAGTTTTTAGGCAAGAGCTATTGCTCAACACAAATAATTCAATCAATCTCAGCTGATAAGACATGACTGTAACCTTTGCTATGATAGAGTTGTTGACATTTGGCACTGAAAACCTACGAGTACTGATTGGACTCCTTCCTTCCGATGTCAGGGCAATTCATTTTCTGACGCAATATTCGGATTATACAAATGAAGAGGAAAAAGTTCACCTGCCATGAGAGTAACACATCTGTTAATGGTGCGTTATGCTGAGTTGTATGTGAAATGTTACACATGAACAAGTGCAGTGACTCACAAGTATGGCGACTAAAATGGGTGTTTTGATGATCCACCAAGGATTGTCGTCAATTGTCTCCCAGCATCTGACAGAGGAGAGTTAAACAATCATACAAAAATGATGAACACAAACGGAACCAAGCAGCTACACGAACAGAAAGAAAATAAACTCCAGAGCTAAAGCTAGCACAATGCTAATGCTATCGCTTAGATTATTATGCAATCACTACAAAATATGTTCCCTCACCTCTGCTTCTTATTCTTGAACTTAGAAACTGATACAAAGACTAAATATTTCATTTTAAAGGTACAGCATGTAAGAATTACTGACATCTAGTGGAAAAGATGGGCATAGAAATTCAAATGCCAAGTACAGTTGTGAATGGACGGTGGCTGTAAGTGGACAAAAATCTTCCAAACATAAACATATTTTTCATTTTTGAGTGGATCCAGTGTCCTCAGGTGCAGCGATGGATACACTACTGGTAAATATTTCAATATTATTTTAATGTGTACTGTCTATTTTATGAACCTTGTATTTATCCTGAATGGTGCTCTAGCATCTATCAAATAAAGTTGGTATTGCAGTATTAAAGCTCACATAGTTTTTGTATGTGTTTCACATATAGTTTTTTTGTCTATCCTGAGACACTATAGGAAAAATGACTGCTGAATTCAGTAGAACAGTAGAAACAGTAGAACTTTATTGGCTCACTCTGAAATAATAAAAACACAACAGTTATTAAATGCTGATAGAAAAACAGCTCTTAAAGACATTTTACATCTTACTTTGATCAAGCTTTGATTTTGTTACACGCTGCATCTTTAAAATTAAAATCTCTTTTGAAAAAAAAAAAAAAAAGGTCCAGAGCTTCTTATGTTTTCAGACAAGGAAGGAAGGTTTAGAGCTCCTTCTACACATCCATCTGTACCTGTTTATTCCAATCCAGGTCTGTGTGTTGGTGACATTTTTCTTTTTATTCAGCACCTTGTGTGATTTTTTCACAATAGGACCTCATCTCTTAGCAATGTTCCTAAGCAAAAAAGACTATTTAGCCACATCTTAGGTATGACCTGTCAAAAAACTTGTAATATTTGCTTAAGCTATTTCACTCAGCTTTGTTGGAAACCATCACAAGGTTAAGGAAAGCTGGTAGGACAAAATCCAGAAGAATTTAAGAAATGACAACAGCAAGTGAATCTGCATCTACAGATGTTCAATACAGATTGTTCAAAAGGTCTTTTGGATGTTAGATATTATTTTGTGAGTGCTTTTTATCGGTGCAGTCTCATCCCACTGTTTCAATAAGAATACATGAGGAATGTTGGTATGTTATAATAGAAAACAGTTTTTATTTCTAAAGTTTGCAATCAGTAAAGGCACAAAAGGCACATGCCACAGGAAAGTCAGTTTATCTCAATGAATCTCCATTAATTCACACAGATCAAACACAGTGAAAACTCAAACTAGTAACATTTCTTTCTAAGTTAAGTGAGCGAGTAGTTTAAAATAAAGCTGGACCAAATTAAAATGTCATGTTTAAATCAGCTGTGTAATTAAATTCCTTAGCTGAGACAGCTTTAGATAATGAAGTGTGCCTCAAAAATGCAACTGAGTGGACCATGCATGGATGTTAGATATTATTTAAAATTTGTTGTTCAAGTCTTGGAAAAACTATCATCTCACCATGATAATACGAGCTTGGCTCTTCTGTGTGGCGTTTGCAAGTATAGGTGTGTGTTCTCTCTGGAAACTCCAGGTTCCTCTCACAGTCCAAAAGGTTAATTTTTCGCTCTAAATTCTGGGGTGAGCATGAGTGGTTGTTTATCTCTGTGTTGGGCCAGTGATGGACTGGTAACCTGTCTAGGGTATACCCTGCCTCTCTAGCTGCTGGGATGGATTCCAGCCTTCGCGACCCTGCATTGGCATAATACCGGTAATAGAAAATGAATGGATGGATGGAGTACAAATTTCCCAGCTAAAGAATGAGTAGTTGAGAAAACAAACTGCTGCAAACAGCTGCAAAGCATATTTCAATAATTTTTTTAAAAAGACCGTTGTGTTATGTGAACCTATATTTAGCATATATATCAAACCTGTGATATCAAGATAGATAAACTCAAGATATTTTTCCAGAGGCATTTTTAATTCAACATCATGAGTTGTTTCAGCTCAAAGACACAAGTAGTACAATAAATGTTGTACTACGTTTGTTAAACTTTTATTTACCCATTTAACTTAGGTCCACACAACCTAGGTGAATTAACTTGAAAAGCTTTTCAGCTTTTTGTCTTGAAATTCACTTAATTTTTGTTCAAAAAGCAGTTCGAGAATCAGATAAAGATAATCCAGCATTGCTTGGAAATTAATGACAGAATCATCACCTTAATTTTAGAAAGGACTGTCAATGTAGAGTTGCATATACAAAGTGATACTCTTTGGAGTTCTCCCCTTAGCATTTAGAGAATTCAAACAGTTCTTATCATGGCTTTTGCGAAGACATCTCCGGGTCATTTCACTGAGTTTGGACAGTTTGGAAGCAAAACAAACTATTCAGCTGAACATTTGACTTTAATTTTATCATATTTCTTGTGCCTTTGCAATTTTTTATTTGTTCTCCATGGTTTTGTGTTCTGTGATTATTCTGTGTTCTCCTAATGCTATCCAAAACTAGCTATAAATCGGTCATCAGCCATTCTGTATGCAAACTACCAAATCTCTGCTGTTCTCTGTCCGGCATCGGCCATCCTGTGGGTAAGTAAGAAGCTTTGAAGTTGAGTTGCAGTTGGTCTGTTTATACTTTTGTTGTTGCCACCTGCTGTGATGATTGTTATGTTGTGTATTTCTAGGAGGTTAAAACAATGTCAAAACTCACCCTGGGTGGTTTAAGTAAGCCTTTGTAATCATCCATGTGGAAATAAAGATGGTTGGAGCCCCTGCAAGCAGAAACAAGAAGTGGCTAAGCATCATTTCCATGAGGAATGATCAGTAATCTCCTCCCTGAGCCGCAACCTTGTTGTGGTGGAGGGGTTTGTGTGCCCTGAAGATCCTAACAGCTATGTTGTCAGGGGCTTTATGCCCCTAGTTGGGTCACCCATGGCAAACAGGTGTCTAGGGGAGGGACCAGACTAAGTACGGCTCAAAAACCCCTATGATGATAAGGACTATGAGTGGGTCACCAGGACTTCCCTTTGGAGCCAGGCCTGGGGGTGGGACAGGAGAGCGAGGATCTGGTAGCCGAGTCATAGACTGTCCATTACGAACACCATGTTCGAACATAAGAGTTTCCATATGTACACCTGGCATCGGAACTATCAACTGATCACACCACCTGAGCCAACTCACTACTTATTGGTAGTGAGGGACCAGGTGGTGTGGGAGGAAGCCGGTCAGATCTGGCAGGCCCAAACGTGTTGTGAGGGTCTGCTGGGAACATCTGGCAGAGTCCCCCATCAGAGCGAGCTTCAGCTCCCACCTTCAGCAGAGCTTCAACCATGTCCCGAGTGAGGCGGGGGACATTGAGTCTGAATGGGCTGTGTTCCATGCCTCTATTGTTGAGGCGGAAAGCCAGAGCTGTGACCGTAAGGTCGTTGGTGCCTGTCGTGGCGGTAATCCCAGAACTCGTTGGTGGACACCAGCAGTGAGGGATACCCTCAAGCTGAAGAAGGAGTTCTATCGGGCCTTCTTGGCCTGTCTGGTGGGGTGTTCCAGGTATGTCTCTACGGAAAGAGACCCCAGGGAAGACCCAGGACATGCAGGAGGGATTATATCTCTTGGCTGGCCTGGGAACACCTTGGGATCCCCCCCACAGAGAGGGAAGTCTGGGCTTCCCTGCTTAGGCTGCTGCCCCTGCAACCCGACCCCAGATGGTGGTGGTAGAAGATGGATAGATGATCAGTAATGTTCAAACCAAACATGGACAGACTCAGAGTGACCAGATGAGTGGTAAAGCTTTCAGTGTGTGTACACTGTTAATCTTTTGAATTACTTTATAGCTAAATCTGTATCTAATTTTTTGTACACTTAGAATTTTAAACATGCCTTGTTCATCATGGGGTCTCTCAAGAAAGTCAAAAGCTTTTTGGCCATTTTCCTGCTGGCAGATCATTTTATTCAGACCTATTTATTGTAATTATTTATGGACTTCATTCAAAATAAAAACATCAGAGAATATTTATTGAACATGCATATCAAAGCAAATTGTAGGACCAAAATGATGGGAAAAAATTACAACATGATAGAAGAAGTTAAGATGAATGCAGTCAAAAACTCTTCCAGATCTTCTACAAATATATGTACTTTTATGAAAAGTTTCTGCTAAGACGCATGAATCAGTACATAAATACAGGCAGTTCAAATCCAATTGGTTGGATTTAGATGGTGCTTATTACATTACATATATATTATGTTGGATATCCTACAGTGCATATAGAAATCAATGGGAAAATATGACGCAGAAATTCTGGTTGTCTGATGATTACTTTTGACGATTTCAAGCACCACTTCAGAAGAGTGGACAGATTACAAATGCTTGAGATTGCGATTCTCTGAACTGTCTGTGGCCATCTGGCACGAGCACTTACCCCAACCAATCAGAATGTACCACCAGAAGTATTTCCTCTCAGAGAAGAAGGAGACGGCTAACAAGGCGTGAAGATAGAGGCCCTCCACCAGCAGCCAGAAGTAACTCGCCATGACCCCGTACTGGAAGAAGACCACCACCGCCTTGCAGCCCACCTAGAAAACATGAATGTGTTGCCTTACCAAGAAAAATTTCCGCTACAATTATAAAGCAAACAAACGTAGTCTCTTAAACATATATGTAAAGTTTATGACCCATATGGGAAGCAAGCTAATGTGTTCAACTTGTCACTGATGGAATTCTTAAAGAGAAAAACTTAAGGAAGATGATCAGGTAAACTACATCATGTGATTGTGTCTGTGTGGGTGGGGTTGGGGGTTGGGATGATCTACAAATGTCCCTTAATGGTTGTGCTGCTCGTAAAAACGGTCTTGGCCTGACACTTATATTAAAACGACTGCTGATGGTACCTCAGAAAGTCTGAAATCAGACAGGGTCATCTGATTGAATGACTCGTTTAAGTTTTACTGATGTATCATAAACCACAGGCAATGTGGTTGTTGTCTTGAAATATAAACCTGCACCAGCCACTTATTAATACCACCAATTTAATTGTTTATTAACGCAAGTATCTCATCAGCCTATCACATGGCAGCAACTCAATACGTTTTGACATGTTGACGTGTTGGCTGTGTCCGAATGGCCACACAAGTCCCTAAACCATCATTTACTACATAGGCGTACACTATGCATCTTACTATATAGTGAACTCATTCTGTTGGCGATTCAGACACAAAGCTGGCTAGTTTCTCCTCGTCGTAGATCACATGACTACCGACTGTTACCACAGCAACCACCATGCATTGTTCCAAATCCAATCCAGACCAGTGTGAAAATATTTTATTTTCTAACATTGTATTTTATACTTTCTTTTTCATTTATGCAATAAATAAGGACATAAATGAATTATCTTGCTTCTTTTTTTTTTTTTTTACCTGATTTGATGTTTGTGTCACTTAAGCCACTTTGAGCTTCCAATGCATTATGGTCTATATTGACCCATCTAGTGATTATTGATGCTCATTACTTTTCAAGATGCATTGTGGGTCATTTTAAGTGTACTACTTTTTTTCTCTCTGGACATTCGGACGCCCTTAGAAAATGGCCACTATAGTATATAGTGACCACTATATAGGGCACTCTGTAGGGAATAGTGTGGACATTCAGACACACTAATCACACAGCCACGGTCACCACAACTTGCTGAAGTTCAAACTGAGCAAGAAAGGAGATTTAAGTGAGTCTGAAAGTGGCTGTCGGTCTGATAGTCTGACTAAATAACATCTTGCTGCAACTAAGATGTGCAGGATATCATCTCTGAACACACAACACATCCAACCTTGAAGCAGATGGACTGAAGCATCTCAATAGCAATAATTGAGGTCAAAAGGGACAGGAGTAAATGATAGCACATCTCCACGTCTCAGTGTTTCAAAGTAAAAAAAAAAAAAAAAAAAAAAATTGTTTTACAGTTCATTGTCATTGTTATTGAGATTTTCTTTTACTTAACTTCACCACCCTATGCCAGTGTTTTTATAAGTTAAGTGGGGCCTCTCATTCCAAGTAAACTGAAGTAATCACAACAGACTTAAGGACTTTTACCAAGATATAAGATTATAACATTTTTTAAAAACATTGTTTTTTCATGGTGGAATTTAGAATCATCAGGAGATTTAGCAGCTGTGTTTGGAGTCAAACAATCTGTGTACCCCAAAGAGGAAATGTTTAAACTTGGCCATTAAGGATCAGCACTTGGAGGTTGTAGAACAGCTGATTTACAGTTTGCTGATTTTATTCACTTTGTAATACAGCAATAAATTTAGATAGAGCGAGATCTGAGAGAACAGCACTGACGTTGGTGGCCTGATTCATCAAACAAGCTGAAAACAGATGTAATGTATGAAACTATGACACATCCAGGAACTTATAAAACTCTTTTTATTAACTCAACACTTAGAATACTGTTGTTGCCAACATAAAGTGTTCCAAACTACATACTGGAGCGCTGAATGTGATTTATTGACAAAGCCGTCTGCAGTTCAGGTTTAATGTTGAGCAAACAGGAACTCTCAACATCCTGCTTGACAGGTGAATGGGAAAACACCGTGTCAGGAGTGGAAGGGCCTTGGCAAACGCTGCTACACCCAGGACATTAAGTAAACTCTGAGACAATGCATTCAAAGTCAGTAAAGTCTGGGTGAGTGATCACCACAGCTAAAGAAAGAAAGAAGCTGTTGAAAATGTTCAATAATATGTCAGACCTTTAGGAGGAAAATCCGCAAAAACTGTGGCATAGGAAGAGAAAGGCTCTTTCTTTTTTCAGATTTTACCAGGATATGCTAAATTATCATCTGGTTTTATACATCTTTAATTTAGATGATTACTTAAAGAAAAACTAAACCAAAATTTAAATTCAAATGCAATTTATTAACGGATCATTAGGAAGTGCAGTCACCTATAGAAAATTAGAGTTTGGACATTTTATTGATCTGAACCATTCAGATGACAAGAAACAAAAAACATAAACAACTAGGAAAGCACTGGAAGAGCACAGACCTCTGCCAAACCATTGTCATTTTTTCATTTATCTTTTTTAATTTACTAGTGCTTGTGGGAATTTCTTTTTGAGTTACAAGCTGTAATGTTTATCACTACCTTCCCATATCTCACAACCTGGTGGTCATGTGACCATTGCCATGGGCTAAGACAAGAATCAACATCTTACTGAAGAAACAGGATATAAAACAGATGCTGGATTACTCTTTGTTTGGGGTGTAACAGTCTGAAATCTGACAAAGTTCAGCAGTATTGCCTAAATGTTAACATTCCTGATAGTACAATAAGAAAATATGGCTTGTATGCAAGAGTTGCCACATTTAAGACTCTTAAAAAAACACAAGGCAGCATGTTGCATGTATGAGATCTGCAATACAAAACAAACACAACTTGAGGAAAAAATGTCTTTGGAAAACACAGGGCCAACGTAGACGCTTGGTATTAGTGCAGTAGCACATGTGGATCAAAGCAAACACAGCATCTTCACACAAATTGTCAAGCACAGTGGTAGAGAGCTGATGATTTGGACTTGTTCTGCAACCATAAGATCTGGGCACCTTGTAGACATTATTAACTGCTTTGTATACCAACGTATTTGAGAGTCAAATGTGAGTCTATTTGTCTGGCAGCTAAACTTTGGCTGGAACTGACTCAAGCAGTGATCCAAAACACAGAAAGAAACCTACAACAGAATGTCTAAAAAGAAAATAATGAAGGCGTTGCAGTGATCCAGTATTAGTTTAGACCTCAACCTGGCTGAAATGTTGCAGCAACAGCTTCACAAAGCACTGCATAAATGAATATCCACAAACCTCAATGAAGTGAAGCAACACTTTAAGCTTTTAAGCCTTGAAGACTCCAGATTTGGGGCTTTTGTTTCACTGGTAACAGTTTGTGTTTTACTCATCTCGTCAAATCTCACAAGTTTTCCCTTTAATTTGACATAAAAAATTTTCAGATCCATTTTGTGGTTGCAAAAATATA
This sequence comes from Telmatherina bonti, assembly GCF_933228915.1. Lineage (NCBI taxonomy): Eukaryota > Metazoa > Chordata > Actinopteri > Atheriniformes > Telmatherinidae > Telmatherina > Telmatherina bonti. Next base: position 30,409,028 of record NC_136625.1, on the reverse strand, counting down.
GTCATTTTCCAAATGCAATTTTGAGCAAAGTAGGATTAGGGCTTAAAAGGTTACAGCCTGACCGACATTTTTTTTAAATGTGAATTCTTTATTTGCCCCATTAAAAAAAAAAACAAAAACAAAAAAAAACCGAACTTCATTTTCATGCATTTTTACCATTTATTACTGCGTGATGGGTCGAAATTATTACAGTGTAGTCTTATGGTTCCTAGTATCCATTATGGAGCATAAGACAAGTATCAGATCATGTAAAACAGGATTTTTCTGCAAAGTTCCTCCCATTAAGTGATGCAAAAGTTCACAGAAACTGTATCTACCAAATATATGTTTGGCTTAATGAGGTTAAATAAGCAAGGGTCAAAATTCCCCCAAAATGATGTACAAGACAGATAATATCATAAAGAAAACAATGCAGCTAAAGGTAATTTTACAAGCTATTGAATCATGTGGTTTATTAAGCTGTTCATGAACAACTTTTGACTTTTCATTTAGTTTTTGCTAAACAAATAATGATGTGGTGTAACGTCACATGTTGTGGATGATCAAAGGGTAAATTTACTTCATATTAAAATCTGTAAAGGACCAGATCATTTTTATTTCATCCTAACATGTAAAACCTTTGAAAAGAAAGCTGGTGTCACATCTTTTTCACAACACTATCAGCAAGTTCAATAGAGCTTTTATAGCAGCACAGAGTGATAAGAGCGAACGGTACTCACTGATGATTGACAGTTGTCTGTCTCGCCAACATCATACAGAACCACATCCTTGATGAAAACAGTCACAGCTTTCAGTATGAGAGACACAAACAGATGCATGTGGATGTAGTTTCTTGTGCAGTGCAGCTTCCTGGAGGAGACACGGTTGGTTAAACAACAAAAAAGGACATTTCTGTTCACTATGAAATAGTGATCTATATTCATGACTATTGTGAGAATAATCAAGTAAAACACAAATACATGTCAGTAATATTCGCTAGAAATTTTAATGCATCAACGAACAAGACCAAACGACTGAGAGCGGTAATTATGAGCACTATGTCGTGCATGCCTGTTGCTTTCGAAATGTTTTCTTACTGTACTGTTTTCTAAATATCACACCACATAAATATTTTAACAGCGAACAGCTTTGTGTATGTACTTCACACTATATATGGGAAAATACTGTACCAGTAATTCTTGACATTCTGCAGAGAAGCAAACAACAACAAATCTGAAAGTCTTGCAGATAAAATGTCAGTGATGTAAACTCTATCCTCTGGGTACTTTTTAAACAAATGCCTTCCCGCTGAGCTGAGGACTTGGGTTGACAGGTGGAAACTTATCAGGCAAGTCGTCGCAGCAGGCCGGGTGAGATGACACACGGCATCAACCAGCTGCCTGAACGCTGCATCCAAAGCCGAACATAAACAGCAACGGATGTTCACATCCTGTGTTTCTGCTTCAAAATGCAAGTCGATGACATGTAATAACCAAACGGAGTAAACACAAGCCTTGCTGTTTAGCTCATATCACATAAACAGTTTGAAAGAAAAACTGACCGCACATAGCAATTTCTAAAGATCAGGGTCACTTAAATCTTTCCACGTGACCCCAAGACATATGGCCAGGAAGGAACATGGTGTGAACAGCAGCAGGCAATCTAAGTGGTTTGACTTTACAGCTTTTTGCACTTGACTGCTTTGAGATGTTGATGCAGATAATGTGTAAATTTGACGACTTCTCCCACAAAATCTGCTTTAATCACTGTGTTTAAAACACTGTAAAACCCCTATAAAACACAGGGCAGATAGTGTAAAACGAGTAAATGAAGGGGATTTATTGCTTTGAATGATGGAAAAGGCCTTATGCCGAGACATTAAACAACATTTTGATGAATCTACTTACCTAAAAAGACAAAGTATGACGATGGCAGCTGTCAGAGAAATGAGCGAAACGCTGTGACCGATGGTGTAACCCACTTTGATGGCGCCAAAGAATTCCCCCTATAACAACATATTCCGTTACTGTAATTGGAGACAGATCATTTGGACGGAGTTTGACATTTAACTGGAAGCCACAGCAGCAGCAGTTTCTATACTGACAGAATTTTCATCCACAGTGTTGTTGGGATTGTAACCACAGTCCATTATGTAGGAGTCCATACTGATCGGGGTCCAGCCATCTGCAGTGCAAGTCTTTGATAGATTTCCTGCAGAACAGAGGGACAAAACAAGACTTCAGAGTGTTTCATGCAAAAGCACAGTAAAATACTCCTAAATAGTAAATACTCCTAAATTTACTCATACTTAATTGTGTCACTGAAGTATTCCCGTGAGACTCGTACTTCTATGTTTCCCTCTGGAATACTTCCAAACACTAAAAGCACAAGAAAGGAATGACTGAAGGGCATCAGTCGTCCAACTTGTCCAGAGATGCTGAAACTTTTCCCATGTGTATTTGCCTCCATCAGTCTCTTAATTACCCTCAGCCTGCACACACACATGTGAACACCAGGAAGCCTGTATTCAAACGGAGATGTTTTTGCTCTGGTCCCTCCATCGGGCCAGAGGTGGAAGGTCTAAGTGCATTAGACTGATGGCTAAGAGCAAAAAGGTCTCTCTTATCTAAGCTATACAAGCAGAGACTCATGCAGGAGCAGAGAACTTGCCAGTAGAAATCAGTAGAAAAAGAGGGGTAGCTTTCAGATGCTTTTCAGAAGCTTTCAGACGCTTTACTCTAGCCTACATGTTGCATTAAAAAATGGCATATGTAATAAATGATAAGGCTTTAAGCAAACCAGCGATGAGGCAGCCACGTCTTTCTCTACTGCACCATGGTAAAGCCTTGTAGAGAAGACAGATCAGCAAAGTATAGGAGGACCATGTAAGGTAGATTAAACCTGAGTAAAGTACAAGAGAGTAGAGCTCAGCAGATTACAGTAAAGCTCTGAATGCAGCGCAGACCACTTCAGAGCTTTGCTTTGATGGACCAGGGAAGAAATAAAGAAAAAAGGGAATAAGTGAGCGAAAGGAATTGTTTCCTCCAGTTCAATTACTTCACATTCAGCTGCAGAGATATGATTTAATACATTTATGACTAAATAACATAAAATCTAAATCAGATTATTCATCTTTTAACTGTGTTCGGACAGTACATGTGCTTTACTTAACCAACTGAAATAAAATGAAGGTTTCTGGTATGTAATGTCCCTTGTCTGATTCTATTCAAGGATTTTTGTTGTATAGCACATTTATCCATCTGTTCATAAGGAGTAATGTAATCCTGCTGTATTATGATGGACTGACAGGTATGGGATGTTGCTAAATCGCTTATTGTATAAGGTTTCTATGTCATATTCCCTCATCTCCAGCTTCAAGACTAAAGAAAAAGAGCTGTGTGAGAGATTAATCTGCAGGCTGTCGTAGAAATTGAAAAGTTGGACATTCCACAAATTTCCTAATCGTATCACTCCACAGACATCGAATCAAGATGGAGTTGGGAAATGACCAACAATCCAAAGTCTTAGAATGTATTTGGCATTAAAATTTAGTCAGCTCACAAAATACCTGAGCGGCGTATTGCAGAGAAGACTGAGGCTTAGCTTCCTCAAACAACATGACAAGACACAAAGGCAAAGATAAGCCCCTGCTGTTTCAGCCCATGCCACCACTGGATTTGGCTTGTTTGAGGGATTGCCAGAAGAATGCTTTCATCATTCCCCAAAACATGACTGCAAGGATTTTCAGAGTCATGAACGATAACAAGGAGAGCTGAAATTAGTTTATCAGTCTGTGATCATTTTTATTTCCAGGTTGCTGTTTATTCCACCTACCCTTTACAGTAGCTACATTCAATTTAAATACTTTTTCTTTTCTAAATGTGGCAGATATGAACATTATATTATTAGGTTCAGCAGTTTTATGGCGTGTTAGTAAAATCACTGGCAACCATGTCACAATCAGGCTGGTAGGAGGCGGTTGGTCTCTGTTATTAGGACTGATAAATAACTGAGGGTTTCTGTTTAACCTTCTTGGTAAAGAGTTCATGAGAATGTCAAACTATCTCAACTAAATTTACAGCATGGCTCCTGATCTCTGTGGCGCCATGTTTCGTAATGCTTGTTTTTAGTGCGTGAGCCTTCTAAAACGAATGGCTCACGATGTGGCAACAACTCGTGTTTCGCAACTGCTCCAGACAGGGAACCAAACTGACTTTAGGCATTTTTTAGGTGTTTCATTATATATATATATATATATATATATATATATATATATATATATATATATATATATATATATATATACATATATATATATATATAAACATTTTTTTAAAGGAAATTTAAAAATAAGTAATAGCATGCTTCTCAAATCTCTTTTTAATTAAATAAATAAACTGGAAAAAAGCACAATGCAAGGTTCCCACGTAGCTGCAGTGGTAATTTAAAATGCACAAAGCCCCAGACCGTTCATCATTCCTTAATTAAGTCCTCCTTACAAGACCTGAGAGCAAAGCAGGTTTAACCAGCTGAGAGCTTCACTGATTAGTTGATTTACTACATAATTGATTTGGTATGCATCAGAGCCACAAAGGTCACTCAGAAAAACTTCTCGACATGCTGAGGGCCAGCTCTTCATCCCAGCCAGCTTCTGAGCAGCTGTTATGTGAATCTATAACATTTTGGGGAAATATCTATGTTCTTCCTCAAACTCCACAAAACCAGTGATTCTTCATCTCTCCTCCATCTTTTTCCTGGAGTGCTATCCTCACTCAGGTCACACTATTTTTCCCATCTGGGTCACAGTGCAGCTTCCCACAGAGACTTTCCTCTGTGCAGTGAGCCTTCATATGCTAATGGAAAATCCTCGATTGGACCCTCTCTCATATCCTGAATATGACGAGGAAAATACTGACTGGATTTTGGCAACAGGCATTTCTTCAATATCTTTGAAAAACGCAGATTGATTATATGAGCGATGCAATCAAGTTGACATTAGAAATTTGTCAATAAAGCTTGACATAAAAGCACAACTAAGCCAGGACATATGGTACGTATAAAAGCAGAAATATGAATATGCATTCATGCACATGGATAGACCTCTCCCATTTCCATTTCTGCATTAGCCATAACCGAAAATACATCCCCTCAATTAATAATTTGCACATAAAAATGCTTGCACCAAAGGTTATTCAATGTGGCAGCAGCAAAGAAGAGAGAAAAAAAATCTGAATGAAATAAAGTATTAGAAGCTATCAACTCTGGAATTTCAATCAAACAACCCTGTAAGCAGAGAAAAAGAAGATTTAACTTCAAACAACAAATGTAGCTGCAAGGCAACACCAGTGCTGCTGTTCTTAGGCACAAATATTAACATGAAATCAGCTACTAATGACAACATAATTTTTTTTTTTTTTTTTAAATGGGTTTTAATGGGCACGCTGTGTGGTTTCCACATGATTGTCTGTTCAAGGAGAAATTCTGTCTTAGGACATATTCACACCAGAATAGTTCAAAGAGACAAGTCTGGGATGACTGGGTTCAGTTGGGTGGACAATGTCAAGGAATGTCGGACCTTTCATTAGTTTGGCTTGTTTTCACATTACTCTTTACTCAAACCGGCTGGACACCGTTGCGCAGCTACAACTGCTTGTCGCTCAACAACAAGGAAATATCAGGAAGATGATAAGATGAGAAGATAACTCACTTCATCGATTGTTCAAGATTGGGATCAGCTTGTTCACCACAAGTAAACAATGGAGCAAGAAACCAGTTCATGCGGGATTGTTGTTTCTGTTTTTATTTTGGGGTTCAGAACTTAATCAGATTTACTCAAGAAGCTATGAGCAGCAAGAGAGGCTGTGAGCTTTCTCGTATTTTACCATAAAACACGTTTTACATGGTCTTCTGGTCCATTTTGTCCATTTGATTTCACATTGAAATTGAATCCAGAGCTTGGTTTTCAGGTGGAACACAGTTTGCTACTTTGGTCTGCATCATATGCAAATTAACATTCATGCTGCTTCAATAAATTGTAAAATCAACACAAGAAGACTATGTTTATTTAAAAGCCATTTACACGACAGAGCCTTTTTGTCTTTCATCTGCATCCTTTACATGCATATTTTTTCTACTTTTATAGAGCTTGCGGCTGCGTAGCCTGACATAGAAAACAGAGTAGAACTCTAGCAACCATGCTGGCGGTGTTGAGCAATATTGATCCTGTCAGAGCAGTGAAGAAAACAACTAAGAAGAAATTGCTACTTATTAAGTAAATGCATGCACCACCGTCTACTGAGAGTGAGAATGTACACTATAATAGTTTCCTTCACTGTTGCTGTGAGGCTACAATGTAGTTGTTAGCATTAGAGCTTTACTGCAAGAGGTTGCTGGTTTGAGTCTCGGTGGGGGTGGGTGGGGGTGTTTCTCTCCGAGCCCTACGGTTTCCTACCATTGTTCACAGACATGCATGTTAGGTTATTGGTAACTATAAATTGTCCCAACGAGTGAGTGTGAGCGTGAACGGCCGTAACGGACTGGTGATTCGGGGTGTATGCTGCTTCTCGCCCAATGACTGCTGGGATAGGCTCCAGCTTCCCCCCTCAACCTTTAATTGGACTAAGCAGTTCAGAAAATGACTGACTGACGGACCATTGCTGCGTTTGCTAAAGTCTAAAACTGATGTACTCGATGAATTTGAAGATGAGTTGTGCACTGCCGTCAAGTGGATACATTTCATACAGACTATACCAGTTTAAATATTTTTGGGAGTATGTGAGTAGTGATTTGGATGACATCTAAAAAGGAGATACTGTACCATATTTACATAAAGGGAGCAAAAATGAGCCTTCAAGCGAACCAAGTGGCACCTGGGTAAATGTGCCTTTTTATACAGATTGTCTTCTTAATTGAACTACATTTCTCTTCAAATGTCTAAACTTTACTTCCAGTGAGGATAAGAGTATACTAGATTTTTCCATTTTTAAGGAACAGATGAGCTGAATTTCTTTAAAAGAACATAACTAATAGAGAGGGTCTTCAGATTTTGTGAAAGATTTTGTAAAAAGATCTGTTATCCACTATGCTAGCAGACTGTACATTGCACATTACGCAATCATTTCAATGCAAATGTTGGTCATATTAAGCTATGGATGTGTGCAAATTGTAGTGATCAGTTGTTAAGACTGTCAAGCTAATAATTTGTTAGCAAGGTTGGCTAACGACAAAAAAAAAAAAAATCAGTTGCGGTTTTTTTTTGGTTGTTTTTTTTTTCTTGTTATTCAGGCACAGTTTGGTGGAGTTTTATAAATCTATTAAAGTATTATGAGAATTTCCATAAGAATGAACTTCCAGTAAACTTACATGTATACACAACACACGCATATGCTGAAAATTACATATAAGTATTACATCAGAAAATCTGTCAGATTTAAAAACCTTATTCCCAAATGTTCATTTTAAGAAAATGTACGTTTTATGGTTGCTTAACTTCAGTAGTGGGAGGGTTTCATCTTAACATTTTGTGAAGTATGCATCTGAATTATTTTGTGTAAAGGTAAACTGAAAAACGCTAGCCTGACCAAAAGTTATTTTTGTTAAAGAACGTACAAAGACAAATAAACTGCAAATCGTGCACTAAATATGTCACAGTCTCCATCATGACAATACCAATGCAAGTTCAATTTTAAATATAATTCAGAACTTCTATCTTCCCGCCACCCTGAATTGGATTAAGCGGTTAGGAAAATGAATGAATGAATGAATTTTTATCTTGATTTTGGTTGTTTATCGAACTGCTTGCAAACAATGTGGACACTGAAATCAATATTTTTCACTATATTTCTGGAGGGGAAACAATGTAATGATTTCTAACATTTACCGGAGCCTCAGAAGATTCCGACATAATTTTGTCAACTTCTTCTTGACTCCCATGTAAACACATGTATGTGGAAATGTGGGTGCAGAAAAAATGTCTGCAAACAAGCAATGTTTCACATGAACACAATTATATACACAACCAACACATTACAAATTCTCCAGCAGTAAATTCATGTGGAAGTAGGGACACATTTCACTGATGAACATTTCACCTGCAGACTACTATGCTTAGACTACTTCACACACACACAGTATTTACACACGAGTAACTATATTCATTTAAATATTCATTGAAAAAATCCTCTGGTGCAGCTATAAGAAACTTTAAAGCTGCAAAGTTTTGAACTAATTTAAGTCTACTTCAACTCCTGTAACATTTCTCATGGCTCTCATTTGAAATGAAGGCTTCCCTGCCGGATGAATACAAATCAACAGCTCCTTCAACTTTTACTGAGTAATTAAAGTGAGGAAGCTCTGTTTGGTAATTAATGGCAAACTGAGAAATGCTGGAAACTCTGAGGGGAATTATCTAACAAACTACAGTGCTAGCGTCATCCAGTAAATTTTCAGTAGTGTTTTCCCTCCTGCATAATTAGCATTACTTCTCTGAGAGGGCTTCGTAGATTAAAGACGGACAAATAAACAGCATGTTGCTTTGATGGGTGGATGGGGCTGTAATTGGAAGTTGTTTATTTTTTTTCTCACTCAGTTGTGCAATGGGTTCCAATTTTTTATAGTATATCTTTTGTTATGTATGAGAAGGAGCATGTGTGATCATGGGCCAGAATGGCATAATGAGTCTGAGTCTGTGACAGTACACTCCATAATTCCCATTTATTTTGTAAGATATTTATTGTGTTCATACTGGCGAGGACTCAAGATGAGGGAATGTTTGGAATTCTGACAAAAAGGGGTAAGAATGAATAAAAATGAACATCATGCCAGCGTTCCTTGTTGTTCTTTCAGATATCCTGTAACTAAGTCCTGCCAACTCAATTAGACATCCTCATTAAATTTCATGTTAATCTGTGACGTGGCAACATTGCTGTACAGGATTTACATAAAAATGCGCAATATAACCACTGATATATTTATTTAGTCATTATGCTTAGGAATGTTTTTGTTGTTGAAGACAAAAAAAAAAGAGATTAATAAAATCTTTTTTATTGTTTTCTTTTTTTCTTTTGGACAGTTAGTGGAGGAGCACCAGAGAAAACAGACACTTATAATAACATTATGCAGTTTATGTGAGGAAGCATTTGCCCACATGATGATTGTACAAACCCAGTTTCCAGAAACATGACATTTTTAATGTTCTTCATTGATCAACTTGAACAATTCATCGAATTAAAAGCAGCTAAAAGAAAATTTCTCTGACATTTCTGAATTTCTCTGTTTCTCTGTCCATCTGGGAAGAGCTTGTGTCCAGAGAAAAATAATCTTTTCTGTATTAATGATGGTGGCATTTGTGGAATTTAGTGACATCTTGTGGTAAAGCTCCAGTATGCAACCAATTGAGCAGCCTGCCTCAAAAAGCTACAGAAAGGGAACATTTATGCTTAACATTAAATATGCATATGGATAGAGACCTCTGTCTGTTCGCATTATTTTAATATTTCACTCCGTTTTCTGAGAGCTTGGAAATGCAGAGCTAAATGGAGCGACTTAGCAGTACTTCTGGACAGCGTGGGGTCAGTGTTAAGCAGTATAAAGCAAATGCAAATAGCAAAATGAACAAACAAGATGAAGCTGCAAGGTATTTAAAGGCTTTACAAATTTCTCCATCTACTGTGCTGCCTTTTTATGTCCCTTTCTGAGAAGGTATATTATCATTATCCCTTCCACTGTCATCATGTTTGCTACTGACGTCAGAGTTCTGCATTGACCTCTACAGCAGCCATACGTCAACATAAAGCACACATAGGGGGGAGCGCTGTTTGACAGAATTACAAATGGATGCAGTTGCTTTTCAGTTTATTTTGTCAAACACCTAAAAGCATCAGGAATTGTGACTAGCAGCCCATTATAACTCCATAGTAATATCGTGCAGTCAGGTATTGTCTTACTGACAGAAGTTTTGCTCTATGAAAAAAAATCCTTCTTTCATAACTACAGCATCATCTGACAGATTCATCATTCAACAGACTTAAAGGCTGTGCTTTGACTTTTTTCTAGAAACAGATACATGATGATAGGAAGGCGGCACAGTCCATAGTGGTGCGGCATGTAACATACTTCAACCAATAACTTGATTTCCTTCTGTCGAGTGTATTCTGAGGCTGATAGGTCTGTTCAATGATTCTGAGGCCCCAACCTATAACTTGACCTTTCAGCCATTAAACTGTATAAATTTGTCTGTTTGCCAACTGTCACAAAAAACAAACAACAGAAAGGTTCGTTGTCGTATGCACACACTCAACGTACTCTCTAATCATGACACTTACGTGGAGGTACGTCCCCAGAGAAGTAGAATAGATATTTGGGGCAGGGGATGGTAACCACCTCTCCAATGTCAGCACTGGGCCAGCAGGTGATCTTGTCCCACGTCCCACTGCAGCCTAACAAAGATGAGAGGAAGGAAAGAAAACACTATGAAATCATAAAGACCAAAATAAGCTGAGAAAGACTGTTGCTCAGAGAGTGCTTCACACTGTTAAAACATCACTCCGCTTCAGTAAAAAACACAGTAGCCTGATTAAAGTTAACATGGGTTCCCATGACAGCCAAAACGTCAGTCGTCATTGCGGTAACATGCTGCTATGATGACTATTAAAACAGCCCCTCGTCCTTCATTACACACTGTTATTTGAATTCAACAGATGAGTGTGACTTTCCACTGTGTGTGTGTGTGTGCTCTGGAGATGTGGAATCAGGTCGCAGCACTTTTAAATCTGCACCTGCTTGACGATTCATCACGATGAGAACTCACCTTGCCAGCTGTTGTCTGCAGCTGCACCCCAAGGAACTGGAAACAGTCAAAACAAGTGGAATCCATACATTTGCAAATGGTGACTAAATTAAAAAGATAATGTGTGTTTAATGACTTATGTGCTGTGTGACAATGATGGTCACATAAAAACCCCAGTTTGAATCAATGATGGTTTCAGTCACACACAGACAAAAGAGGCTCATGGAGCACAATCCTGACCAGGTAGAATATACCCAGAAGTTGCATGCTGTGGGTATACATCGTCCCACTTGGCAGCAAGTAATTTAAAACCTGTGTAAAACAACAAATCAGTGAAGTGACTCCCATTATTACACACTCACTGCTGTGTTTTGCATGCAGATAAACTCTCTGCCGCTTTCTGAGGGATTTATTTGCAACTCTGACTTGAATGTTTTCGCTCCCAACTGTACAAATTTCTGACTCGGGGCTGAGATTAGCTGTAAAATTAGGAGTTCAGCCGTGCAAATTGTCAGAAGATTTGGTTTGAATAGCTTCTTTGTCAATCAGATGTTGATTGTCTAGCCGTCCAGCCGACTTCTGGACTTCAGATGAGACGTATGAAGATGAGACCGAATGAGTCAAATGCATTAATATGAGTCAGTGCTAAGCACACAAACACATACCCAAAAGAATACATACCTGTTGTTTTGTTTTCAATCAGAGCCTCACACATGTTTTTCTCCTTGTCTATTTCCAGAATCAGGTCACACATCTGACTCTGTGCTGGAAACACCTGCAGGAAGACAATGTGATTTTTAACTAAATTTTCTACCTTTTGCTATAAAAGTTACAGATGCATGTTTTTAGTGCTGGAAAAGTTTAGATAATTCATGAAAAGTTGTAGATATTTGCTAAACTTTAAGAGGTATATAAACTTGTTTAAGTGACTGGATATTCTTAACAAAAAAAAACCTTTATAAATGTTGCTCTTTGTTTGAACAAACCTTTAAAAAAGGAAAACAAATATTAAAATATTGCATCCTTGTGCACACTGCTAGTTATTTTTATTGCGTTAATTAACCTAAATTCTTTATTTTCTTAACTAAAATCTTCTACTCTTCTACTTTTACTTTTTTGTCATTTAGTTACTGTTGTAACAACTGGAATTTCACCAAAGTGAAAATAATAAAGGACTATCTAAAGCGAGTGAAGCTTTATTTATACCAGCAGTGATGTGTAAAAGTCTTGAGCGACCCGTTTAGTTCTTTATATTTTGCTTCCAAGTTGCTGGGACTTTCACGTATCATTTCGGGAAGTTTTTAAACAAGGGTTTTCCAAACTTTTTGCAAGTCATTCAAAGGTTTCTTGTATATTAGCAGATTTTTCTGTCTTTTCCAGTCCAGTCCACATACCTCACCGTTTTCAACTGGATAAGGTTCTTCTTTGTTAACCTATTTAATGCGCTGACATTTTCCGTAGGCATCTTCAGCAGCATGTTACATCATTAAAGTGGAACTATTATGTGCATTTCAGCCTAATTAATTTTTTTATTTCTGAGACCAGAAGGGCTGGGATTGATCAAGTTATTGTCACAAATCTCTTTATTTACTTCAGACCGACCCTCTCCATAGGCTGTCAGATCAGCCTGTGGGCAAAACGAGTGGATTGAGACTCTTCCGCATTAAGCCCCGCCTCCCGCCACTGCACTACATCGGGAGCGCGCACCGCACCTGCTTTTGCCGTCATTGTAACATCTCATAAACAGAAGGATTAGACTAATATGAACTCAATAAAAAAAACACAACACAATGTCAGAACATAGCATACAGCCCTACATGTTCAAACCTGAATCAAACTCTGAAAACAAAGTGGAAAACAGCAACCCACAGCAACGAATGCAGCAGGATGTCTCTCTTTAGTAAACTCACCAGCCATCGGTGGAAATAACTTTATCTGACGTTTTCCACCCGCCTGATGTATTTGTACATGCCCTTGTTAACCAGTAGAAGGTAACCAATCACCGAACCTTATCCCCCGGGACGTCACAAGGATTTCCAAGTAGAAAAAACTCTCTAAAAGCGCGTTTTTCGTCACTATGGAAACCGAACGGGGAGCATGCTGGAACTCAAACTCAAACATGGGTTTAGGTGATAAAAAAAACAGTGCCGTTCATGTGTCTGATGAGGATTCAACACTGTAACACTGTAGAAAGCTCAGAAAACTCCAAATACCATAATAGCAGCTCTTTAACATCATTAGTGCTTGAAAATGAAACTTGGCATATCCCAGCATAGTGTGCAGCATCTCTATAAAATTCTGAAGAAACCTAATAAGTGAAGAACAAAAGAAGTCCATCCATCCATCCATCCATGCATCCATCATTTATCCATTCATCCATCCATCATTCATCCATTCATCCATCCATCCATCCATCCATCATTTATCCATTCATCCATCCATCATTCATCCATTCATCCATCCATCCATCATTTATCCATTCATCCATCCATCATTCATCCATTCATCCATCCATCATTCATCCATTCATCCATCCATCATTTATCCATCCATCCATGCATCCACCCATCCATCCATCCATCATTTATCCATTCATCATCCATCATTCATCCATTCATCCATCCATCATTCATCCATTCATCCATCCATCATTCATCCATTCATCCATTCATCATTTATCCATTCATCCAGTCATCATTTATCCATTCATCCATTCATCCATCCATCCATCGGCCTCTTTACTTAACTGCATAGTCTAATCAAGGATTACGGGGAAGCTGGAGCCTGTCCCAGCAATCATTGGGCGAGAGGCAGGGTACACCCTGGACTGGTTGCAGGTCCATCACAAGGCCAAACAAAGAATTGGCAGGCATTTACAAAAAAAAGCTATGTACATCAAATAAACAGTATATTAATGTGTTTTTTCTCAAGAAACAGGAAAATATCCAGCAGCGATCTGACAAAGGAACGAGAAGATGCATTTGGGCTTTCATGTGATCCATGTTCACTGAAGCCTGATCAGAAATGGTCTCCATGGAAGGGTGGCTGTCATGAAGTCATTCTTAAGGAAAGGAAATGGGGAGGAAAAACTGACACATGCTAAACCACACAAGAACTGGACTGAAAATCAGTGGAACCAGGTTTTATGGAGAGACACATCCTCCCTACTGAAGCAGTATGGGATCATCTTAACTGAGCACAATAAAAAAAAAAAAACAAAAAAAAAAACAGCAGCTAACTTTCCAAAGCTTTTCCACAGAAAAGTCCTGGAGACTACTTGAAGATAGATAACTTGTCATAGTGAGTTAAAGAATCGAACTGCTCATCCCAAATACTGACTTTCCAGCTCATCAAACAGCACAAGTTCTGTTTTTGCCTTCAACTCTGTGATGATATCTATGTTTGTGCATGCTTCAATAAATCCTGCTATTTTTATATATATATTTATGTTGGTGTATAAAAAAATGAGGAAATGAGGAGAGTCTTAAGACATTGCAGAGTTCGATAAAGAGTCATATAAGGGCATCACATCTGTTGTTGCTGCTCATGCGTTGACCTTATCTACATTTATTTACCCAATCTGATTTGCAATGAAGAAGCAGGACTGGAATTTTATCTGGGATCTAACACTTCTAGTGCATTAAACAAGATTTTATCCAACTCACTGAGAATGTCCCAAGTCTTGTATCATGGATAGGACATTGTTCACATGTGAAACACATCCAAAAGTCCAATCATAAGCAGAATTATAACACAAATGTAAACACACTCATGTTTTACCAGTGGAATTTATACAGCCTCTTGGCAGGATTGCAAGATTTATTACTCTCACTTAGCTGGATGAATCTCCTCTCCGTGGACATTAATCAGACTTGTGGTACGTAGCTATTGTTAGCCACAAAATGAGCCCATATGACTCCAGCTTCTCTGCACACACAAGGTGACTCCCTTGCATAGGTAATAATTTATCTCCCTCCTCTGGCTACGTGACCCCTCTTGTGTTACTTCCCCCAGTGATGATTAGGCAATACAGTTTTCTGACAGTGTGATGGCTCAGCTTTGCAAGTTAAGAAAAACAGTCAGAAACTTCCAGGAGGATCGTCATTATGATCTCACTTTTAGGAATACTTTACCGAGTAAAGAAGCCAAATCATGAAAGGGAGTAAAAAGTGTGAATGTGCACTGACATGCACATGCACAGCATTTCCACCAACCTCCAACTGGATTCCAGCATGATTCATAAATGCTCAGAGGAGACAGTTAAGTGGATGAATAAAGTGGAAGCACAAAGACAGACAAAGAAGACTGTTGCCATGGTGTCCAGGTTGGAGACCAACACGCTTCCTTTGGAACTTCATTCTGATTCCATTAAAATGAATTGAACAAGTTGCTGGTGTTTGGAGATGGGGCAAACTGTGATTGAGGGTCTAAAAATAAATAGGATTTTTTTTTTTTTTTTTTTTTTGAAAAACCTTAATGCTGGGAAAAGCCTTTAAAAAGTAAACGCACGTCCTCCATTCACACCCGCTGAAGATGCTCAAGAGGTCACATTGTTGCGCTTTTAGAGGGAGTGGATATCACTTGGTGTTTGTATAGAATTTAAACCTTGGAAAAATCTACGTGCTCATCCTAAAAATAAATAAATAAAAGTTCCCAAATCAGTCGATCAGCTGTGACTTGTTTACAACGAGCCCGAGTTCAAGTCATGAGAAAACTCAAGTGTTGCTGAAATATACTTACGGGTTCCAGTAATGTGCAGCAGTAAAGGAGGGAAATAAACCTTGAAAATAGGGACAACATATCCTCTAGATTTGTTAAATAATAATACTTTGGGGGCAAAAAAAAAAAAAAAAAACACGTAAAAAAAACCGATGCAAGAGCGGATCTGCAGTGAGAATCCGAGGCGGGTTGAAATGGGTCTTTTGCTGACTCTGTGCGTCTTGCGCTCTTGGTGGAGAGCTCGAGCTTAGCGTCCTCCTCCTCTTCCTCCTCCCTTCCACACTGCACCTCACCCTCCTCCCTCTAAAGATTTACCTTGAAAAGCCAACAAGTAGCCAATGAAAGCTCATTGGTGCGTCAGTAAATGAGTGTGCACAAAAACAGCATTAATATTATAATGCTGCTCATGAGTCACAAGCAGAAAGACCTACCAACCGATTTCATTTGACTGATTTGATACGGCTGCCTTTAAGTAGTCTAAATACATTTACTTTGCTACAGTTTTTTTGTTTTTTTTTGTATTTTTCTTGAATGTTTTTCCACCCTTACAGTCTGTAGGGTGGAAAAACACGACGAGTCTGAGTCTGACTCTTACAAAGCAGCATTGAAAAGGAAGAATTAAAGAAACTGTTATTGCCTGTTTAGGCTTCTGATGGCTATCTGAATAAACTAATTATTGCAAATATTTTTCCTGATTGGGGGTATTTTGTATATGCAGGGGGTGGGCAGAGTCTGCTGCCATGTGTTAAATTTCCTTTCTAGAGCTCATGTGTGAGGCACAGATAATTGAGTTTTTTTTTTCTTACCAGTTATTTTGCTTGCTTGATTAATGACCAGGGAAAGCTTTGCTTTAGTCTTAAACATTTGTAGAGCTGAACCAGAGTGTGATAGCGTCTAAAGATTTTTAAATAATTCAATGAGTGATTTGATAGCAGTTAAAATGTCCTTTCTATCATTGAAGATGTGCTTCCTTGGCAGAAATGTGCATTGTTGATTTATTTTTTGTAGACAGTGTCAGTGTGTTTAGAGAGGGACATAGCTGTCAATCTCCATGTCTAAGTAACCTCAACCTGTCCACTCAGCCCATGGATTTGATGGCGATGAGGGGAATTAAATGTTTTTTCTCAACATCACATCTCTTTGGTCTTGAAGATGTAAAGTTCCCAGGAGGCTTCCCTCATCCAGACTATGAGCTCGTCCACCTGTCCATAGTATGCTAAAAGGCAGTTTATGTCCCTGATGTGGGCAACCAGGCCATGCAATCAGCATACATAAGAAGTGAGAAACTGGGGTTATTGCAGGTAACGTTGTCCATGTAAATGGCAAATAAAATGGGAGGTAAAAGGGTACAACCGTGTTTAGAATAATTATTTAAAAGCATTGACCACAAAATGCTGGGGTCAAGTCTATTCAAAGGCGCATAGTGTGTGTGAGTTAACCATATTAAAAGAACAGGATTCCTCTATGAATAGAAATCCTTGTGTGGGGGTGGGTGGGTGGACATGTCAGCACAATAAGTGAGTTGTAACCATTTATGATAAATACATTAGCTGGAAAGCTGTCATCATCTTGCAGATGTTGTTACTTCTAGCAAAGAGGTTTTGATAGGGAACAGTGCTGCACTTATACCATAAAAAAAACTATATATGTCTTCATGATAGAAAAGTAAGAGGAGTCCCCTACAGACTTACTAGTTTCACTGAAATCCCTGAATGCCTCACCATGACGTATAGAGAAAGAGATTAAGTATTGCTGAGCCTTTTTAAAACAGCTGCTGTTTTCCTTCTCATTTGTCATCTGTCTGTGTGATGTAGGCTTTTCTGTTCTAAGGTTTCTCATATCAGGACATAATAAATAAATAAATAATCTAGTCCTCACTGGGTTTCAAAATTAATCAAACCCAATCTCGGATAAACAACAACAAAATACATCACTCAAGATCATTATTTGTTCAATTCAATTCAGCTTTATTTCTATCGAGCCACTTCACAACAATGTTCTCACAGGGAACTTTACCTACACAAATCAACATACACATCATTTCAAGCCAATTCATACATATTCGATAATAGAAACCAACAGATTGCATCGAATCATGACTTCGATCCAATCCACAAGTAAACCAGCGGTCTGAGAGTGAAGTGCTCTATTTGGAATATATGACCCTGTGAGATCTTTTATGTAAGATGTAGTTTGGTCATGGAGAGCTTTATATATGAGGAGAAGAATCTTAAACTCTAGCCTGGATTTAACAGGGTTGTGTTGTGAATTTGTGACGTGAAACTAAGTCAAAATGCAGAAGTGTCTGTGTGAAAATGTTGTAAGTACACTCTTAACGCCTCTAATGTGAAGATGATAATCAGCGGCTGCACTTGATTTATTGATCATCATTAGTACTTCTATAAAAAAGCAAAGGTTCTCTCAGTTTATTGGTCTGCAGCATTAAGATGTGTGTGTGCTGAGGAAGGAAAACATCAGCGAGAATATCAGAGAAGTCATAGTTCGATCTGAAGAACATAATTCTACAGAAAAAAGATCATTCACAGCTGGAAAAGAATCGATATTTGCCAGTCTTCCCAGGAATGGGAAGATCGGACATCCCAGCAGTTCAATGTGAAGTTGAACCTCAGAAAATTCAACAGCTACATCTCAGACTTCCCAGGCCTCAGTTTGCATGTTAAATGTTAAAATCCATGACAAAACAATCACTGTAGGTTGTTTAAATGGATGGTTTTCTTTAATAAGAACATGGCTGCCAAGCTTGAGTTTGGACTTCTGAAACACTGCTCTTTACACAGACAGGATCAAAGTAGAAATGCTTTGCCACAACTTGCATTAATATACAACCAAACAAAACACATAACATCTGTATATATTCTAGAGCCAAGTGTGAGAACATTTGACCTGAATAAAAGTAGTTCAAGCAACAGGCTGGACAACGATTCCTAAAACAGCATATCTACAAAAGATAATAAGAATAAGAAAATAATCAAAGTGTCACAAAGACACTGTTGGAATTCAAATCACAGCGTCCAACTTCGTTATATCACAAAGAGAAATTGTTTAGTTTCTTTGAGGAGGAGGCTGATGATTGTGACCAAACATACCTTTTCCTGCTCACTTCATACTAGAAGCAAAATGCATTTTCATGGAGTGGTTCAGATTTACAGAAATACTCTGCAGACACACAAATGAACAATCGAGTTACAGGAAGTCTGCAGAAAAGGGTCATGGCTTGCACCCTGCTCTTAGATGAGATAATGCTACTGTACTTAGACAAACGAGTGATCCAAAGTTTGCACATCTGCATGCATGTGAAAGTGTTTTCAGCACATTGTGGAGAATCCAAATCAAATAACTCAACAAAAGCTGTGGAAGAGAACTGAAGAGTGTTTCAGCTCTCTTGCATTCCTCGTCCGGCTACAAATAGACAATACTGGTGAAAACACACAGCGTTATGTGTGTGTGACTGTGTTGCTGGTGCAGCATTGTGTAGAAATTGTATCACTTGTTTATAACCACGAGGAAGCTGGTGACAATACACAAACCAAGGCCTTGTATTCTATGACTTCTTCACAGATAACATGTGCTTTGACATATGCTTCACCGTGGTCTGGTCAGTATCAACAGATAACTCAGTGGCTTATGTATGCTTTGATGGATGGCAGGATAAACCGTTAAAAGTCTGGGATTTTGGTTTCTGCAAGAGAAATCTTGTGAGTTTTTTTTTTCACATTGGGTTTGTTGTGTTCATCTTTTAATGGATGATTCAATACAAAGCTCTTCAAAGTTGTTTAATATATTAGAGAGGAGATTTATTTAACCTCCCACTTAACCTCCTTATATCATATTATAAGGATGATGATGATGAAGCTGCAGCCAGTCATCACCACTGATGTTCACCGCTCTCTTGCACCAGTTGTTGTGTGGTGTTTTATTTCTGCAGTGTTTCAAAATTAAACACATGCTTCTCATAAACCTTTTGTCATAAAGAACTTCCTCTCATCACCGAAAAACCAGGAACATCTTACAGTTTCGCACCATTATGCAATCAGATAAGCTCTTAAACACGATGACAAGCAGTGTGAATTATCATGCCTACAAGATACAAATACTAATTAAAGCATTAATTTATGTAGATGATTGCAGCTGAGACAGCTGCCTCAACACACAAGCTGAAATATGACTCTGCGTCATAACAAGCAGCTCTTTGTGAGGCTGAAACGGACTAAGTCTACCTGCAAGCTGTCAGTCAAGACCCAAGATATTTCACCAAAGGCAGTGAGGGTAATTATAAAGATGCATCAAACATATTAAGCCTATTAAGTGAAGACCTGAGAGTGAAATCGTGTTCACAGCAGGGAACCAAAAGCTATGTCAGTGTGCTTGAGAGTGTGTTACTGTTTGTTTTATTGGCTGATGAGTGTGTCCATATATCCTGACAAAGCATTCATAAGGAGGTTCATAGCAACCATGAGCCACAAAAGAAGTCACTGGAACATTGTTCAGTTTGCACAATAGGTGTTCTCTGGTGTTATCTATCTGATCATCTTAAAGTTATTTGAAAGTCAAATTTTCCCCTTTATGCCATCCATCATTTGAAAGAGGAACTTGACAATGTAGGGCATACTAATGTAAACATAAGGCCCTAAGCATTGCTGATTCACTTTTATCAGCACTACTGGCTAATAGTGTTTTTCCAGTCCCAAGATAACATTAAAAACTATCTAAAAACACATAAAATTCAATCAGATATCGATTTAATAATCCAAAGTAATTAAAGACTTATGACTGTTATTTTAAGAGGGTGACGATATGCAAATCAGTTCATTGCCATCCATACTGGATCAGTCAGGACTCAGGTTAACAGCAACAATCTTCTGTGTTGTTAATGTACTGGGTGCCACACACACACACACACACACACACACACTAAGCTTGAGAGAAATATTGTTAAAAGCAGACATTTTTATAAAGTACGCAAATAACAAGAAACGTTATCAATTAACAGATTAACTGGTGACAGGTAAGGGAGTCAGGACTGGGTATAAAAGGAAAGGAAGGCTTTATTCGCTTGTCTGTAATAAAGATCTGCCTCAATTGAAGATATAAGAAGCCTTTTAAACATGGGATTCAGAAGATGACCACCACTTACTGCTATGTTAAACTTGTTTTCAGCAAATATGGACAGATTTTTCTGCAAACATACAGCAATTATTTCCTCAGTTCCCAAAATATAAAAATCATGTTTTTAACCTCTTAACACACAGTGTCGCAGATTAGAATTAAGCTACTTCTGGTCTTTGATTTTTTTTTTCTTATGTCTATTTATTCCATTTAATTCATTTATTTGGCTACATCCTTTTTGTTTATGTACTTATTTCTATATTATTTATTTAATATTAAATTTTACTTAATTTAGTTTCAGCCTTTTTCTTTTTTAAACATTTTTCAGATTTTTTTTCACTGTGTTCACTTTATTGATTGAACAAATAAAAAGAAATTCAGGCACTGATTTAAAAAAAAAAAAAAGACAAATGTGGCTTTGTACCAATGTGTCTTTATCGATTTATTTATTTATTAGTATAATGCAGACAAGAATCGAAGCTTGTTTCTAAATAACATTGTTTCTGCATACAATGTTTAGTGGAGACAGTAAAGATAATGTTGTTAGACATTTCAGAAAAACAAAGTCAAAAAAGATCTTTTGATATTCTCTGATTATTTCATATTGCAGGGAGCACAAACAGCCTGGCCTGGAACTGTAAAGCTGTGTGTCTTCTGTCTGCTCCCACCCACCAGTGAATAAAAAGACTAAATTTGGGGGTTGGGTTCAGCTTAAAAAACATATATTTATCAGAGGATTTAAAGCTCCTAAAGTCAGAAGGGAGGATATGGGGACAGTTTTGTTTTTGAAGTAAAACTAGTGTTTCATTAGCCAAAGGATAGATAATTCCAAATTCCTTGTTTTTAGTCCTGATTTATTGCTCTGTCTTGCATGAATCCTTTTTGTAAAGCCACCGCATTCCTGCAAAGATGAAACATTGCTGGATCACAGCTGTTTTCCAGCTAGATAGTGGAGGTTGCTGGCTTCATGTTCTCTGTCTGTGGCCATCAAAGGGCTTTGTTCCTCGCAGACCTGCTGCAGCAAAGTTGCAAATGATTTATTGAAAGGTATTCCAACAATAGGCAAACTGGCGTCACTGCTTTGAATGCCATTTTGCTATCAGCGAGCAGTCAAGGACAGACATGCTGAAGAGGAAGGATGTAACACCTGAACCAGGGCAAGGCATAATAAAGTGACAAAAGAAGTATTAAATGAAGAAATTATTTAGTAGAATGCTATTTCTCTTCTCTCGTCTCATCCAGAGTATTAAAGCTGGGGAGCCAGAGATGCCCCTGAAGATTTGCTTCTATTCCTGTGGAGCTGAATGGACCCACAGACAAAGAAGAAATCTGTTTCCAGTAAGGAATTTACATTTTCTGTTGAAGCACTCTTTTCTTTAACTGAACAAGCAAAACAATGGGTAAAGGTAGCATGAAAATGACAAAAGAAAAAATGGGTACACATTAAAAACAGGTGTAAGCAGCAGTTGGACGCTGTTTACAAAGAGAGCAATCTGTCCACACTTTAGTACACAAAGAGGACGAAAGAAAAAGGAAGCTTGTAAAGTTTGTGACGCCTGACTTTATGATTCATGATGGTATAACACAGGTCACTATAGATCAGAGCAAGAGAAACACAATCAGGTGACAGCAGTAGAGGGTAATGTACTTTGGTGATATGGACCTCTCCAGGAGGCCACAAGTTAAATCTGAGAGACCATGAGATGATTAACCAGAAACAGACAATGTGCACCAGGAGTCACAAACTTTAATATCCTGTTTGGATCATGATGGAAGATTTTCAACCACTCAAGTTCTCATTTATTAGAAACCTTATCTGTTATTGGTATCTAGGTCACATGGAGTTGTCATCAGAAATCAACATGACTGCCAGCACTGCAGGACATGCATACCTGGTGCAAAGCAATCATACAAAGTGACTTTCTTCATTCTTCTATTCAATAAAAAAATATTCCTTTTTGAAACCGTGACTTGTTATGTTGATTATGAGAAATGGCATTCATTGTATACTTCAGCAACTTTTGTATCCCTCAGGATAAATTGGAGGATTCAGGGTAGAAAGCCATGTTACTAAACAATTTGGATGCACAGTGAAAGATGTGATGATATAAACTGCAAATTCAAATATTATCTTGACAGCATGGCCTTTAATTTTCCTGCAGAGTATCAGAGATTGCTCATTATGTGGCAAAATATATGCAAGTGGAGGAATGACAGAAAGAGTGGTGATTACTATAAGCTCTTCATCATCAGATTGTGTAGAGAGATAGAGCCAGGTAGTGAGGTAACTTTATGCTGAAGTGGAGGAGGACAACATGCCAAACAGTTTAGAGGGGGCAAAGAAGACAAGTGGCCTTTTCTCCTCATTTATGAATTAATGCCTAAATGCTCATATAATAATAGATCCATGAAACCTTTTTGAGGAAGGACAGTATGTTACAGTATCCATAAATGCATCATGACTCAGTTTACAAATCATCCCGGTCATGACTGCATCTTTCAAACTGGCAGCATTAGTCAGCACCACACCAGCACAAACAAGCATCAGTAGATGCTGCACTATTATGGGGGAGGTATGTGGAGATAACTGTACCTGGGACAAAAAACAGACAATTTAATCAAAAGAAAATGATAAAAACAAATAATAATGGGAAAAAAAAGTATATGTCCATTGTATAGCCACCTGTAGCCTTGATTAGTTCGGGCTAAATCCCTTTCCATCTCCTTTCTAAACATTTTCAAATACCTGAAGAAATAAATTGAGAGAATTTTTAAAAAAAAAACCAAAAAAAAAACTATAAAAATATATTTGAATTTTACAAAATCGTATTTTGTCGTTTTGAACTATCAGCTGATGATTTATCAAGTGATAAATCTAATGTAGAGAAACATAAAGTGTATTTTAATGACAAAGCTGAACGACTCTGCAGCTCTGTATGTTGGTTGACATTTCCTTGCTGCCACCTAGTGGACAGAAACGTCATTGCACACGCTGCTAAAATCCTATTGGCTGACACATAATGACGTACTGGGAATACAAGGAAATTAAACAAACCATTTGGTTTCGCTTTGTGTCACTAAATTAGGATTGCGTTATAACTTTGTGGTGTTCTTTTAACAGGTGAGCATTGTTTAATTGTTCTATCCCTTTAGTTAATACAATACAAAGGCAGTTATATTACTTATTCACTGGCAGCGTCTGTGAGTAGCTTACTGTGACCCCTAGGGTTGCCACTGACCCCGGTACGTTAAGTTGCATTTAGTTATGAATGGTTTCTCATTACAGGTACAAATATGGATGACTCTCCTCTAAATCATCTGGTTTTGATCGGTGTTGGGTCCAGCTTTGCGTCTTGGTTATTTTATCATTTGTACCAGGAAAAGAAGATAGAGTTACAAAAACTGAAGGCAAGTTGATATTGCAGTAAACTTGAAATGTAGTTAGTTTTCTGAGTTTTTTAACATCCTTCTTCATTGCAGGAAATACCTGTTTTCAAACCAGATCAGCATCTGCTTAAAGTAGTGAAAGCATCCCCACACAAGCGACTCCAGTATGTTGCAGTTGAAGGTAGAAAACTGTTTTGATATTTGAGTAAAGGATCATTTGAAAGACAGTCATGAAGATATTTTTAATACTTGTTCATTTTTGTCATATGTGTTTTAAAGGTATGGTCCAGCCAGATGGGGAGCCTCTGGCCAGCAAGTTTGTCCCTCAACGCTTTGGTGTAATTCAGAAGATAGTTTCAGAGGAGCACTGTGAACACTGGGACTCCACGAGCAGATCATGGTACGCTGAAGCCAAAAATACACACACACATGTTGAATCTACTTTTCTAATGCAGTTGTAATTTCAGGAACTCTAAGACAATCAAAAGGAACGAAACCAACGACTCAGTCCCTTTCACTCTGATCAGCCCTGGAGCCTATATCGCTGATGCTTCTGTGAAAGTGCACGAGCCCCAGAAGGCCTCGGGGTCCTACCTAGAAAGGGTTTATTTCAAAGTGAGACATGCTGAAGAGGGTTTGGTGGACATTGTGGTTCAAGAGCTGAGCGGTGAGAAACATGTGAAAATGAAGGAGACCGAAGAGCTTCTGCATGTTGGAAGCACGCTGACAGGTTTCGGTGAAGTGGTGCTGGAGAAAGAACAGGTGATGAGGCTGCAGGCCCCGCTGGACAACCGCAAATACATCCTGATGCCAACTGATTACAGAAGCTTCATAAACAGACACGAGGCTTCAGCCAGTATGTGGAAGAGTCTGGCTGCTGTGACTGGGATCACAGGAGCTTCTCTTCTAGCCGGTGTCTTCTTTGGTTTCTTTGGAAAGCAAAATGACAAATCAAAGTAGACCTGTGGGGAATTCAGCAGATTTAAAAGCAATAAGAGTTGTGCTGCTGCCTTTTGAGCATCTGCATACTGTCTCAAATTAACTGTACAACTTTCACTACAAATGATTTTGCCTGTTATCATTTCTTTTATGGAAGTTATGTAAAAAGGGGCATCAAGGCCTTTCAGGCCTTTCTTTAATTGGCTTTGAGGCTGAAAAAATTAACATTAATGAAAACACAAAAAAATTAAGAGAAAGGTTTCAAATCAGAAAACAATCATTTTAACCAGAAAATACAACCAGGGTCCAATAAAACTGGCAACAAAACAAGACAAACTAAATTCTTTTTAGAGCTTTAATAAAATTTAACTTCTCTGAGGTGTCTTCTTTGAACATTTGCTGTATTCTTTTTGCTTTGGATGACTTAAGGGACCAATTCAGTGAGTTAATTTGCTTAAAGACAAGGTGGATATATTGCGTCTGCCAAGAGATGGAGTGAAGTTTAAAACCATTACTGCTTTTTTTTCCTTAAACTAGTACAAAACGTTTAATACTGTGGCCCACACTGCCAGAAAATACAAAACACAATAAAGACTAAAAGGCTTATAATGCAGCATGCACAAGAATTAAGTCAGTTTTTATTGCAGCTTCATCACAAGAACAAGCTGTTACTTTTTTTTAAAGTGAATTTAGATCAAATGTTTAGGTGAACTTGTTTTTTTCTTTTCTTTCCAAGATGTTTGGTTTACTGTGAATCTGATCATAAATGACTGTCATGTTATTTGATTAATTGCCAAACATCCCTGGCCATTCTGCTTAGACCCAAATGCGTTGATGGTGATCGTCTGCCTCCTTGTTGCTTTTACTGCACTGCTTGAAGTATGTTCAGAAACTCAGTTTAGTATGATCAAAATGGGATTATTTCTTTTCAAAAGGTGGTGTTTTTATTTTTTAAATAAAGCAATTTTTCAAAAATACATTTCTCCACATGAATATGTAAAAAAAGAAAGTCACGTGCACACACTTCAGTCCATGTAGTCCGAGACCTGTTCTTTATTTGACAGATATTCAGAGCAGCTCTTTCATCTGCTTCACCTGTACAGAGCAGATCCTGATGGTTAGTGGAGGCAGGGGAGGGAAACCCAACAA
Source organism: Telmatherina bonti (assembly GCF_933228915.1). Taxonomy (NCBI): domain Eukaryota; kingdom Metazoa; phylum Chordata; class Actinopteri; order Atheriniformes; family Telmatherinidae; genus Telmatherina; species Telmatherina bonti. Next base: position 30,382,942 of record NC_136625.1, on the reverse strand, counting down.
CAACCCAAATCCCTCCTGTCACACAAGAGTGAATTGTTTATAGTCGCCCATTCTGAAGCACTCATTCGCCATCCTCTTCTGAAGACTCTTCAGCTTCTTCTAACCACTGGATGAACTTCTGAAGCTGTTGCAGATGAAAACAGAGAAAACAGCTGTTAGAGTCTGCATTGCAGAACGCTTTTCTGATACAAGAGGAGGTGAAAGGTAGTCCAGTTAAGGTGATAGTAAAGCGTACAGAGAAATGAGGAAACAAACTTAAGGAATCTAAAATCTTGCATTGACTTATTTTCCAAAAGGGGACCAAATTCACATAAATATGCTTTTCAATAAAATTCTACTGAGTGAATACAAAAAAAAAATTCACTAATCTCTGGCAAACTGAGAAGAGATTTTTTTTTTTTGTTATAGAAGGTGGAATACACTGGAGATCATGATAAATATTTCTTTGATTCTGGTTTGAACCAAACTGTAACAGACTGCCGGGTCTAAAAATCTGGTTTCATGTTGCCAAGCCTCACTGAAGAATGTAGCATGTCAAGGCTGGCTTGTGTTTCACATCCGACAGAAACGCTGCTGCAGAAACAATTCCTGAAAGTGTTTGTTCCGACAGACGCATCACGGTTTTGTTGAGCATTAGAGCCACGTGGCTGCATACAGGTCAGAGTGCTCATGCTGACCTCCGTCCACCACCACAAGCAAATAATGGACAAGTGAGCATCAGAACAATAAATGAAGGTGAACTGGTCAAATCAATCATCTTTTCCCACATTTACACTATATGGATTGCCAGGTCTGAATGCTTCAATTACAATTAAAAACACAACAGTAAATCCACTGTGGGAAGAAGGAAAGTGGAGAGTGGGGTGCTTTGGGTAAGCTTTCATGTGGATGTCACTTTAACACATACCAACTACCCAAAACATCAATGCTGGCAAATTACAGCTGTCTATAGAAATGGTTATTCCCTAATGACAGTGACCTCTTTCTGCTGCACAATGTGCCTGCAATCCTGCAGAAACTGACCATCTCCTGGGATGTTCTGGACATACAGGACTACATGGATCTGATCATACAGATCACACAGGTTCAATAAACCCCACGCCTCGACACATCAACTCACCACCATACATAAACGGGTTTGCCAACTCCCATTACTGCCTCCATGCTTGGAAGCTGATGAAAAAGTCAGTATTTCATAAACAGCTGCTGCACTTTACCTCTGGTTATACACAGGGAGGATGAAAACCAACCTCGTGACTAAACAACACACACTGAGACCAGACGGTCTTTATAAGACGTGTCAACAAATCATCCTGCATCCTGACGGCACCCACACATCACCTACCCCTTGGTTCTTGCGGAGCCGTTTGCTTTTGTCTGTGACGGCTCCCTGTGTGAACCAGCGTAGAATCATCTCCTCCTCCAGGATCTCCAGTTGGTACATGTTCATCAGGACCTGGGTAACAGACATCACAACACATCCCCACTTTCAGACCAGATGACCACACAACAACTTCTGCACCTTTACAACAAAACGCTCTGGTTGCTTTAATAACCCACAAGATCAAAGATTGATCCAGACCTTGACCATGGCAGCCCAGTGGCTCTCCTGCTCCAGGAAATGTTCCTCAAAGGCAGACAGGCAGTCCAGATGGTCCTGTGCTCTCTTCACGTAGTTCTTAAACACTGGTGACCATTTCTTTAACAACTGAAAGCAGAAGAAAAAAAAAGAAATGATTAAACTTTCTGCGATGTCTAAAAAATAAAGGACAGACATGACGTATGAGGATGATAAAAGATCTGCTGCTAATGACCGGCAGGAGCAGAGCGACGTATTGTGAAGCGTTGAGTTGGGGCCCCTGCTGCTGGAACGGATACTCCAGCACCACCCTGGTTAAAATCTGCATCACCTCCTTCAGGCTGATGTTGTAGGCATACCTGCAGAGGGACAAGGTGTCAAACTAAACTAAAACAGCCAAACGGAGCTGCACAGCTATGAGGAAGTTCACAGTATCGACTTACTTCAAAGAATTGATTTCAAGTACAAGATTGTCACAGCTTATGTTCTCCTCCAAACCCCTCTGCAGAGTCCCGAGCACCTCCATCTGGAAGACTAACCAACACCAATCGAGAAGTTATTTAAGATCAATTACGTGAAATTAAACCTGAAACTTGTCTCAGATTTTGCTGCCTATACTTTGGCTTTTGAGTCAGCAGGGGGCAGTCTCACAGAAAGAAGCTGAGTTCTCACCTTTGACATCATCCATCTCAGGGGAGGGAATGACCAGATCGTCAGGCCCATCAGGCTCACTGTCCTCACTGTCACTCTCAGGATCTGGGTTCAACACCAAACCTGCTCAACAAGAAGCAAAACATTTATTAACCCTTTGATGCATCATGTCCACCACAGTAATCACCTATTTAAAGGCTGTTTTATATCATATTCATAGGTAAGGATGGTATATTTGCAATTTTGCCACTTCAGTGGACATTAGGAGAGCTGCCAAACACACCGCCGCTTACTGAAGCATAAACAAATATAGTATAAGATTTCATATATACACGTACATGTAATTACTATGTAATTACTAAGTTTACCTTAGTGATAAACAGGACAAAAAAAAGACACTATTTCTATAGAATATTAAATAAAGAAACTCAATAAAAGTCAAATAATAAAAAAGACAAAGAAAAGTGTCTGTGCATGTCTGTAGAAGTAAAATATTGTGGAAAAATGTGGGAAAATGCAGCATTGTTTTTTTAATCACTCATGCATCAGAGGGTTAAGAAATAAGCTGCTGGGAAATTGGACATGGCAACACAGGAATCACTTCCAGACTACAAGATCAACCTAAGACAGCTGAGCTGCGCTCCTACCCCAGAGACACTGCGGCAACTCGTCATCCTCTGCGTCATCCAGACTGCTGGCCTTCCAGATGTAACCTTTTCCTTCCGCTCCAACTTCTGCTGGGTTGAAAACTGGAGGACAGAGGAAAACACAGTCACTCTCTCAAACACATAATCACTTTAATTGCATCACATCAAGTCATTACGCACCTTTCTGTTTGGTTTTGTCTTTACTTTGGCCCACTTCTGCATCATCACTGAGGAACTCGTCGTCATCTTCCTCCTCCTCTTCCGGATGGTGCATGGACACAACTGTTCCCTCTGGCAGAGAGATTTTTGGTCCAATCACCACCTTAAAAACAGGTCACAGAAAAATGAAGACACAACTGGTGCCAAAATTCAAAATGATCATTTGAGTAGAAAAAAAAGCAATAAAGTATTAAACACAAGCACATCCTTCATCAAGCCCAAAGCTGTGCATCATAATACAAACAAAAAAGATCCCTGATCATTTGTTTGAATATGCATTTCTGAACAAACCAAAAAAGGAGTTATTAAGTCAAATTGTTTATAAAATAATTGAACACCATAACAACCCTAACACAGTTAGACAGCTAAAGCTCTACAGATAAACATCCTCTTAGCAAAATCTCTTTTTTTTTTTTTTAAAAAAAGATGATAAAACCATGATAGAAAGTTCTTCCTTATGAAGTAAAATGGGGAAAATCGATGCAGCAGCTGCACGCGGTTCGGCTAAGATGCAAAATTCTGTCTAGGCCAGAAACGGTTTTTACAAAAACTCCTAGATGTCACTGCATGAAGCCAAAAAGCCTTCTGATTACCCAGATGCAGCTCTAATTTGTAAACATTAGCTTTTTCAATGAAATTTTGACAAGAAGTCAAACAATCAATTTAACTTCCTTTTATGCGTTTGGCGTCGATGATCACACAACTTTTTTTTCTTGCAAAGTAGCAAACCTAAATGAATTAAAAGGTTAATTAAACCAAATAAAGTAGTTTTTACAAGTTTCACTCTGCTGGATCTGTTGGTATAGATAATTGGAAAACACTGACACATTGTTGATTCCTTGGAATAAATTAGGCAACAGTTATATTTGGAGACAACATCTGGAAACACCTGTATGGGAACTACTGAAAGTTAACCTGCAGCAATAGAGACAAAATATATACAACACAGTTTATGATAGAAAAATAGGATTTTGTATGTGCAGCTTACATTATAAGCCAAGACGCACTGTTTATTCAGAGTCACAGCCTCTTTGACCTCAGCTTTGTCACAGACCACAGACTGCCTGATCACCACATTACTGGCGATGTGAACATTATTCCAGATGTAGGCACGGTCCAGGCTCACGTTATCACCTGTAGCAAGAACACAAACAAATGTTACACTTGTGTGTATCAGATCCATAAAGTCTTTCAGGTACATTACGGTGGATCAGGTAGCTCACCTATAGTGCAGTTGTTACCAATGACACTATTAGAAATGTAACAGTTAGCACCAATGCTAGTGTCACAGCCTATGAGAACATTCTCCTCCATTTGGCTGCCATGGCCCAGGCTGACTCCAGAACCTCGGTACACATTGTGGCGAGAATATGTGCAGATACGTCCCTCCTGGTCCGTGAAGTTGGACTCAGGCGTTAGGGGGTAGATCCACCGCCTCACAAAATCAGACGAAACGGAATCGTACATGAGCAAGTTGGATACACGGACACCATAGCCATCCTTGGTGACATGCATGTGTATCTGGTTGCCAAGAATCTAAACAGAGACAATGAATTACAGCCTTGTGAAATAAATGTCCTCTGTATCATAATATCATGCAAAATGTGACAGAAGACTGAGCAATACCTCTTCATTTACTAAAATCCCTCGAACAAAGTCGTCCCGTGTTTGGTAGTCAAAATTATCAGTAAAGAGTTCAGCAACCTAAAAAATGAGAGAAAACACATTACTAAATCCTAAAACAATATGTTGAATATATTAGACATTTGTATTGAAACTGACCTGAGGGGAGCAGATACTGATATGGCAGTCCAGGAGGTCGTGTCTGATTTCAAACTCATCACTTCCACTATGGAAAATGTTCTACAAAACACCAACAACGGCAGCTACCAGTCAGTCAAAGCATTAAATGGGCATTACTTACTTATAAAACCACTGCTTACCATGGGGAACTGTAGCCTTTTCAACCCTTGTGTCTTCTGGTAGTGTAAAATTTGTTGGCTCTTGCCATCCATAGCTACAATGACGTCCTCCTCCTCACAGCGGGATTTGTGACCTGGTGAGGACTCTTTAAAAATCATGGTCATCACCGAGATATTCTTCTCCATCTTTCTCCGAAGCCTGAGGTACACAAAAAGCAGCTTGGTCAATTAAATATGTTACAATCAATCCCTTTAGCTTCACAGAAGGGCTTGCCATACATAGGAGATGCAAAGATCTTGTACCTGTGCTCTTGCAGTGCCTGGGTGACATCAACGTTGGATACAACATCTCCGTAAACCAACACAAAGTCAGACCGCACTAGGGACTTTGCATCAACATCCCTGAGGACATCTCCAAGGGAACGGTATAGATCTGAGGTGATGATGTGGACTGTGTTTGGAGAGCTGGGTCGACACCACTTTGACTTCCTATCAGAGACAGTGTCAACGTCCTCTTTAACAGAGTCCACTTTGCTTAGAAATAACTGTACTAATAACACTTACAGAGACAATATCAATGTCCTCTTTAACAGAGTATACTTTGCTTAGAAATAACTCTGTACTAATAACACTTACAACAGGTGAGCCTTGATCTTACTGGCCATCCAGCAGCAGAAAACAAATGTTTCTTGTACTCCAGTGGACGTCAGGAACTCCAAAGTGTAGTCTATCATGGCAGCATTACCCAGCGGCAGCAAAGCCTGAGATAAATGGTTGTGACACATCACGTTAGCAAAGAAATGTAGGTGTCTCAGCGGTCTCGCATCAATATTGTTATTCCTTAAATTAAACAAAAAAAAAATAAAATAAAGCTTAACTTGTTTTTTAAATAGACGTGTTAACAGGTTTTAATGTGTGTCAGAGCGACTGTGTATTTGCAGCATGGGCATCAATGAGTTGCTTTAGCATTCCAGTTAGCTTAGCTTTCCGCCTACCCTCGGTTGGTCCTTGGTTACCGGGAAAAACCTCCGGTTGAAGCTGTCAGCGACTAAAACGGCTTGAAGCGGCTGCTCCTCTTCCTCCTGTTCCCCTGCACCTTTCCTACCTGGAATGCCAGAGCCAGATCGACTCTGTTTTCCTACTTTACCAGCCATGTTTGACTCCCCGATGCGCGACTGTGTCGTCAGAAACAACTATGGTGGCTTCGAAGGGACAATCTAGTGTTGTGTCGTTGTCGGATTTTGAGTTTGTAATGGCATCTTTTTTGTGATTTTACTCTTTAAACTTAATATGTATTTGAAAGTCAGACTGAAAGTAAAGTCAATTAACTCACTTTACTATTGTATCAGTGTTTCCCAATCTAGACAGCTCTCAGAAACATAATTGAAGTGAAAATTATATCGTCACAAGTACTGGCACTTAATGAAAAACACTGAAATTTGGTGTTTAAAGTTATATTTGGCTTTATTTGCTAATAAAGCAGTATCTTTTAATATTTACAAGGCTTTTGTCAGTTTGACAACACACGTAATGTCCAACAATAGGTGTATCTCTTATGATATTGTGGCCGTTTCAAGTGCAAACTGGTTTAAATAATTCAAGAAATTAAAATATTGGATGATTTTTTTTCCTTATTTCACATTAAGTTAATCTTTAAATTATATTGTACAACAGAATAGTTTTAGAGAAACAAAGTTTTTAAAAAAGTTAACATTAATAGAAATTATAGCTTTATCTTCATTGTGATGAAGTTTGCCATATCTGGTCCAAATATTGAAAGTTCAGCTAAATAATGGGCAGACTCTTCTTTATTTTTTAAATGACTTTATTTAAAATAAAAATGAACAAGAGAGAACATATGAACCAACATGTTAAACTTTAACAGACATGAACATCCGGCTCCTGACACCCAAAAGTTTAGACAAAAACCTTCATTTACTGCTCTGAAAAAGCTCAACAGTTTATCATGATGTTCTCAGACTCCTCACACAGCGCACAGCCAGAAAACTACTAGTGGTGTTTAGTAATCTTCTTGGCGTGTTCCAACACTGAGTTGTATCGGAGTGTTCTGGTGATCCAGGATGATGGGATTCCCTCGAGGCCAATCTGGATTAAAAAAAAAAACAAGAAAATAATAATGAAAAGGAAAAACAGAAAAAGTATTTACTGAAAATAAAATAACAGACATTCAGACCTGAGCTCCAAGACAAGCTCCAATGAAGGATCCTCTACTGCAGGTGCATCCCCCACAGTTCATGGTGTCTCTGATCGCCGTCTCGTACTGCTTGGCGGTCAGGACTCCATGCAACGCTGCCTGGAACGCACCTGGCAAACCTGAAACAACATCAACACTATCTGAACTGACTTTTTTAATACTGTTATCAACAACTTTCCAAGTTGGAGGCAGTATTCTATTATTAGTTATTTAAGTGGTGGTAAATCCAAAGTTGGGCTGCATGGTGGAGCAGTGGTTAGCACTGTGGCCTCACAGCAAGAAGGTCACTGGTTTGATCCTTGGCTGGAGAGGGGTTCACTCAGTGGCCTTTCTGTGTGGAGTTTGCATGTTCTCTCCGTGTATGCATGGGTTCTCTCCGCGTACTCCGGCTTCCTCCCACAGTCCAAAGACATGCATGTTAGGTTAATTGGTTACTCTAAATTGCCCATAGGAGTGAGTGTGAGCATGAATGGTTGTTCGTCTCTGCGTGGCCCTGCGATGGACTGGTGAGCTGTCCAGGGTGTACCCTGCCTGTCGCCCAAAGCCAGCTGGGATAGGCTCCAGCTTCCCCGCGACCCGGAATTGGATTAAGCGGTTCAGAAAATGAATGAATGAATAAATCCAAAGTTCAAGAAAGGCGAGTAAAAATACCTCATGTATTTGGAAAAACAGTGGGGATGAGCTCCTGCGGAGTCTTGGATAAGTTCTCCTTCACCTGATGAATGTGTCCTGAAATCAAGCAGGAAGTTAGAAGAGGACAAATAATTAATAAAATAACGTCTCAATCTTAATCTTTACAAGGTGTAAAGTAGAATTGGATGATGATGCCTTTAGCCTTCGGTCACATGACTGAGTCCCATGACCGACCACACATACCAATGACTGCTTTGTCCAGATCCTGAGGCTGCTTTCTGTTTGGGTTGCTGAGCTGATTTAGTACTACATCCAAAGCCTTTGGATCTGGACCATTCAGGATGAAATGCTCCAGAAACCTGGAAAAATTAATCAGCTTTACATTTCATATAATGCATATAAGTTTGGGCCACCAGATGTGTTTGTTTTCTTTTTCTGACTGATATTTTATATGCAGCAACTCTGTGATGAAGCTAATATTATGTCAGCAATATGTAGCAATGATTAGTGACATGAAATTTTTAAAAAATATGTAAAGACAACTTTACATTTTAAAATCAATGTTAACCATTTCAAAAAGTACTTTAAAGCGAGTCTGTGCTAATTAAGTTGCACTGACAAATATGACTGACAACCTGCTGTTGTTTACTGTTAGAACAACAGTGGAAATATTTGTTTTTGATCTCAGTTCTAAGAGTCAAAAGTTTCTCCTCAGCAACAAAGAAAGTGGGAAAAACTAAGCTTAAATAAAGGAGAGCCCCTGGCAGATTTACGAACCTTGCTGCTGCCATAGTTACTGCTACACATTCATCGTTGTTCTGGGTGACACGGATGGCCTGTTCGACCTTTTCCAGCATATCAGGCTGCCCTGCATAAAAAGCCACTATAGGCGCCAGCTTGGTTACTCCATCAATCTGACAGTCAGTCTCGCAGCCTGCAACAAACACAACACGATGCCTATGTATTGATTTTCTGCATAACATCAAAGCATTAATAGATGGGTGAGATTTACCTGTTTCCTCCTTGCCTGCATCTACATTCTTCAGGAAGCTCTTCAAACTTGCATGTCTCCATGGTCCCTCGATTGGGAGCTGAGGTCTTGGCCCTTATTTAGCCAAAAGAACCATCTGTCAGCATCTTACCAAGTGATGCAAACACTTTACACACTTACTTCATCAAGTTTAAAATTAGTCGTTTTAAATGGTTAAGCTTAGAATTGCTATTGTCTAAATAAATAAATAGATAAATAAATAAATCCTCCACTGGACTGCTGGATACCTCCTCTCTCCCTGTAAGGATCATTGACAGGTGTGTCATACTCTGATCCTGGTCCAAAGAATTTCAGTGTGCGCTGCTTCAGATCATCAACATTTAGACCTGGAAAACAGCATAAAACAAGATCATAATGACAACTTTAAATGTGTGGAAACTTAAAGTATGCAAATCAAGATTGGGAAAAAAAAATCCTCATAAATCCCACCAAAGATCAACCGAAACCTTGAGTGGTTCTGCAAAGTCACATTTAAAGCATTTGTTGATTTCATACTATTAAAAAAACACTGAGGTAATGTCAAAGTTTAACATGACCATGGAGCAATCTACTAAGTATATAAGACAAAAATAGTCATTTACCTCCACATTCAGACAAGGACTCCAGCAGGACATATGCCTGGTCTCCGTAGCAGCTCTGCTGGCCCGCCTGCCGTCTGTAGAAAGGGTTGGCAGACTCAGAGCGGAACTCGGGGTTCGGATCCTGAGCCAAAATTCCCTTCAGCTTCTGGAGGTCATACACCCAGTGAAGGGGCTGTGCTAAAAGACATCAATCATACAGTCAAAACTAGCAGGACTACCAGTACCTGAGCTGAACAACTCTTCTGTTGCAACAATCAAACATGCAATTAAAGAAACACCTCTGATAATTCAACTTGTATAACTTTAGCAGCATTATAAATGAGACAGTGAGGAAATGTAACTATCATGTTTTTCCAGATCATGTTAATGAATGATGTTGTGTAATAGCCTGGATACTTACCTGCAGCATCTGCAACTGCTGATCCAACAATGGCTCCTATTGCTCTGTTAGCCACAGCTGAAGCCATCTGTCAACACAGAAAAAGAAATACTTAAACTTAGAAAACTGGTGGATTATTTTAACCCTGGAGGGAAACATAGATATTTCTCAAATATCTAAAACATTGTCAACATTATTTCTTTTTCACTTGACAATATTCTGGTTGAACCTAAATCCACACAGGAAACAGAAAGCTCCAGTCCTCAAAGGCCACAATCCTGCAGGTTTTCCATGCATCCCTGCTCCAACACACCTGACTCAAACGAGTCAGTCATTGTGCAAAACCTCATTGGCTGTTGGATTCAGTATATGCAAGCCAGATGTGTTGACTTTGGAGACCCTAATCTGCAGGATCTCAGACATGACTCAGATAAAAACAAACACCAAAACCATGGCTATTTAAACATAAACTACATCCCGCTGCAGCCACAAATGCAACTGAACCAACCAGGTTAGACTAGCTGTTATACAAACCTAGACTCTAACGAGATAGTTCGCGGCACAATTACAAGAGGAGACGCCGTTCCGCACAAACTACGCAAAAACTACAGATCCCATAAACACTAGCAACCCTTCGATAACCTTTTGAGAAACTCACGTCCTTCTAAATCATCATCTGACCAGTTAGTTTCAGTTCCCACAAGCACATTTCTGGATGGTAATAATACATCTAAAGTACAAGACATCTTCCATCACTAACTAGTTTGAGCTCCTTTTTTTTATTGCTAGTTTTAGCTTCAACAACGGCTGTGACAACTAGCTAGTTCCAGGTCGTAAATAACATACATGACATGTAAAAAGTCTGACCTTATCTCCGTCAAACGTAATGCAAGACGTGCTGCAGTTTAACTCATTTCTTGCAGATATTTTGACTTCCCTCAGCGACGTCACTCCTAAAGTCCACCGTTATGAAATTGTCAGCGCTTTAGCACCGCCCGCCAGTGACAACATAACCCCGCCCCTCCGTGATTACCCTCTGAACTGGGAGTTTTGGAAAAATAAAATATTATATATAGCTTTTAAAGAGAATCAAAATAAAATTGTTAAATTGATGATGGACATGGATAAGAAAGCAACCACAAAATTTGCGTCTCGCCTGGTGCATTGATTTGCACCACTTTGTTTTTATATAATTTTTGCATTTCCTCATTGCTAATCAAGGGGCACTTTGGTAATCTCGCATATACATTTGTTCTATTATAGTCATTTGTACCTGCCTTTGAGCGCTTTGGGTGTATTTAAATTTTGTTTAATATCTTCTTGTACTTAGTCACATGTTATGACTGACTGGAAGTTTTGTTTGGGATGAATTTGTTTTTCTTTATGCTCCTGTTTGATCACTGGTGCAAGTAGATTATTATTAGGGTCCGAGCCATACGAAGTATGGCAAGGCCCTATTGTTTTCCAAATGTTTATTAGGGTCCGAGCCATACGAAGTATGGCAAGGCCCTATTGTTATTGTAATGTTTATTATTATTATTCTCAGCACAACTCACTCAATTTTGACCCCCTCAGACCCCGTGAAAAGTTGCGAAACTTGGCACACACCTCAGTCCCGGTGAAAATAGCAATATTCTGGGGTCTGCGTGCACGCCAATGCAAAAATGCCTCGACGGCGCCCCCTAGAAACGCCAAAAATGGCCTCTAGAATGGTGAAAAAATTTTTTAGTTTGACGTAGGACAACGAAATTCGGTACACATGTCTATCACATCAAGACAAGTAAAAAAGTCATTGAAACGCCTGTTCTCATGGCAACGGGCTGTCCGCCATCTTGGCGTTTGCGGCCATTTTTTTGCCCGTTTTTGTCAATTTGGGCGCATCGCATTTGAACGAACTAGTCTGAGGGTATTCATGCTATTGGCTCCACAAAAAAGCGATAGTCTACTTTGACCTAGGGCTACGAAATTCGGTACACATGTATAAGTAACCAAGACGAGCAAAAAACTCTATTGAGAACCTGTTACCATGGCAACGGGGTGTCCGCCATCTTGGCGTTTATGCCCTTTTTATCACTTTAAGCGCATCGTATTTGAACGAACTAGTCTGAGGGTATTCAGGCTATTGGCTCCACATTCGCCATGGAGCTTCGTGACAAGATGGGGACCAAAAGTTATTCAAATCTTTCTGATAGGAGAAAGCGTGTTACCGTGGCAACCCATGGAAAAAAGCGTTCTCGCCATGAAACACGGTTTGCTTATATCTCTGTAGAAATGCATCCGATCGGAACCAAAATTCAGATAATTCATATTTGGCAGCTCCTTAACGCATTGTAATATGTATTGTGGGGGGGGCGCATTCTGGGGGGGGCCCCTAGGGGCCCGATGGTCTACTTTGACCTAGGGCTACGAAATTCGGCACACATGTGTATCAACCCTAGACAAGAATAAAACTCAATTAAGCACCTGTTACCATGGCAACGGTGTGTCCGCCATCTTGAAAAAAATACTCCTGCCATGAAAGACGGTTAAATCATATCTTTGCACAAATTCATGCGATGTGCACCAAAACTGTAACTATTCGACTTTGGTAGGTCCTTAACACATTATAGAATGTATTGTGGGGGGGGGGCACTTTTTGGGGGGGGCCCCTAGGGGCCCGATCGTCTACTTTGAGCTAGGGCTACAAAATTCAGCACACATGTGTAACAACCCAAGGCGAGTAAAAAAGTGCATTGACCACCTGTTACCATGGCAACGGGGTGTCCGCCATCTTGGCGTTTACGCCCATTTAGCACTGTATGTGCATTGTTTTTGAACAAACTAGTTTTGGATTCGTGCCTTTTACTTCACATCCACCCAATAGCTTTGTGGCGAGTTCGGGTGGAGGGTTCGGCATGAGGCGAGGACCCGATGGATGCCGCTTGCGGCTTTATTATTAGGGTCCGAGCCATACGAAGTATGGCAAGGCCCTATTGTTTTCCAAATGTTTATTCTATATTATTATTCTTCTCAGCACAACTCGGGCATTTTTAACCCCCTTAACCCCTGTGAAAAGTTGCGAAACTTGGCACACACCTCAGTCCCGGCAAAAATAGCAATATTCTAGGGTCCGCATGCATGCCAATGCAAAAATGCCTCGACAGCGCCCCCTAGAAACGCCAAAAATGGCCTCTAGAATGGGGAAAAAATTTTTTAGTTTGACATAGGACGACGAAATTCGGTACACATGTCTATCACATCAAGACAAGCAAAAAACTCAATTAAGCACCTGTTACCATGGCAACGGGGTGTCCGCCATCTTGGCGTTTATGCCCTTTTTATCACTTTGAGCGCATCGTATTTGAACGAACTAGTTTTGAGGGGATTCAGGCTATTGGCTCCACATTCGCCATGGAGCTTCGTGACAAGATGGGGACCAAAAGTTATTCAAATCTTTCTGATAGGAGAAAGCGTGTTACCGTGGCAACCCATGGAAAAAAGCGATCTCGCCATGAAACACGGTTCACTCATATCTTCGCAAAAATACATCCGATCGGAACCAAAATTCAAATAAGTGATATTTTGAGGGTTCTTAACGCATTGTAATATGTATTGTGAGGGGGGGGGGCACATTTTGGGGGGGGGCCCCTAGGGGCCCGATCGTCTACTTTGAGCTAGGGCTACGAAATTCTGCACACATGTGTATCAACCCAAGACAAGCAAAAAACTTCATTGTGCAGCCGTTACCATGGCAACACGGTGTCTGCCATCTTGGAAAAAAACCTTCTCGCCATTATACACGGTTTGCTTATATCTTCGCACAAATTCATGCGATGTGCACCACAACTGTAAATATTCATATTTGGTAGGTCCTTAACACATAATAGAATGTATATTGGGAGGGGCACTTTTTTAGGGGGGCCCCTAGGGGCCCGATCGTCTACTTAGACCTAGGTCTACGAAATTCAGTACACATGTGTAACAACCCAAGGCGAGTAAAAAAGTGCATTGACCACCTGTTACCATGGCAACGGGGTGTCCGCCATCTTGGCGTTTACGCCAATTTAGCACTGTATGTGCATTGTTTTTGAACAAACTAGTTTTGGATTCGTGCCTTTTACTTCACATCCACCCGGAAGCTTTGTGGCGAGTTCGGGTGGAGGGTTCGGCATGAGGCGAGGACCCGATGGATGCCGCTTGCGGCTTTATTTTGTTTTGTTTTTGGTTGTTTATTTTGGTTTTTTTTGTGTGTGTTTTTGGTTTATTGTTAGGTTTTGTTTTTTGTGTTTTGGGTTGTTTTTTTGTGGGGTTTTTTTTTTTCAGTTGTTTTTTTTTTTTTTTTGTTGGGTTTGTTTTGCATTATTTGTTGTTTTTTTTAGTTACGTTTTTTGTGTTTATTCGTGTTTTTGATGTTGTTGCTTGTTTTTTGTTTTTTTTTTGTTTTTTTTGTTTAGTTGTTTTGATTTGTGTTTGATTGTTTTTTGTTGGGTTTTTTTGTTTTGTGTTTTCGGTTGTTGATTGATTTTTGTTTGTTGTTGATTTTTGTTTGTTTGTTGGGTTTTTCTTTGTTTTGCGTTGTTGGATGTTTTTTGTTTTGTGTTTGTTTATTGTTGGGTCTTTGTTTAGTGTTTTTTGTTGGTTATTATGTTTTTTGTTTCGTGTTTTTTGTTGTTTATTATGTTTTTTTTTTTTTGTTGTTGTTTATTGTGTTTTTTTGTTTCGTGTTTTTGGTTGTTCGTTGTTGGGATTTTGCGTTTTTTGTTGTTTTTTGTTGTTTATGGTGTTTTTTTTGTTGTTTGTTTTTTGTTTTGTGTTTGTTTATTGTTGGGTTTTGTTTTTGGTTTTTTATTGTTGGTTTTTTTTGGTTTTTGTTGTTCGGTTGTTGGTTGTTTTCTGTTGGGTTTTGTTTTTGGTTGTTTTTTGTTTTTACTTAATTTGTTTGTTGTTTATTGTTGGGTTTTGTTTTTTTTTCAGTTGTTCATTGTTTTTTGTTGGATTTTGTTTTTGTGTTTTTGGTTGTTTTTTGTTGGGGTTTTTGTTTAGAGTTTGTTAATTGTTGGGTTTTGTTTTTCGTTGTTTTGTTTTTGGTTGGTTGGTTGGTTGGTTTTTGTTGTTTTTGTGTTTTGTGGGGTTTTTTGTTAGTTTTGTTTGTTTTTATTTGTTTGGCCTTTTGGTGTTTTGCTCAGGTGTGGAACCCTATGGCGTTGTGGTCTGTGCTTGTAGTTGTTTTTTTTCCATGTGTACGAATTAAGGTGGTGGAAATGTGTGTATCCATTTATTCTGCTCCTCTGCAAAACATGCATAACTGGGAGAAGAACTTACCAATCCTTTGTAAAAACGTGTTGCGGGTGTTCACCTCAGTAGATCTTCATTGCTCTTATTTACAGTTACTGTTAAACATATCAGAGGATGTTATGTTTGTGATGTTTTGGACGGGTGTTGCTGCTGGTTTGTTTGCATTGTCAGCAGCAGTTTCATCAGCACAGGATGTAACAATGGTCTCTTCTTCTATCTCACTGGGATGAATGTCTGCCACATTTATTTGACTTAAGGTCTCAGAAGGCTGATCACTGGTAACAGAAAAGAGTTCCTGATTTTTCCAATGATTAAATGCTTCCATCAACTCGACCTGCCTTTGATTTTGTGCATCCATCAGCCCCATTATATATCTTCCATCACCTTTGTTATAATATTCATCTTTGACTTGTTTGTCGCTGGGAGAGACTTCTGCAGAAGTTACAGCAGTAACTCTGTTAGCATTGGTCACATCGCCTGTGAAGCTGGTTAAACTGTTGACTGATTTAGTTGTTTCTTTAGTACAGGATGTAACAATGGTCTCTTCTTCTATCTCACTGGGCTGAATGTCTGCCACATTTATCTGACTTAAGGTTTCAGAAGGCTGATCACTGGTAACAGAAAAGAGTTCCTGATTTTGATGAAATGCTTCTATCAACTCGACCTGTCTTTGATTTTGTACATCCATCAGCTCCATTCGATATCTTCCATCGTCTGACATAACGCTCTGAGTTGGAACTGCGAAAGGCTGATTATTTTCCTCAGATAAGGGAGTTTGAAGTATGAAAGGGTGATTGAGTGCTTCAGCAGGGGTGATCCGTTTGTCTGGATCCACCTGCAACATCTTTTTGAGAAGACTGATGAATCCATCTGTGTCTTCAGGTTCTGTGGTCTTGTCAGGCACCTTATGCAGTGTTGGCAGATCTTCCAGAGAAGAGATGTTGTCATAAATATACTTGACGGAAGTAAACCAACCTCCTTTAGATCTTTCATATTCATCCATTGTATTTCATTTCCATTCTGAACCGTCATCCGTCTCCACCGAGTTAAAAAAGGTTTCGGTTTTGAGTCCTTTATCCAGTATGTAATTAGGAATACCTATAATCTTTGAAATGGCTCTCATGACCTCATAATTATTTTTGCCTGCAAACAGGTTTTCTCCAAGATACAAGAACATCAGTGTGCAACCCAAAGACCACATGTCAACTGTTTCATTGACTGGAAGGCCCAAAAAGTTCTCAGGGGCCCTGTAACAAAGTTTTTGAAAGTATGGATGATTACACAAATCACCTGACTTAGCAGTTAGTCCAAAATCAATTAGCTTCACTTTGAAAGGCTGCAATTTCCGGTTTACCAACATTACATTGTCTGGGGTATTATCATTATGTGACAAACCGATACTATTGAGTACAAAATTCTCCACATATCTGTATCAACCCTAGACAAGCAAAAAACTCAATGAAGCACATGTTACCATGGCAACAGGGTGTCCGCCATCTTGGCATTTATGCCCATTTATTACTGTATGTGCATTGTTTTTGAACAAACTAGTTTTGGATTCATGCCTTTTACTTCACATCCACCCGGAAGCTTTGTGACGAGTTCGGGTGGAGGGTTCGGCATGAGGCGAGGACCTGATGGATGCCGCTTGCGGCTTTAATTATTATTCTTCCATATTATTCTCGTTCAAAGCACAACTCGCTCGATTTTGACCCCCTTAGGCCCCGTGAAAAGTTGCAAAACTTGGCACACACCCCAAGCCCGGCGAAAATAGCGATATTCTGGGGTCTGCATGCACGCCAATTCAAAAATGCCTCGACAGCGCCCCCTAGAAACACCAAAAATGGCCCCTAAAATGGGGTCAAAAAAGTTTAGTTTGATGTAGGATGACGAAATTCGGTACACGTCTATCACATCAAGACAAGTTAAAAAGTCATTGAAACACCTGTTCTCATGGCAACAGGCTGTCCGCCATCTTGGCGTTTGCTGCCATTTTTTTCCCCGTTTTTTCAATTTGGGCGCATCATATTTCAACAAACTAGTCTGAGGGGATTTATGCGATTGGCTCCATACTCAGCAGGAAGCTTCGTGACAACATGGGGACCAAAACTTAGTGAAATCTTTCCAATACGAGAAAGCTTGTTACCGTGGCAACCCACTGAAAAAAGCCTTCTCGCCATGAAACACGGTTCACTCATATCTTCGCAGAAATACAGCCGATCTGCACCAAAACTGTTAGTATTCATATTTGGTAGGTCCTTAACACACTGAAACATGTATTGTGGGGGGGGCACTTTTTTGGGGGGGGGGCCCCTAGGGGCCCCCGATCTTCTACTTTCACGTAGCACTACGAAATTTGGTACACGTGTAACAACCCAAGGCGAGTAAAAAAGTGCATTGACCACCTGTTACCATGGCAACGGGGTGTCCGCCATCTTGGCGTTTACGCCCATTTAGCACTGTATGTGCATTGTTTTTTAACAAACTAGTTTTGGATTCATGCCTTTTACTTCACATCCACCCGGAAGCTTTGTGACGAGTTCAGGTGGAGTGTTACCAACTTGGCTCACAGTGGTAACAACAGAGGGAGTCAAATACAGGATGAAGTATTCCCATTCTCTTTATTTACAGAACTTATTCAAAACAAACTCATAATGGGGTCTGAGTGTGTAAAATATCAGTAGTGAAATGCTGTGAATGGTTGTGTGAACATGTGTGCAATGCTGTTCAAAAATGCAACCCAAAGCTAAACAAATTATAATTACCGTGATAGTAAGAGAAAATGCTGCCCAGCCAGAGGAGAAAAACCCAGGGAGTGAGTCTGGCAAAAGCAGGCTTTATAAGTTAAGCTACTCCCACCTCTGCAGGTGCATTACATTCTCTCCTAACCACACCTAATACAAACAAACTGAGATGGCAGGCCATCACACTCCCCCCCACAAAACAAGGGCCGAAGTGACCCTTGCCGTACAAGCCTTCCAACAACCTGTAAGAGACAAAAGACATGGTTAGTAGAAGACAAACAGCAAACTACCGGGGCAAAACCCTCGACAGGGCAACAGCCACAACATTCTCCGACCCCTTGATGTGACGAACATCCAAGGCATATGGCTGAAGAAACATACACCACCTCATCAAACGCTGATTAGGGTTTTGCAAGGAATGGAGGAAAGTAAGGGGATTATGATCGGTGTACACCGTAATAGGCAAACCACCACCCACATAAACCTCAAAATGCTGTAGTCCCCAAATCAGAGCCAAAGCCTCTTTCCCCACGATGGAATAGTTCCGCTGGCAAACACTGAACTTCCGGGAAAAAAAACTAATAGGATGCAGAAAACCGTCCTGCCCCCTTTGTAGCAAAACAGCACCAGCTCCTACATGACTAGCATCCACTTGCAACTGAAAAGGCTCACCCATTTTGGGAGCAGCCAATACCGGGGCAGACGAGAGCAAACATTTAACATCCTGAAAGGCCTTCTGACACACAGGTGTCCACTCAAACTTAACCTTGGAACTAAGGAGACTGGTTAAAGGGGCAGCCACAGTCGAAAAATCCTTACAGAATTGCCGGTAGTAGCCAACCATCCCCAGGAAGCACATAAGTTCTTTCCTAGTAGAGGGAGGAGGAAACTGGTCAATAGCCTGGACCTTAGCCCGCACGGGACGAACCTGGCCCCGACCGACAACTTTACCCAAATAAGTGACCGTGGCCCTAGCAAACTCACATTTCGCAAGATTTACTGTCAGTCGAGCCCACGCAAGACGCCGAAACAGTGCCTGCACTCTCTGTATATGTTCTTCCCAGGTGTCACTGTAGATGACAACATCATCTAAATACACTGCACAACCTTCCAGGCCATCTACCACCCGGTTCATCAACCTCTGAAAAGTAGCAGGTGCATTTTTCAGGCCAAATGGCATGACTGTATAAGAATATAAACCAGATGAGGTGACAAATGAGGCTATCTCCTGAGCACGTTTTGACAGGGGTACCTGCCAATAACCCTTCAGTAGGTCAAACTTACTCACAAATTCTGCCCCCCCTACTCTATCCACACAGCCATCCACACGCGGCAAAGGGAAACTATCAGGCTTTGTGACTTTATTTACCTTATGAAAGTCAGCGCATGGCCGAAAAGTGTGGTCGGGTTTCCTCACAAGCACACAAGGAGAAGACCAACTTGAACATGAAGGAACAGCAATGTTGTTTTCCAACATGTAACGTATTTCAACCTCCAACTGCTCCTGTTTCTCTGGTGATGTGCGACAAAAACTTTGCCGTATTGGAACAGCATCTCCGACATCAATATCATGCTCGATTACATGAGTAACAGAAGGGGTATCTGAAAACAAAGAGGGAAATGAGAAGATCAACCCCTTCAACTCCTCCCTTTTAGGTTCAGGTAAATGCCCCAAAGAAGCATCCAGATTACTCAGCGCTTCAGAATTCTTAAGGCGACACTGCAAAATACCATCATCAGGCCCACAAATATCCTCCGACTCACCAAGTGAGGAAACAGATTGCACGATCCCGTCAGGAGCTGCAACAGCAGCTGGATGAACATCATTCGGACTACTCGGACGGACATGATAAGACCTCAACAGATTTATATGGAAGAGTTGGGACTTCCGTCTTCGGTCAGGAGTAGCAACCACATAATTCTGATCTGAAACCCGCCGGACAACGGAATATGGACCAGAAAAACGTGCTTGGAACGGAGAGGTAACCACAGGAAGTAGCGCCAACACTTGGTCACCTGGATTAAACTTGCACTGTTCGGCTCCACGGTCAAAAAACCTTTTCATCTTCTCCTGAGATTTGCCCAGGGTTATTTTTGCTTGCTTCCCAGCCTCATACAATCTCGGCCGAAAACCGTTCACATAATGGCTCATGTTGGCAGCACGAGAGGTTACGCAGGCGAGTACAGGATATAGCCCAAATGATCTGGTCTTTGGTCATACGGTTCGTGGTCCTTTGGCTGTTTTACAGGATAACTGGAAGAAAACTTCTCCCTCTACTTAGCGTAGTAGAGGGAGAAGTGGTTTTATACAGTCATGCCATTTGGCCTGAAAAATGCAAGCTGTCAGCGTAGTAGAGGGAGAAGTTTTCTTCCAGTCATCCTGTAAAACAGCCAAAGGACCACGAACCGTATGACCAAAGACCAGATCATTTGGGCTATATCCTGTACTCGCCTGCGTAACCTCTCGTGCTGCCAACATGAGCCAGGGCAAACCATCTTCCCAGTCCCGATCCAGTTCAGTGCAATAAGCACGCAACAACCTTTTTAGGGTTTGGTGAAATCGTTCTAAAGCTTCCTGACTCTGTGGATGATATGGTATGGACGTGGCATGTTTCACATTAAGTTGGTTCAAAACCTCCGCAAACATGTTTGCCGTAAAGTTTGTTCCCCTATCACTTTGAATGACCTTTGGAATACCAAAAACAGAGATAAATTTTTGTTCAGAGTAACCAAGTCAGGATTTGAGCCCCCTGCAGATCTGCGACATCTACTGGTTTGAAAAGTTAACTGCAGGCTCAAGGTAACGAGAACATTAGGTAACTTTTAATGAGGTATTTTCCAATCTAGGTGCTTCTGTCCCGTTGCATTGCATGTTTTGCAAGTTTGCCCACTCTAACACACCTTATTCAAATTAGTCAGGACAAGAAGACCTGACAACAAATGAACAAAACATCATCTAGAGCTGGTCTCTGTAAAGATTCTCACAGCTGTGTCTGCAGATATATTCATTTTTATTCGTTAAAATAGGGACGACAGATATTAATGAACACTAATGTGTACATTTGTAGAAATTTTTACTATTGGCTAAATCCTCACAACATAATTTGTATGTCAAATTGTAATTATCACTGACTCAGCTGTGAGCTAGTGATTATCTCTGCAAGAACCAAATGATGTTCCATTTCTATTGTCTTAGTGTAAAATGAATATTAATAAATATAATTAAAATAACTTGGGGAAGCACATGTTGACACCTGGATCTATCAGAGGCACGAACAGAGTTACAAAATGTTTTGAGTCTTCAAAGCTGCCATGTTACCATAATCTTTCTTCATGTCAGTTAGAAAAAAGGTGGAAATTGGAAATTTATAAATGAAATGATATGCTAATAATAAAGGGATATACACGCATTTCTGTAACATTTATCATTTTTAAGTTAGCATATTTATTGAGTTTATATTATGCAGAAATTGATAAATATTAATCCATCACCATTTGTAGTTTAGTTATTCTTTATGGACAGATTAACAAATTAGGATCTAAGAAGAATACTTTTGCACAGGTTCATGACAACTTATTGGCAGAAAACATTCATATTTTATGGTTTCAGTCTGTAGAAAAAAATGAGTAAAGCCACTTGGTAGTTTAAATACTGTTAAACCTTTTCAATAAGGCTTGATTACAGTAATAATCACTCAACGTTTGTCAGTCCACATGTGTTTGAGCTGACTGTCTTTTTAAAGGCCTTTCAATGAAATGAAATAAGAACTGAAAATAGTTATGCAAGCTGTCACCGCATGAGGTGTAAACGAGACACAGTTGAAGCGCTCCCCCATTTCATTTCAGGGCTTCATCTCATTTTATTACATGTTTACAGTTACACAGTGAATCACAATCCGGCTTGATTTTCCATAGTTAATGACATATGTTAGACCTATTTAACCCACTGCGTCGCAACACACACGCATGGACACATACATTCAGACTGCATCTTTTAATCTGTTCAAAAAGACTAAATCCTGCAGCTTGAACGGTTTAGACTGACATGTCTTGTTACAAAACAGAGTGGCATGTTGCATATGTGTTTCAATGCTATGTAGCGTGTGATTTATTTTTAGCTTACATCTTCCCTTTCAATCTGTAAAATAATATGACATGGAATCATGTTAAACATACTCACACACATTGCACAGGTGCATGTGTTATACATCTAAAAGACATTAAAAAAAAAAAAAAAAAAAAAACAAGAAAAGAAAGAAAGCCACTTGCCCCCTCTTGTAAAACCATGATTCACTTTCTTCTTGAGTCAGGGCTAAGTGACACCTATGCACGAAGCTTCAGCAGGTGCACCACCCTCTCGTCTTCTGTCTCCCCATGTCCTGGAGTGACCCAGCTCCACATTCTAGCGCTGCAATGATGCCAGCAGAAGCAAATTAGACACCAGCAGCAGCCCCTCCTGATATGTACTTCTCTGTCCCACATCCATTATTTTTAGCTGGGATCCAAGCCTCCATCCTCACTTAATATGGGAAAAGAGTGCCTCAGATTCGTTCCCACCTCTAAATCCACCATATGATTCTTCTCCTTCAACAGGGAAAAAGTAGACAGGTTAACATGCTCTTATGTACACAAAGCTCATACAGCTTCCCCGGCCACCTCCATCACCGTCTCCAAGTGTCCTGTGCCTGGTCAGAGATGGACCAGGCAGTCAGCTGGCCTTCATCGTCACACTCCACCCCACTTTTTCAGATCTGCAACACACGCTCAATCACACACACAAACACACTTACACACAAAGCTGTAACCGCAGCAACTGCCTTGGCCCTGCCTCATCTTTCCCGTGCTCGATTACACACCACGCAGGCACACACACTCACACCTATGTCAAACTTAGCCCAGCCCCTCTTGCACCCTGTGGCCCACTGACACTTTCCCATGTGGGGTTTTTTAATAAGGTGGATCCAGGAGTTGGTCTTGCTCTCTTCTGGGTGACGCGGATTGGAAGGGGTTCTGCATACTTTCACCAAGCTTTCTTTTTGACCCCACTTAGTTAACTGTACGAAACTGTAAATAAATCTAAACTGTCTCAGAGTGGAGCCATGAAGTGGACCTGGGTGCTTGTGGCAGTCTTGCTGTCCTTTGGAGGTTCACTGGGCAAGGAGACCTTGGACTTCCTTGAGTATGATGGGAAGGACCGTGTCCATGACCTCAACGCCAAGAACTATAAGTCTGTGATGAAAAAGTATGATGTTATGGTGGTGTACTACCATGACCATCCAGGATCCAGCCGCGTCGCCCAGAGACAGTTTGAGACTGAGGAGTTGGCCCTTGAGGTGGGTTGAACTGGGGAATATTACGTTGGTAAAAAGAGGAGGATTGCAATATACAGTACCAGTCAGGATTTTGGGCACGCTTTCTTCATTATGGGAAAATGTGCACAAACTCATGACTGGTACTGTAAGTAGTGCTGGATTCAGTACACAGACATTTAAATATACTGGAGCTGCTTTTAAGATTTTGGTTGGAGACTCTAAAAGAGTTTTACTTTATAGTTTTGTTTAAGTCGTCAAGCTTAAAGTCAACACATCTAAAGTAAAGCATGCCTCTGCTGTTGGTTTGGGAATGTTGATGCAAAAGCATACATTAATACAAATGAGAGGGCTGCAGTTTTTTCCAGCATGGTTACTGGATTGAAAACCCACTGACAACAATCCACAAGCTTCCTCAACTTGTGTCAAATGCTGAGCATGAGTGCATGTGTATCTGTGTGTATTTTTGAGCAAGATGATGGACCTTATCACACTTGTATCAGCATGCCAATCACATGTTAGGCCTCTTGTCAGCCTGGAGACTCAACAGTTTCATCACATTCCTCGCAGAGAGGCATTACATCACCCTTCAGAGCAAAGTTACGGTGTCAGCTCTCAAAGCATCAAACAACAGCTTACCAAGGCTGACTCTCAATTTACACCTCAATTTACTGTATATTGAATGTCACATTTCCCCAGGAATAGTTGAGCTTACTTTTCAGTTCAAAGATGTTTGCAGACATAAACAACAGCCTTTTTCAACCGAACAGGTTTTAACATAACTATCTCAAACACAATCTAGACCTAACAGGTTCTTAAATGGCCTTTTATGGCAAGTATGGTACATTTTAAAGAAATATTTAACCCGTATCTGCTCTGATTATTACAGATGGAAAAATGAATTAATTAAGGTGCTTTATGGAATACACTGGAGCACGAATATTATGTCATGTCATGGCATTTAGCATGTTTATTGTACAGTGTAAACGTCACTACAGCCTTGAACATGTGCATGATCATGTTGTACTTTGAAGTGATATGAAATGCAAATGGTGTTAACATCTTATGTCTGTTACTTAAAAATCCATTAACAGCATATAAATGTTCACTGACTCATTGAAAGGTGTAATCTTATTATTCTTTTGATATATAGTGAGCAAATAAATGTAATTTAAATATTCGCTAATATTTTATGAATTAGAAAAGCACAGTTGAGAAGAAAATATTACTAACAGCAGGCAGCAGTGGCCTGATTTGATTGACTGTCCTGAGTATATCATATTATCTCGACAGTCTCTGGTGTTGCTGTAACGGGTACTGGGGCTTGGTCTCGGGGCTGCAGGCCGGCATTTGAGGCACTGGCTCAAGGAATGCCGGCTCAGCTCTGTGCAGTGATTGACACTTGCAGTACTGTACTTGTCAGCGGATCCCTGAGTGCTGAGCATCACTGCCGCCTGGCCAAAATAGTCCCTAGGCTGGTGTGGCCCCAGGGTGCTATATTTATCCCAAGATGCTTTTGTGGCGGGCCCAGCTCCCTAAAGGTTTCTGTTTCTCTTATGAATGTATTATGATTTATATTTAATGAGGTTTTAATATTAGTAACAGGCAACAGCAGAAGGTGCAACATTTCAGAGGTCAAGGCGCGCTGTGGGGGTTCGTGAATGGCAAATGACACATGACATGAGGAAGTCTTAAGTGGGTGCTTTCTTTTTGGTCATTTGAGACTCTTTGGGTTGTTAAAGTGGCCTCTCTTTGTGTCCACTGACTTTGTGTTTTTTGGCAAAATAGTTAATCAACGTATACATTTAGATTTGAGTGCACACACAGGCAGTTATTTACATTTTCTCACAGTGCATTCGTATCAAATATTCAGTAGATTTGAACAGATTATACTGAATATATGCTGTTCATCGTCTTTTTTTCACACAATTTTTTCACATGTTTTGGGTAAATCTCAACAAACAACAACATGACAAGCCCACAAAAATAAAAACTGCACTGCTGTTATGCTGTTCACGTGTTGCCAGGCGGTGAAACGTGCAGATATGAAGCCATGAAATCTCAACTCAGATCCTCAGGTTTAACTTTACATGTAGCTGAAGAGGTTCAGTTACTTTAAAGAAGTGCCTCCATCAGCGTTGTTTTGGATGAACATCATTAAGACTAACATCCAAAATAAACTTGAATACTGAGAAGATATAAATATGCTAATCTACGGATATTTCCTTTACTTGGAAAAAAATAGAAATAAAAATAAACAATTAAAAAACAGATATTTTTCACTATAAAGTCACTAAAAAAAGTCACCCTGAAAAAGCTTGAATATTTCAGTTTCATGTTATTTATCTGAGCAACCAGACAAGAAACTTCCTATTCAGATAACTCTTCATGAACACAGTGTCTTGAAACATGTATTAAAATACTAAATACATATAATTAAATATGAAGCTCTTTCCCCATTATGTCAGTTTAAACTACAAAGATGTCGACTGAATCTAAATAAAGTGCAACATGAAGATATAAGTCTACATATAAAAACAATGTTTTTCATTCCCATCCGTCTGCAGTTCAAATCAAGTTAAAAGTGATGCAAACAATCATGTGTGCAGCCATCTCCACAACAGTCTGGTTAGTCTGAGTATTCATGCCAGTAAAAGGAGCTGCTCAAGAACCCTGACACCAGGGCATGAGCATTTGTAAGTGTGTGTGTATGTGTGTGCTTTTTACCCTTCAAATGCTCTGAGATGGCCCTCAAACCAACTCCTTAATGCAGTTTGGCTGCAAGTGTCTTGCTGCTATTGGTGGAAACAACTGTCAGTCATGAGGTTCAAGTTTCATACAGATTTAGAAAGTGCATAAGCAGCTCTCTGAAAAGCAGGCTTTTATGGTAATCAAACCACAGTGTGATAATTTTGTCATGAGGAGCACGCAATAATGAAACAGGTATTTGTGAACTGCATGAGATTAATCCATAAAATGCTGCATATAACAGCAATTTTTGTTTTTGTTTTTTTTTTTTAAATCCTGGGTTGTTTAACCAGAATCGTGTGCTGGTGTTTGTATTTTGCAGCGTGCAGCCCAGGTCCTGGATGAGTTTGATGATGAAGACATTGGAGTTGGTCTCATTGATGCAAAGCACGACAAGGCTGTTGCAAAGAAATTAGGTAAATTCAGAAAAAAATGAGAACTTATAACAGTTGGAGACACTGTGACATAATCTGAGTTGGCATGAAGCTGTCCAGTTAGAAATAACAGGATGTTTTACAACTTGTTTGTACAGAATAAAATGCTGTGTGTGGATTTTATTCCTCCAGGCCTTGATGAGTCAGACAGCATCTTTGTCTTCACGGATGATGAAGTCACAGAGTATGATGGCGAGCTTGAAGCAGACACTCTTGTGGAGTTCATCTACGATGTTCGTGAGGATATATGTCCCAGTTAATAGCCTGTCTTGTCTAAGAAAAAAAAAAAGAATTATCTATTCTTTTCTACAATGACATCCTCCTCCAGTCTCTCATTCTGGTTCCCTACTTTCTCTTTCTTCTCCATTTCCTCTACAGCTTCTCGAGGACCCAGTGGAAATTATTGACAACAGCAGAGAGCTGAAAGGCTTTGAAAACATTGAAGAGGACATCAAACTGGTGGGCTACTTTAAGAGTCACAAATCAGAACGTAAGAATCTGTGCTGTGCTTGCTTGATAACCTGTGTAGGACAACTACCACACTGATCTGAGATCATCATTATGGCAATTTATTATCATGCTGCTGCTTTTACTTCAAAATACTTTATTTTAAATTTCATCTTGGTAAAAAAAAAAAAACAAAAAAAAAAAAAACAGTAATAAACAAAAAAAAGTCTACACTCTTAGATAATTCATAAAGGGAGAGATCTACTAAAACAACTTGATGGATGATGATGAACATTTCAGATTTCGATGAGTTTGCGGATGCTGCCGAAGAGTTCCACCCTCACATCAAGTTCTTTGCCACGTTCAATCCCAAAGTAAGTAAGCATGATACATTGTTATTATAGCAAATTTCTCTAATTTGCTATTATATAAATCAGGAGGAGAAACTCCCCGAGGGCGGCAGTCCTGCAAGTGTTGGGAGTTTCCCTGCTGCAACACATCCTGACACCTATCATTAATTAATTTATGCTTTTTTGCAAACTTGTGCAGAGCTTGAAGTCAATTTCTGCACAAGTTAGTTAATTAGCCATTATTTAGAGTCAAGTGTGTTGCAGCAGGGAAACACCAAAACAAGACTCCGGTCCTCAAGGACATACATGTGTGTGTATGTGTGTGAGTGTGTGTGCACAGTAACAAAATAAATATATTGTACGCTCCTTCATTTCTGGGGTTTTACATATAATGAAACCATCTAATCCTCTAAGCAGGTCAGCATTTAAGCTCAGATGTCGGATCTAACAGTTTGACTGTGTCTCAGGTTGCCAAGGCTCTGGAGCTGAAGCTCAATGAAGTCGACTTCTATGAACCCTTCATGGATAATCCAATTGTTATTCCTGGAAAACCTTATACAGAGAAAGAGCTGGTGAAATTTATTGAAGCGCATGATAGGTGAGTCCCGCTTAGATCAACAAAACAAGGTTTTCATGAATCAAAAGCTTGACAAATGCAATAAAAATCTAATGGATCTGTCTCATTAAGACCAACCCTGAGGAAGCTGCAACCACACAACATGTATGAGATCTGGGTGAGAACTTTGATGCATTTTGCAGCAGTATTTTTACAGTTTTTTTGGCATTGTGACTGTAAGGTCATCAGTAAAGCCTCATAAAGTTCAGTTTGTCTTTTTTGGTTCTACAGGATGACGATGTTGATGGTGAACATATTGTCGCTTTTGCAGAAGAGGATGATATAGGTAAAGTAGCATAAAATCTGGAATTCTGCAACTGTAGTGTGAGAACATCAGCAGTGCTGTGATTTGTTATTGCATGCTTTTGACAGACAACAAAGGGAGGGAAACTTTAGTAAATCTATAGATGGGTAAAATACAAAAGCAAATTCCTTAAGCAGGATTACATCGTAAAATTAAGTCAAATGAGTGTGTAATGCTTGTGTGTGTGTGCGCATGTATCATTGATTGATTCAGTCATGCGATCATTCATTCATATAAAGTTAGCTTTTTAGTTGTTACTGACCAGCAATGTCTTTCTCCACTCAGATGGTTTTGAGTTCCTTCATATCCTTAAACAAGTTGCTGAGGATAACACAGACAACCCTGACCTTAGCATTGTCTGGATTGACCCTGATGACTTCCCTCTGGTAAGATTATGAAGCAGTGAGACTTGTTGCATAAAAAACTTAAGACAAAGGAAAACCAAGATTTAACGGTAAAAGAGGAAAACTGCAATGTATTATGACAATGCTTTGATATTTCTATTTATTTCTCCCTGTAGCTTGTGCCACACTGGGAAAAGACTTTCGGAATCGACCTGTCCCACCCTCAGATTGGTGTCATTGAGGCCGATGATGTGAGTGATATTTATTTTATTGAGTTTTTCTGCAATCTCACAGAACGTTGCAATACTTGGCAAACGTTCGCCAAGTTTATGCAGTGACCTCATGCTCATGCACATCTTGCAGCTGACAAAATCATTTAAAAGCTCGGTGATAAAACAACAACAACAAAAGAAAACAACACAGAGTTTCACTTCCTTGAAATCTCCAGAAGCAAATGGTTTCTGTTTGTTGTGCAGGACGACAGCGTGTGGATGGACATGGACGACGGCGACGACCTCCCATCAGTCGATGAGCTGGAAGACTGGATAGAAGATGTACTCTCTGGTGACATTGATCCTGATGAGGAGGACGACGATGATGATGACGATGATGATGATGACGATGATGATGACGATGATGACGATGATGACGATGACGACGACGACGATGATGATGACGATGATGACGATGACGATGATGACGATGATGATGATGACGACGACGACGACGACGATGATGACGATGATGATGATGATGATGACGATGATGATGACGACGATGACGATGACGACGATGACGATGATGACGACGACGATGATGACGATGATGACGATGACGACGACGACGACGATGACGATGATGACGATGATGACGATGACGACGACGATGACGATGATGATGATGATGACGACGACGATGACGACGATGACGATGATGACGATGATGACGACGACGATGACGACGATGACGATGATGACTACTAAATCATTAAGTCATTATCTCTTCAAATCTGACCAATGCAATTTTAAGAGACAACACCTGTAACTCTACCTATTCATCCTCTTTTGTAACTTCTTCCTATGCTGAACTCGTCCGTCCATGTTGATGTCTCATCTTCTCATCATCTTCCTCTTCATTTCACCAGAACAATATTCCATTACATATTCCATACTCCCTCACATATTCACTAATCCTCCATGTAACAAAAGCACTCTCTGAGATGCCACAATACCACATGTAGCACTGGCAATAAAAAAAGAAAATATCTTACAAAATCTTGCCATTTATTGCAATAGATTTTTTATTAATAGAATTAAAGTTTTTATTTTCCTAAGCACTGGAGGGGTTGCATTGTTTTATGCAGTATGCCTGCGTCCATCTGTGGAGTCTCTTGCTGTTTGAATGTGTTTTATTACATTCTACCATTTTCTTGACTGCCCCTGTAGTAAACTGACTGAGATCAAACCCATGGGTGCTAGCAGTCTGTTGGTCTTCAATAACACCATAATATCATGGTACTCTACTGTAAAATCAGTGTAATGCTGTACATCATATGGACGTTTTCTACTATGATGAATTATCATGACAGCCAGATTCTATTTTTGTAACAAGAAAATATTAAGTTACTGTAAAGTCTTAAATAAATGACAGCTTGGACAGAAACCCATCAATTGTATAGTTTTTACAGATGTGTGTGTGTGTGTGTATGTGTGTGTTTGTATGTGTGAACTGTACACAGCATGTCATACCTGATGATTTAAATAATTATCAATGAAGTATAGAAAGACAGAAAATATAGACGGCACACCCAAATCTGTCCAAAAAAATCTAAAACAAATCAATTTCACATATTGGTATTGTGAAACTGGCTGATTTTTTTTTTTTACATGAATAAATAAGAATGGCATTACACGATCCCTGACAAAAATGTTGCAAATGGTTTGAGCCACTTTGTACCCTTATTTTAGAAAGAATTTTACAACCTGTTCATCGCTGAAATCTTTCGGTGGATGTTCTTTCAGATGCTTTAATTGCAGAAAGTTAATATTTAATTATTACAGTTACCAGCTGAATATTCTGGCATTATTAATTAAATAAATTATTTTTAAAAAATATTTAACAACCTCATTTTTACATCTAAAAAATATAGACTCATCTTACAATTTTAGTTATTTTTTCAATTTCAATTTCAATTTATTTTTATTTAAAAGGGACAATGCCAGTTAATGAACATCATGTACAGCTTGCAGATGTAAACAAGCCAGATTATATTTCCACCTGTTGTCCCCTAACAGATGTTCCCTAAAATTACAAAATGACCTAAATTACCCTGAAATTTTATTTCTAGAGAATCCATGGGAAGGTTGTTCATTCATCAGGTTATGGCAAAAGATGGTGGTCAGTTCAAGTTAACTGTGTCTAAATGTTAAATACACTGGAAAAAATTAAAAAGGAAACATGCAGGTTAACCAAGGAAGATGTCAGTGTGTCAGGAAAGTTAACTCAAACCAATTTTTTAAAATAAAGAAATGCAACAACCTAGTGTTTTTGACCGCACGGTCAGAAAGCTGATGAAGGGGATAGAATGTACCTCTAAGAAAGCCAAAAGAAGAATATTATTCATATTTAAAAAGAAAGAAATACATACATACTGTGGATAATTAGTCATGAATCACCATTTTCCATCATACAAACTGAAACTTTTTTTAAGTTCAAAAAAGCTTATAATGCTTAAAACTTAATTCCACATTTGATGATATGGAGTTAATGTTAGCTCAGATACCTAGGGAAATGGTACTTCTTACTTCCACAATACAAGTGCAGGGGAACTTGAAATTTTGGACACACCTGTTTAAAATAAATTTTGTGATTATGTATGCGATTTTTCAGGATTATGATTCATTTTACCATAGAATCCATAGTTTTTGACAGCTGTGTTTATACATCTGTTAACATCTACTGCAGCTAATTTAGGTTCTTGCTTTAAAAAAAAAAAAAAAAAAAAAAAAAAAAAAAAAGACACACACACATTTACACATTTGGAATTTATCCCAGCTATTTGTCGGCGAGAGGCCGGGTACACGTACACCCTGCACATCAAAGATAGTCATCTATAAAAAGAAAAAGAAAAAGAAAGTGACTCAGTAAATTAAGATTTTATACATTTTTAAAGAACGACAACATGTTGCGCATCGGGCAGAGGACTCCCTTCCCAAAACGTCTTTGCTCCGCCCCTGTATGGCTCATGACGTTTTAGGCACTGATTTGAGGCGCTTGCGCCAAAAACAAGACACGCCCCTCTTTCTGCAAGCCATGTGGCTTTCGTTGGTAAATAGTGATAGATGCTAAATATTGACATTCATCTCTCATCCCATTTTTGAGTAATCTCAGACTTCCGTGGAGCCAAAGCGGCCATAATGTCGGCGGGCGTCGTGAACCTCCAGGCGCAGGTGGAGTCGTTGCTGGGGACGTTGGTTAAAGCCGCTTCGGTAGAGTTGGTCAAACTGTTTGAGAGCAGATACCGAGACTTGGCTGTGGATGTGGGCCTCACTCAGGACAATGAGGAAAGCGAAACCTTGGAGGTGCACGGTAGTCTGTGGTTTGAAGACACAAAACGCAGCATCGGTATTCAAGTGGAGGAAGACGTCTGTTGTTCGCCATTGGAGCTTTCTGGTTTGTACTGTTTGCGGTTTTTGGGAGCTGTTTCCTCCTTTAGAACTCTGTGTTTAGGCTGCAGGAAACCGTGTTTGAGAAAAGTGCAAAAAGCTGCAAAGTAAAATGCGGAACCTTACGCAATTGTGTGCCATCAGTGCGCATAAGCAGGTCATGCTTGCGTTACTTTTCCTCCAGCCCTTGCACTTATTGCACGTTCCAAATGTATACCAAGTCTTAAGGAATGCATCTGCTGCCTGTCGTAACCCCTCCCCCCTCTCATCAGCAGACCCCTCTCTACTCTCAGATTGTAGTTGTTTGAGGGATCCAAGTGGAGTGTTGGTGGAGGGGTGTCTCCTTCCATCTGAAATCCTCCTGGATGAAGATAATGGCCATGCTGACCCCGAGTGGCCGCTTCTGAAAGATCAGGTCGGTGAGATAACAGGATGTAAATCACCTGTGGCTTTGCAAAGCAGTAAAACTCCACACTCTGCTAGTTTCAAGTCTCATTTCTCTAATCTTAATTGCATTTTAATGGAATGTGTTTGCTGAATTAAAATGCATGCAGCTCTGTTGTTTCTTTTTAAGCAGACTGCAGCAGACACTTTAAAGATGTTGGAGTTGAGTGTTCTTGAGGCAGAGTCTACAGCTGATAATGACGCTCAGACAGAAGTTGTTTTACATGGTAAGAGCTGAAATCGAAGGCTGAAACACTGACAAGCACCATAGAAACTAACCGTATACACATAGGTATATGTGTGCAAGTTTAACAAATAATGCTCACTCCCTTTGCTGTTACTTTGATTGAGATTTTATCATTGGTATTAGTTAATGTTAACAAGCACATGAAAAACTTTGTATTATATTAATAATACGGTGCCTATGGATTTGGAATGATTTTCAGCAGCAAAAGTAATGAAATCATAAGAGTTATATCTATCTCATGTGTACTTAAAACCAGACCGTTTTAAACATGACATCTCTGCTGCAATGTGACATGTGTCCCAGTGCATGTTTTGATAGTCTTAACTTTCCAGTTACACTGAGCAGGACAGGCTGAGAAAGGAAGAGGAACTGTAGATGGATAAATATTTGGTCATCCAGAGAATTACTACAACAAACATGTGCATTTCTTGCCTACACTCACAGTCAGTTGAGCAGTGGGTTCCTGATGACCTCCAGTGGCATCAGATTATCGCAACTAGCAGAATTTAAACTTTGCTCTAGTGGTGAGGGTTCAAGGTTGAAAAGAAAACCTAGAGTTTCTTGGCAGCAAGAAAACTGCACAATGTGTTGCACCTTGACTTTGAACATTACAGCTGCATAAATAACCAAAAACCCTTATCTCAGAAAACCATTTTTCTCAGACTCGTTGACATTAATCTGATGGCGATTTAACACAGTCTAAATTGGCATCCTGGTTATAACTATGTATATTTGCCATATCAGTCCTAATCTCAGATTAATGTGACATCCATTCATCCACTCCTTCACAGGTTACTGATTTAATTTGGGATGGCTCTTGGAGCTCGTTGCCTTCTTTCATGTCAATATAGAGACAATATTAAGAATTACAAATGTTCATTCTGTTTGTTTCAGAGGAATCTTGTACCTTCTTTCAGACTACCTTTAGTTTAGCTCCTGTCTCTTAAAAGACATGTCCTTTTTCATCCAAAGCGGTCCTACTGCTGGTTTTGAGCTGCTGCCAGTATTGTTACTATATAGAAAACAGATGAGAAGTAATTCAGTCTTGGCATTATACTCCTGTTATGTATTTTGAATATCTGTACAGGATGACTGTAAAGGGAAACAGGAAGTCCTCACAAATAAAAGTGTCTTGTTCTGCTAACTAGTGTTTATTAATCACCAGTCAGGTTTCATGAATGTTTTTAAAAACGGTTTGTGTTTTCGAATGCTATTTACCATGCAGATGGAGGTTTTTAAAGGGTGAATGTTATTTATGAATAGGGATCTAACAATGGTTTATACATGCTGGCCAAGACCACCAACACCATTTATTAATAAATGGCCTGCTGTATAAAAAGCTGTCTATACATTTAGCTACATTTAGATGATTTACGCTCTTTGATGCAAGACTAATTTTAATTCGTATCATCATAAAACTTGTTTATTTTTCACTCTGCAGCGATTGGTTCAGAAACCTCAAAGTGTGGATCTACGCAGAGCTCACCCTCTAAAAAGACACTACTTGTTATTCCACCAGATATAAATGGTGCCTCGTCTGAGGAGAAGGTGAAGTATGTTTGTCCATTAATCCTTAAACCAGACTCTCCTGCACCCAAACCAGACAGTTCGGAGAAACCTGAACAAGCTGAACCCCAGCAGGCCTGCGTCAGCACCGCTAAAGGCACAGCGTATAGTCCGTCCCCATCTGATGGAGCTGTTACGCCCACACAAGTTGGGGTGTGGGAGCGGATCCATACCCCTAAGGAGACCAAAAACCATCTCCAGATGAAACTGAAACTCACCTCTCCAGATCAAAAGTTGGTGCGTCCCTGTAGAGTGCAGCTGGTAAACATGCTCACAGTGCCTGAGACAGAGATGAAAGCTCAGCACGGTACTGCAAAGGTCAGCGATTCTTACCTCAAGTTAGGGTGGCCCCTACCCAAAGACTTCCGTCACCATCAGGGTCCCCACACGGGCCATCGCCTCTGCTGTTTTACTAAGTGTGAAGGAGGTATTTGGCGACTCCAGAAGGTGGTTACCCACTCGCGTGAAGGTTACATTTGCAGCATCTGTGGGAAAGCGTTCAAGCGAAGGAAGATTCTTCGGAGACATGAGCGATTCCACACGGGAGAGAAGCCGTATTCGTGTTCGGTGTGCTCAAAGACATTCGCCCTAAGAAAGAGCCTTCGTAGACACCTGAGGTTCCACACTGGGGAGAGGCCGCACACCTGTACACAGTGCAGCAAAAGTTTCCGTCTGCGAGACAATCTCAAAGCACATTTGAGGTTTCACTCAGGTGAGAAACCTTTCAGCTGCACCACCTGTGGTAAAACCTTCAGGATTATGAGAAATTTGGAGAAACACAAACTGAGCATCTGTAATTTCTTTGTTCCATCCTTCAGAACAATCGCTGGCATGTAGCGTGAAAAATAAAAAAAAACCCACACACAGCTGTCAGCAGCAGGTTGGAGTGGTTTTTAATCATTGTCTGCCTCAGACCAAAACAATAAATTACCTTTAGAGACTCTTATAAAACTGATACGAGAAAACTTTAAGATTTATCCAAGACTGAAAAAGATTGCCCTCAGTGCCACATTTTGTCATCCCAGAAAGGGAGAACATGAAAGCTATAGTTAGATATAATTCTTATAACATGTACATACACTGATTTTTTTCTTTTTTTTTTCTTTTTTTTTTTTTTAGCTTTTTTTGGGGGTGGGGTTGAGGGAGGGGGGTACTTTGTTCTCATAGTAGAATTACTGAATGTAATAAATATTTTGGTTTTATGACCAAAAATCATGCTTTAAATGTCAAGACGTGGCTCAACTATTAGGAAAAAAAACTGTACGGACAAACAGCTAAACTACATTCCTACTTTGAAAGGTCATTTAAAGGTTGTTATGCTTTTTACTACATATATAAGCTATATTGAGAATGTATTTTCTTTCTTTATTATTATTTTGTTTGTCTTTTTACAACTACTGGTAAATTGTCTTATGTCAATAAAGTCTATTCTGCTGTATTTTGTGAACATCTGTCCAATCAAACATTGATTTAAACAGGTTGCAATTAACTATTTTAATCCATCCTAATGTGTCATTGAGATATGGGGTATCTACACAATCACATGTTGTGATGGGCTACTTTTCATACTAAATTTGCCCCTGTCTATCAGCCTCATTAAAATTATTATGGCTGATTTGTTGACCTTTCTAGTTTGAAATGATTCCGCACTCGTCCTTTCTGTCCTTCCGCGGGTTCCGTACCATAATGCGCGTTATTTCTGCGCAACTAAATCCGAACCGTAGAAGACTTGAGCTTTAATTTAGAGAAGTTTTTTTTCAGTTAGCTTTTTTCCTAGAGAAATTCTAGGTACTATTGTAGAAATTAATTGCTGCGTTTGAGCCAATTTGAAATCGCTTATACAGCATAAATAAACAGAAGCTGGCCATTAAAAGTAACAATGCGGTATTAATTTATTTTAATATGCATGTATCTGTGCTTTTATAAACACTGATTTATTTAGAAATATATTTTTATGTTATGCTTGAATTAAACCGCTTTTGAGGTTTGTAGGCTCCGCCCTATCAGGAAGTACGACTGTAATAATAATACTTTCACTTTAGCTTTTTAGTGTTGACGGAAGAAGAAAAGCACTACATAAGTTTTTATTTCAAGGTATGAGTAAATATATAAATTATAACTAACAAGATATGACACGTTTACAAAGGCAGCAGCCTAGTGAAGTAAGTCTGTTTTGAACTTTCTCCTTTGCTCTTCATGCTCTGGGAAAAGCTCAGATGAAAAGCAGTCAAACATGGAAGACTCAGATCAAACCCGACTTGAGGAACTGCTGACCTGCCCAGTGTGTCAGGACATCTTTAAGGATCCTTTACAGCTTCCCTGTGGACACAGCCTGTGTAAACACTGTCTAGAAAACCTGATGGCTCACTTGCTGCCAGACACATCTTTTAGTTGCCCAGACTGCAGGGCAACTTCTGGAGAAACTGTTGGGGCCCAGAAGAGCTACGCCCTGGCCAACATTGCAGAGGAGTTCAAGTTGAACAAGAGTAGGAGGGTATCAACTATAAATAACCTTCTAATGCTATCATGTAGTCTCTTTTTGTATGAATACACCACTTCACTCACCATCTGATTTTTTTTTTCCACTCTAGGAAATCCAGACAAAATGTGTGTACTGCGACTGTTGTCTGGAGAAGAACATTCTGGCTATTAAAACATGTCTGAAGTGTGAGGTGTCATTATGCAAACATCATGTGAAGGACCACCTTGAGCTGCCGGTCTTCACGGGACACCCCCTTGTGGAACCTCTGATTGATCTCCAGGAGAGGAAATGCTCACAGCACAACGACGAGGTGCTGAGATACTACTGCAGATCATCCAGGCGCTACATCTGCAACATCTGCGCCCTGGAGAGCAAGCAACTCAGCAGAGCCACGGATCTCTCCAGTGTCCTGTGGAGACAGCTGACTGTGAGTTCAATGACATGAGAACGGTTGAGTGTTGCATTGAATGGAGGCAAAGTATGTGTGTGTGTTTTTAACAGGACAACATGGACCAGCACTTTAAAATGCTCAAGGAGCAAATCACAGAATCCTTCAATGCTGTGAACGAGGTGCAAAGAGGCACCCGACGTGATGTGAGCTCTGTATTATATAACGGATTTAAAATGTTTCATCGTTGCGTTTCAACACTTTTCTGGTCTGACATGAGATGTTTTACAACCCAGAATCCTCCTGACTCGCACATCAACGGTGTCACAGTCGTCCTTCTGCTTCTCTGGTTCATTGTTTTGTATTATGGTAAGAAAAGCAGGGCAGGACTACAAGTGTGTGTATGGCTCTTACATGTCTTGCAAAATATTCCGACATCAACTTTTATTCTGCTTTGTTTCCAACCAGCTTATAACTACTCTGTGGAAAATCAGACGCTTAGAGAGTCTCTGGAGAAACGGCAGACCCAAGATGATCGCCTTTGTTCCACCGACATGGGTGAGATTCCACCAACTTTTACTTCACAGAGACAACAAAAAGAGGGAATCCATTACAGAGTGGCAAAAAAATATATATTGGATATTTTTGTTTAGTTATTTTTAGACCATGTTTTTAAATAATGACCATGGGAAGGTTATAAAATGGAAACATACAATTCAAACAAGGAACGTGTTAAAGAGTTAATGAAGAAAACTTAAATCTATTTACCTTTATGAGGGTCGACCTGGGAAGATGGCTCCAGTTTCGGCTCCAGTTTCCCAGAAAGATCGTAGAAACATTGCTCCAGCCAGACCTGATTATGTGGTCAGTGCCATGCAAAACCATCCTGCTGGTGGAACTCAATGTCCTGTGGGAGGAGGGTATGGAAGCCTCTAAGGAGCGCAAGCATGCTTAGTTGGCCGATCTGGTGGCAGAGTGTAGGAAGGCTGGCTGGAAAGCCATTACGTGCCCTGTTGAAGTGGGATGTTCGTCCATTTGTCTGCTTCGTGACATAGGATGGCCAGAAGTAGAGTATTAGAAAGCCTTCAAAGATCTGGCAGAGAAAGGCAGCTTCTGGCTGTGGATGAGGAGGAAGTATAGGGACGGGGAAAACCTTGGGCATCAGCAGGGGGTCTCTCTGCCATCGCTCCGCCACCAGGAGATGTCCTGGGGTCAAAGGAGCATCCATGACTGGTGGTCCCCAGCTGATGACCCATGTTATACCCAAGGAGGTTGTTGTGGAAAAAAGTCTGTCAATCACGAGGAGTCTGGTTCTGAAGTGAAAAAGATTACAAAGTTGATTGAACAGAAAGTAAGAATGAACAGAGTAACACAAATAGCAATTTGGAGAGACATTTCAGAGGTCTGATGGGGCTGTAAGAGCCATAATAGTATATTTTTAATGTTCATTTAGGTGGCACTGGTGACTCAGCATCTAAGCGGTAGGTGTGTCACGAAGTTTGAAAGTTGCCAACTCACCGGTGTTTGGGGGCATGGATGAGGAAGTGGGGTGAGCTCAGAGGTAGTCCAATTTTCTGTTGACCGCATATCACACATACTGGAGAAGTCTGTTTAGTCAGTATACCGTTTAGTCATTTGTTGGATCTAATCTTGGAACTGTGGATGGAAAGAATAAAGGTATCGCTGCTGATACAGAAGTATCTTGGAGTTTATTTGGAATGCGTGTCCGACAGAGAGCCCCGAGTTTAGTCCACAGCGTCCCTCATACAATTTCTCTTTTGCCGCAACAGGGGCAGAAAGTCTGAAAATGCTCTAAAAAGTTCTACACAAAACTATTTTTTAAGCCCTCTCCTACAGTACGTCAATTGCATGTCATAAACCTATATTATTTTAAACAAGAATGGTCTGTTGTTGCGTAAAAAGTTACGTCAGACTGACCCCTAAGTTATAATCTCCCTAATGGCACCGTGGTATCTAGTTCATCATGACCTTTACAGAATGCCTACAAAGCCATAATCAGAAATTAATATATGTAAGGATTATTAAAGATATGAAAATCTAAGTTAGAACATAAAATTTCCACAACAAGGTGTTCAGATTACTCTTTCCAAAAGGCACCGGCGGAGGTGCGTCAGGCAGCATTGCCCAGCAGGTAGACTACAAACCTTGTATACTCAAGTACAACAAAATAAAGAAAAAACTGAGGGGTAAAATCCCACCAAGCTTCTGTCAGCTGTTTGATAAACAAATAAATTGGCCACCACTATAATAAAAAGGATCTATGCGACGTCTACACAACCTCGTCTGTCTGTTGTCTGCATAATGAAGCAGAACAGACCAGATGGGGTTGATGGGAGAAGGGGTACGCTTTAAAGTTATATCCCATTCCTAACTGGTTTTAATGCAAGGGGACCATTAGAGCTGCAGTATTTTCTTTGTAAGTGCTACAGCCATGTTTGGGTCAGGTACTTTAAGTAAGTAAAGGTACACAGAAAAACACCTTATACGTGCAGTTTTGAAGTAATTATTTTGGCCTCAGACGTCACCTTCCCTTCAGAACTGTGGTTGTCATTTGGGATCATGTCTGTCCCCATTTTTACCACTAGATGTCAGTAATTCTTAAACACAACACCCCTAAATAACAGCAAATGACCTCCCAAACCCATTCTTAAATGTCTGCACAGAACTATTGGTCGATCATCCACTGAAGAGCCCCAAACCTCCAGAAACAGAAGACAAAAGTACAAAAGGGAGAGGTGACGAGCAAAGGATGGATCCGACTGATAACCCACAGACACTCTGATCACCTGTTGCCACAGACTCAAACAAGTATCTTGGTTTGGAGCTCAGAAGCTCGTCCATTGATTTAAGTCTTATTGTGATTTTAAGAGGCATTTGATTGTTTCTGTTTATGCAGGCTGTTCTGACAACTCCAGACAGTTCATGCTCCATC
This sequence comes from Telmatherina bonti, assembly GCF_933228915.1. Classification (NCBI taxonomy): domain Eukaryota; kingdom Metazoa; phylum Chordata; class Actinopteri; order Atheriniformes; family Telmatherinidae; genus Telmatherina; species Telmatherina bonti. The sequence goes on along the minus strand of NC_136625.1, from coordinate 30,342,750 downwards.
CACCATCACACACCAAGAAAACAACTGCGTATTTTACAGTCTGTTATCATATATAAGAGCAACAATAAATGTTTTTATTTCCATCATCACTTTCAGGTTTATTTCAGTATTATTATATTTGTTGGTCACTTTTTAAATGTTTGCTTTTAATGAATGAATAAATAATTATCATGATCTGAGTTGAGGCTGTAGTGGGTTCTGGACGGTACCAGAATGATGCAGCGTCCTAAAAAGGCATCCAGTGCAAGAACAAGGATACAGACATGTCAGGCAGCCGGATCGTAACACCGGACACAGCTGTACACATTCAGCACAGAGCTGACCCAGGCAGTGTGTTTGGGTCTTTATCATGCAGAGCCTCCGTTGTCAAGGCTTCACGAACAATCCTGCAGTCACAGCATTCAGCTGACTGCTCAAATATTTCAGTACTTTTGTTTTATAATATATAAAGTTATTAACTTTTAATTGTAACTATTTTTTTAGTAGTATATTTAGACTCATTTGTGGTGTTTGATGAAAATTTAGTTACTACAGCATCCTCCTGTGGGAATGTTTTTTCTCCAACAGGGTAGTTAGATCGTTCATACTGAAGACACTGGGTTTTTTAGAAAAATAAAAACATGCAGCTTTAGGAATCTGAACCCAACAGAGCGTTCGTGTAAAAAAGAAAAAAACAAAAAAACATGCTGAGGTGCTCTTCAGTCAGCCTAGCTGACCTGGGATAAACATGCCACGAAATGTGAGAAAAACAAATAAAAGAAAGGAAAAAAAAAACAAAGCTCCCATTTCTGTCCAAGATGCTTGAACCAAGAAGTACACGTAGGGCAGAGATCCTCAAACCTCCCTGACTCAGTGAAGGGAGACTGACGTGTACATGCTTGGAAAACAACAAAAAATGTTTCTGCTGACAAAGAACAAGAAAAAAAATTTTTTTTAAAAATCAGCAAATTTCAGCAAAACTGTAAATTTATTAAGAAGACATGTTATTTTACAATTATTTTACAAAACATGAAGACATTAAACAGCCTGGGAAGCTGCCATCAGTACAAAATGTATATAAACTCAAACTAAGGCTGAGCTGTTGGTTTTTCCACTCAACAGCAGAACAGTTTACACACGTACTAAATTCAGCCATGAACACTTTACAACAAGAAAACACCCTGAAAGGTTTATCTGTGTCTTCTGGTCTTATCCTACAACTAATGATCAACAAACTGAGCAGAAACGTCACTGCCTTGATCGCCTTTTCAACTTCTCTAGCTGCCTTTAAGTCTTCCGATGACTGAAAGTTGGACAAGCACCTAAAAGTAACGCTTGGTATTTTTTTTACACAGGACATTCTGGTAACTAGAACAACACCAGTATAGAACAGCTGTCTTGTAATCAGAACATTTGTGCACTTTAAAAAAAAAAAAAACTACTGCAATGCAAAGTTAACTGTTATACTATTACTTCTGTAGAAAACATTAAGAAATCCAAAAAAACACCAATTAAATTTGATCGATTGCCAAACTATCCATTTTTCAGCCATCAGCTCTGGTAACAATCTGCTTTCTGACAAAAAGGAGTCGTACAAGCTTCACTTCACCGTTCCCAGGTTCTGATTTCTGATGGAGCACCATGCTTTAAACACATCCCTGGAACACAGAAAATATCACATCAGAAAAACTTGTCAGATATAAATTATGATTCAAAAAAAAAAAAAAAGGCATCAAACTGCTACATACCTGCAGTGTGTGGCCACACATTCGTTGCTGCAGTATTCTTTGTCCCAGTCTTCACTGTCTACTGCTGGGTTGTTGCAGCCTGCCCTCACACACACGCTCGTCGTGATGGCGCCATCACCAGACCCCTTCACCTCCATCACATCCTGTAAAGAAATCAAAACCAAATTTATTTTTTAAAGCACTTTTCCTGCCAGGAGCAACACAAAGTCCTTCACATGATAAAACCATGTAATGTGTAAAACAAAAGCAAACCGCCACACAAAAAAATTGATAACATAACTATTTAAAAACACTCATTTTCTCTTTAAAAGACATACACGCAAGCAAGCGCACACACACACACACACACACACACACCTCCCCACATTATATGTAATGATACCAAATAATTTAAAATCAAATAGTCACAAAACATGTTTATGTGTTTTTATCTGTAGATTAAATTAATTACAAAGAAATGGGAAAGCATCACTGATTTAGATGCTAAACTAAAAATAACGGCGTCAGTTAGATCATTTAAGCTTTTTGTTTTGCTTTTTTTTAATATATATTTCCCCAGAGACGGTAAAAGGGGGGTGGTACCATCACTAAAACTGGATGTGCATAAAATAAAATCTTAACCATCCAAATGGCCTCAAGGTTACTGCTGATAAGTGTTAGTTGCCTGAAAGTAGCTCTGAATGAGTCTATGCTGCACTCAAAGTTGAAAAGCAGTCACCATGGCAACCGCTTCAAACAGACTGGGGTTAAAATTACAAGTAAACTCAGATATTCCTTTCAATGACCATTTATTAGATCAAATTAAAAAGCATTTGTGTGTTGACAAGCTCTGAGTGTAGTGGCTACGTTTGTGCAAAACGTACCTCGTCTGAATCCAGGATTTCCGTGACATCGTCGTCTGCACTTCCTGATGTCTCTGCTAAGTTCACTACGTGCACCGGCTGCGGTGGTGTGGTCGCAGCTGCAGCGGTGGGAACAATAATTGACGTAACCTCCTTGTCGGAAATAGAGGCAGGGAGAATTTTAATCTGTAGCGGAGGTGGCGGCGTTGTTGTGATGGAAACAGGGTGGCCTGGTGTGAGGCTTCCCTCTCGGGGTTTGGCTTGTAATGGCGGGGGAGCTGGTGCCATCTGCTGGAGTCGTGGCAGAGGCGGCGCACTCTGCATCTGCTGCAGCGGCGGTGGTTGGCGGGAGGCACTTGAGACTATGAGGGTTGGCTGCAGGGAGCGGACCCCTGCAGGCAGCACAGTAACCACCTGCCCCCCTCCCTGCAGCAAATGCTTTGGGATTATGATCTTGGTGATGGTCTGGGCAGGAGGCACAGTGGCTCCAGGAGCAGCAGCTTTGTTGGCTCCTGTGCGAGAACGTGTGATCATCTCAGGGACGTCCAGGATGATGTTGGAGGCACAAATGTTGGTGATGGTGTTCTCTTCCACGCTGCTGTTAGCTGCAGGTGGGCCGCTAGCCTGCTGACCGGCAGTGGGATTCAGACTGACTGCAGGTGGAGGAGGTGAAGGAGCAGTATCCATCTCCTCTGCAGCAGGCTGGGATGAGACCAAATTATGGATTTAAATATAAAAACATGAAGCGAAATGAATGAAATATGAAAGGAAGTGGTCATCTCTTATGTTACCTGAGAAAGCTGTTTGGCTTTATATGCTGCAAGAGCTTTTAAATACTCCTTTTTTGCTGCTTCTGTCTTCCTCTTGTACACCTTCAGAAAACAAAGGACCACCGTTGTAAATAAACGTGTTTCCGATTCTTCTACTTGTCAGCATGGACGCAAATCTGCTCACAAACCTGTTTCTGATCCTCAGCCAGGCTGTCCCACATGGAGGCCACGATCCTTGACACCTCCCCAAAAGAGGCGTTTGGGTTCTGGCCTTTAATGGCCGCCTGGGTGTCTCTAAAGAACAAGGCATATGCTGAAACTGGCTTTTGCGGCTCATTAGGATCTTTCTTCCTCTTTCCTTTCTTTGCACCTGCCATTTCCGTAGCTGAGGCTAAAACGGCAGGTTTGCCCCCGCTCCTCCTCGCTGTAGCCGGGGAGACGGTGAAAGGGGAAGCAGAGTGGGAGAGGACCGAAGACAAGGACATTGATGAGTCTACCAGCACACTCCTCTGTGAAGAGAAGAGATAACACATTAAAAAAAAGATGAAATAAAACAAGATGCTGCACGATTTGGTTTGGAATAGACATCCAAGAAGAAAGAAATGGGAGAAAACAAACAACTGCAAGTCTCTAACTACCTTTCTCCTCACCTTAAAGTCATCCATGTCTTCATCCAGCAAGGACCCAGCTGGAGACGGCGTTGCTGACAGCGGTTGCTCAGCAGCATCCGAGTGATGACCACCACCGAGACCCAGAGCCAGCTCTGACGGGTTGATGGTGGCAAGCTGACTGCTGCCTATAAGGCCATGACCGATGTCACCAAGCTGGACATCGATAGTCATGGGAGATGAACTGTTGAAATGAGAGCCACTGGAATTCCCCATTTCCTGTGAAGGGAACAGCACAAAACATGCAAATAACTCTGAGCTGCATTCATTCATGGTCAATAAATTATATTCACTCAGTTTAATCTTAAATCTTTGTCAGTGAAGGAATAAATATTCATAGGTTTTACCTGATTGAAAGTATTAAAAGTAAATCAAGATACTTAGAACTAAGGATTAAAACATGTTGGTATAAATATGTACAGGTTGATAGTCTTTGTACATTCACAGACAGTATGGTAGTGTTGTGTCAGGTTGTTGTTAGAAGTGACAGTGATCATGACTTTAGTGTTTGACATGAAGATTAGACAACATTCCCATCCAGCTACCACAAGAAACTATGTCTTTCAGATATGCAACTGATATCTAGACAGCAAACTATGTCAATAAGTGCATGATGCAAGAATAACTAGTTTATTATGTAAACAGACAGATAGAGCTGTATTATGAGAGTTTTATAGCTTTGTGCAAACACATGGACCAGATGATGCTCAGTGTAATCTTTTTAGAAGGAGCCAACCTGACTTCATGTTGAAGTTGTTGGCAGACTATGCATACATTCATCGATGTGGAGATAATGGAAACCCGCTCCCTAGATTTCTTTAAAAACACTCATTTCCCACAATGAGCTGTGTGAACCTGGTTAGTGTAGTTTGTTTTTTTACTGCTGTGCGACATGGTCACTGCATCTCACAGCAGAGCAAAACTTCTTTCTTTTTTAATCTTGTTTGTGGTGATATTTTACTAGCTTATGTTTATGTGAAAGATCCACGCGCACAAGTAAAAAAATGGTTCATTCTGAAGTATACCTTCATTTTGCAAAGCAGTGAGATACCAATGAAGACATAGTTATGATAATAAAACTATTTTTCCTTAAAGAACCTTGTTTTTGTTACAGTCTTGCTTTACAGAAATATATCCCAGAATAATAAAACACACACAAATGTACTTGCTGCAAATAAAACATTATTATTGTGATATTACATTGTATATGTAATGAATTTAATTTTTCAAAGTATTTAACTGATAGAAAAGCATTGATAGAGATGGAGCTGTGTTACTTCTCATCAGGCACAACACGAGCTTCCTGCACTTATTCATTGATTTGTATACATAACAGTTTTAACTATGACATCTTGATTAGCCATATATTTCAAGACCTCCCCAAAACCATGAAGTAAATGCAGTGTAAGGAACTGAATTTGCATTTCATAAAACATCATTTTTAGCATCATGTACTGTGTTAACTGGACACTGGAGCTCCACAAGTGCCTGTTTTAGCTTCTTTTCTTTTCATGTCTCTTTTAGAGACTTTTCAGACTTTAGATATAACTCATGAGACCTGCCACATACAGAAGGACTGTTTGAGGACTGGAAAGGGAGTACAGGGACCATGTTGTGGCGTTCTCAGACAGGAGTAAAAAGAACTGTCTTCTCCTAAAAACCAAGAGCTGGTAGTGGATTTCAGGAGATCTAAAACACCTAGCAAGCAAGACTGCATTGATGAGCAGGAAAGAGACACTGTACAGTCCTATAAATACCCAGTGGTAGCTCTACATCAGAAAGTGGAGTGGTCTTTCAATACAGACACAGCATACAGGAAGGGTCAGATGTCTATGCTTCTCCATGCGGCTCAGGTCCTTTAATGTCTGCAGTAACATGCTGCAGATGTTCTACCACACTGTCATGGCAAGTGTACTTTTCTATGCCGTTGTCTGCTAGAGGAGTAGCACTATGAACAAGGACTGTAGACGTCTTGTCAGATTGGTTAAAAAGGACAACTCTGTGCTGGGTATGAATCTGGATCCTGTTAATACAGTGGTGGAGCAGGAGATGAAGAGGAAACTGCAGAGCATTATGGACAATATTAAACAGCCTCTCCATAACACACTGACAGGACAGAGAAGAAGCTGCAACGAGAAGCTGATCTCAATGGGGTGAAGTACTGAGAGATTCAAGTCGTCCTTTGTCCCTTCAGCCATTAGGTCAGGGATCCTCAATCCTGGTCCTCGAGGGCCGGTGTCCTGCGGGTTTTCCAAGTGTCCATGCTGGAACACACCTGACTCAGACCCTAAAAGGTCTGCACACGTCTCCTGAATACACATTGACTTGAATCAGGTGTGTTGCAGAGGGAACACTCAGAAAAGCTGCAGGACTGTGAACCTGTGGACCAGGATTGAGGATCCCTGCATTAGACTGCACAACACCGACTTCTTTAATATTAACCATTTGCCCGCACAGAACTGGGGAAAAAGGGCCTTTGTCTACTCAGCTCTGTCTACGTGGAACTCTTTACAGAGAGACTGGAAATTGTCCCAACTTATTTCTTTGAACAGTTTTAAGTCCAGAGTGAGAGATTTTGAGGTGTCCTCCTTTAGTTGTAATTGCTTTTAATTATTTGTTCTGTTTAATTTATTTGTCCTGTAACTCTTGCTGCCTCTTGGCTACGACTCCCTTGAGAAAGAGGTTCTTAAACTCAATGGGAATTTCCTGGTGAAATAAAGGTTAAATAAATAAATAGATAGATAAAATATGACTATTTCACTCATTTTAATCAATGAAAAAAGTAAATAAATGGGTAAGTAAGTATCTATTTCTCACTTGTGAGCATCCATTGGGTACTTACCAGTGCAGAGGAACTCAGAAGGCCTCCCCCTCCAGCTTGGACCATCGTCCCAAGGTTCAGACCCTGCTCCAGACCCTGACTACCAGAGTTCACAAAGGTGGAAGCAAATGAGGGGTCGTTGGCCTCAACCACCATGTTACTAACAAGGCTTCGTGAGCCTGATGATCCACTAGTGCCGTCTGACCCATCAGTCAGCTCGAAGTGGGAAACCGCATGGTTGATGCAGAGAGCTTGGTCTGGATCGAGGGATATCGGGGGAATCTCAAAAACCTCATCTCCGAGGCTGGGTGTATGAAATGTTTGCTGTATGTGAACAATGAGAAGTACTGGGTTAATAAAAGAAAGATGGGAGCTCACGTTGTGTTGCTACCACGTTTCTGAAGTTTCCTCACTTACCTCTGCGGACAGAAAGGGATGACCAGCTCCACTTATTGTGAGATAACTATCACCTCCTGGGGGAAACTGTAACAGACCATTTGCAATTAAATAAAGACACACAACGCAGTGGTGATTTTTAATCAAACATAGCGCTAGTTGATGTAGCCTTACCTTATTCTCTTCAGAGTATCCACCGTATGCCTGAGCGTCCAAAAACTCTGATTCAACATTTTGAGCACAACCACCAGACAGATCAGAGTAAAAATTAAGGTCCATTTTTTAAAGCTCTACTTTAAATAAGCAGATATACTTTCATTCTTGGTTAAAAGGCAGATTTTTCCAACTACCTCCCTACTGTAGCAACTATCTGTTTACTTTAGCGGTTAGCAGCTAGCACGCTAGCCTGAGTAACGTTTGAAGAAATTATGCTAAACTATGTTTTCTGTGGAGTCCAAATGATAGTTTAAATACCTTATTAATAAAAATAACAAATAAACAGATTATGGTGAATTATAAAATCCATATGTAGTATAATTATCGGAGGTTTAAGTTTAACGCAGGCCCGAAGACCTGTTCATAGTGTAGTGTTGTTGATAGCGCCCCCTACAGGACAACAGCGGAATAAGGAAGGAATGCTGGATTCACGTGCTGTCGGAAAAAGTCAGTACGATACCCCGACAACCCAAAATATCTGACAATCCATTGGTCTTTGATAGCCAATTTGTGTTGTTTTACTCCAAATTAACAAACCAACTGTTATTAGTATTCTTTAAATATTATCACCATTTTCAAATGAACGATATATAGCGTTGCCATTTTATCAACGTTAAATGTTCAGTGCGTTAACTCCACCCAAGGATGGCACTTTTAAAAGGTATTAGACAATTATTCCCAACCAAGCCTGTTTCGAGGGGGAGAATGCATTAGGCCTGCCTTTCTCCATTCCTTTCCTTTTTTAAAACCGCTGGGAAAAGTTACTGTAGTAAAAATATCTGTGAAATTACATATATTTCAGCAGCTTTTCTACTACAACCAGCCACCAGAGGGAATTTAAACGCACCACCGTGAAATTAATTCAGAAACTGGTTGAGGATGGTGCTGATCTAGATTCTCTATTAATTTTATAATCAGTCAAAATTCCTAAATTAAAGGTAATAATTTGTTGGATAGATTTTATGAGCCTATCATTCCATACAAAAGACCCATGTTACTCGAAAAGCGACTAGGCCCTTGGTGTTGTCTTGCAACAGGGTAATTAGGCTTCGGTCAAACAAAGATCTGGGAAAGACCCCTAAATGAGGAAATACCCATTCATCATTTTCCTAAAATCAACACTGCACTTATCTGTATCTCAAAGCTTTCATTTTCAACATAATATATGGCATGAATGCAAACTTAACATCACTATGACCGACGCACCACTTGCCCATTTCTAGTCTGCTGGGACAAAATTCAGCCTTCTGTGGCACACAACACATGAAATGGGAGGGTTTTTTTTTTTTGGTTTTTTTTTTAAAAAGACTGCCATTTTAAACACTTTTGACACCATCTTCCTTCCCTCAGTCTGTAAATGATGAGATTTGGTTGTGTCTGACAGACTTGTTTTAAAGACAAAATCATAACTTTAAATTCACCGATCAGGATCAGACACTTTGTCTAATAGTGAACTAATAGTAAACAGTTGTAAATAATTTAAGATGATTACTTTATATTATCACATTTGCATAAGAGGTAGCTCTTCTGATTGGCATTTTAAACAATGGGAAAATGTTTCCCCTCAACATTAATTAGATCAAAACCAATCTAACCCTTCCTCTGTAAACACAGTCCAGTTTTGGCAAGTTTTCTTTGTTTAAAAACTATATTAATTTTAAGAATAATCCCAGTTAGCATAGCATTTGCTGTGGTAACAATTGGGGTCTCATCCAGGAACCAGTTCATATATTCATTATTACATGTCAGGGAAAAAAAGGGGGCTAGTTGACAATAATGCTACTCATGGTACTGTGGCATTATAGGAAAAAATCATAAGACCATTTAAACACCAGTCAGCGCTTTCATCATTTCACAACCGAGCGATTTCTAATGACAGATTTTATCATGTGTCTCAATTCTTAGAGCCTCCATGTGGCAGGCACATGTTGCATCTGAACAGTATTTGATTGATGTGAGGAGTTTAAAACGGTGATGATAAAGCTCTCGTGCACCCTGACATGCTGTAATCAGAACACTTTTTAAAACGGTTTAGAAAAGGAGTAAGTCTTCTGGTCTCGGAAAAGCCACAATTACACACACAAACCTTTTTTTTTTCCACTGTAGATTGCTGTTATTCATATCACAGATACAGTCAGGTCATAAAACAAGAATAGTAATTCACTGCTGTCTTTGCACCATAGTACACGACTGACCAGCTCTACATTGTACAGTACACCCCCCTCCTCTTACCACTGCTTCAGTAACTAATATGCCACTTTCCCCTGTCCCTCCCTCTTAACCCCCACCCCTCCCATTGAGTGAAAACACTAACAGTACATCCACAACCTGGATCTCACTTTAGTTCACATACTCGTTTGGAAAGAAGATGACCAAACTAGATTGGAGGATTGTGGGATCTGGCTCTGCTCAGTACACATGTCCAGTTACATGTAGCGCTAGAAGACCAGCTTTGAGGTTTGTATATATGAAAAGTATCTGTACAGTAAGGGTCCCCATTTGGTCACGCTTGGGAATGTGATGGGAAGTTGTAGGTTTGGATGGAAGAGGAAGAGAATGGTGAGTGGACAAGAAAGAACGCTCAGTTTTTGCCATTTTTCTCAGGAGGTTTTTGAGAGGAAGATCAGGTAAAGAAAAATAACAAAACTGTGATAGAAAAAAAACAACTGATGGGTGCAAACCTGCTCATTATATGGGAAAAACAATCCTAAATAAAATAAAGTAGCATAAAAACAAAACAAAATTCATCCATAATTCCATTACATGATGGTAAAAATAAATGACTGAGGAATAATATGATTTGTTTTTCAAAGGGGACTAAATTAGACGTGTTTGGGGAGTGGGGTTCAATCAGTCCTCTGAGCTTGATGAGGAGTCGGAGTCCTTCCGTGTTATAATGACATCGTCCAATAGGGCTTCTTGATCTGAGCTGTCATCTGAGCTGTCACCTTGGGAAAGGCTGTCAGCTCCCTCCATCTTAATGTCAAAGTCCGGGCTGGTAAGGAAGTGATGGGAAGTTTCCAGGTCCTCCTCATCCATCATGTAGGCTCCATCTGACACCAAAGTCTCCTCCTCAACTTCGTCCAAGTTGGGGTCTTCAGGCGTGGGATCAGGAGTGTGGTAATGATGATGGTGGTGGTGATGACGCCGGCGGCTTTTCTTCGGGATCTCAGAGTGCTCGGTCAGCAGTCGGTGGAAGAAGGATTCAGGCAGAAAGCCCTGCAAGAAAAACAAATAAAAATCAGCCTGGTTGTAATAATATAGCACAATTAGTCGTTCTGCACTTTGACAAAATAAATATATTTTTTTTAAAAAAAATAATTAAAAAAAAAAGGGGGGGGGGGGTGGGGGGTTGTCATGTGATTTCCTTACAATAGATTTATTGATGTGCACTAAAAATCACATCAGTAAGCAAACAAAATCAAAGGCAGAAAACTTTACAGCAGGTATTTTCCATACCGAGTTTCGAACGGTTTCAGACCACTCAGGTGCAACTGCATTATCAGGATTCTCCTCCAGATACTCCCTCAGGTCCTGTAGCATCGGACAGAAAGCAGCTCCAACCTAGAAACATGTTTGAATGTTAGTTAATAGGGGAAAACACACACACACACAAACACAGTAAATCAGTTTAGTTGAACTATGACTCACCTTCTTTCCTGTCCTCATGTTAATGATTTTAACCTTCTCAGTGCCTGTGGGGGCTTTATCTGCCCTCCTTCTCCTCTTCCTCTTGCTTCTGTTCACAAGAAGCTGAATAAAAGAAAGAAAAATAATCACAAAGCTGAAACAGTTAGCACTGAACTGAATTTTGAGAAGCATTATGAGTTGGCTTTATTGGCCGCTAATCTATTTTTTACCTCCAGCATGTCTCCTTCCACCTCATAGTCAGGGTTTTCCTTCAACCATGTGGGAGGGTCCCTTCGTCGAGGAGCACGTTCCAGTGCATCATGGAGTCCGTCTAGGTCTGACATCTACATGAGAAAAAAGGGAAAAAAAAAAGAGCAAACAACATATAATCCAGGAGAGGTGCTAGAGGAACAGAGATAAGTGTGTACCTCTTGGTCCTTGCGCTTTTTGCGACCACTGCTCTCTCCCCCCGACCCATTGGGCATCAGGGCTTGCTTAGAGAAAGTCAGCTTCAGGCCTTCCTCCTGGCACGATAAAAAACACTCTTCTTAACACAGAAATAAACTACATCACAGCTGAAGTCAACAATGTTTTGAAGCATAAAAACATGTTAAAAATCTTGAAGTTCCTTCTTTCAAACAAGCAAACGGATTTAGTTTGCCAAAACAATCACCAGAAAACCAAATTTCAGTTTTCTGCCTCCAACAAACAGTCAAATTTTCCACTGTTTTCTCACCTTGAGGAGTTTTACTGTAAACTCTCCATCTTCTCCATCTGGTCCAAGGCCGCTAGGAGCGCTGCTGGGTTTACGGATGACCCTTGTGTAGGCCATCTCATCTCCCACCAGCTCTGAGCTCGGAGGGTTGAGGTGCGCTTCGGGCACGTAACGCCGTCCCGAGGGCCACTGACCACTCAGCACAAGGGTACACAGATTCTCCAGGCGGTTGATCAGCACACGATCCTGAGAGAAAGACATCATATACAAGTTATTCATCACAAAGAGAGAAGAAGACATGGTTTTGCTTTCAAACAGCATCAAGTCCAGACATGTTGAGTGATTTATTCACCTTGGGCCAGTCAACTCTGAGAGGATCAGGGGGAGGAATGCCATCCTGAGACAGAGTCATGGAGAGCAGACTGTTATCTTCATCCATGTCTCCCACCTTCATTCCTCCTGAGAGAACAAAAAGAGGTGCAAACACAATAAGAGGATGTGGATTTCTTTTTTTTTTTTTTTTTTTTTTTTGCAAGAGTCAGCATTTTTCTCAGTAACCGTGAACTCACCTCCTTCCACCTCTTCTTCACTCTCTCCGCTGTCATCACTGCCACCGGATCGATCCGAAGAGGATGAGCCTGAATCTGAGTCTGAATCTGAATCAGACCCACCCTCCCCCTTCCTTCCTCCCTCGGTTCTCTCTCCCCTTTCCCGGCTCCTCTTGAAGTTCCAGCCCTGACCTCGCACTTTGCCGCCATGGTGACTTAAGGGTGTACTCTGCAGCTCAGCGCTGATTCCAAGCAGCTGTGCACTTTCATCCGTTTCCTCCTTTACTCCAGGTACATCCAGCTCGTATTTGGGCTGGCCGAGTGTCATGATGGGTGGCATTTGGGGTGCGGGTGGTGGAGGAGGAGGTGGGGGTGGGGCCTGCTGGTTCTGGATAAACTCTTCACGGGCAGTACTAAAAGTGAACTGTGGGTCAGAGAAGATCGAGAGCTCTGTGCGACTGACGCCATGCAGCGCAGCGCCAAGCATGAGCTGACGATCGTGCTCCGGTATAATCCACCAAGCAGGCAGCTCAGAGCTGGATGGTGCCAGAGCCAGACGCTCCTCCAGGGAGGGGTGGGGGAGGACGCGCTCACGAAGGCGACGCAGGAGGCTGATGCGATAAAGGGTACGTGACGCACGTTCCTCAGTGATGGGGGCCACAGTCTGAGAAAGCTCTGATGGATCTGAGTAAGAAGAAAGCAAAAGACGGTTGAGAGGACATGAAGGGAACAGGAGGCATCACCTGAAAGGTGGCTGAGTGTCACACACACAAAAATGAAGCAAGTAAGCTGGTGGAGAATGAGTTAATAACACTATTAAATACCTTCATCGCGGCCAAGCTGGAGGTTGCACACCCTGCGACACATGGCAACAAAGGAGCGGAAGTATCGGCTGAGGCTTTCGTCAGTTTTTTTATCCAGACGAGCAAAAGTACGGAAACGGGTCCAGTCATACTCATGGTCTCCGCTCTCTGGAAGACCTGGCTCCTTCTTCATCTTCTCCACTCCAAATGTTGATACCACGCGGTAGAAATCACACTCCTCTCTACGTGTCCACCTAAAAACATCAATACCAGACAAGGAGTTGAGGCGTGGAAAGGGTTTTATGTCTAACACTTTGTTTCTAAAACTGAGATTATCCAGGGTGATTAGTTCCAGTATAATACAACACCTTTGCTGTCGTTGCTGTCGTGCAATTTCCTTCAGTTTGCTGGCCTGTTCGCACCGCCTGCGCCTGCGGTCCCCCTTAGCCTCAGCTTCGATCTTCAGCTGCTCCTGCCTGTAGCTGCGCTGGTAAGCCGTTATCAGCCGTCGCATCCGTGCTGTTAGTGATGAGCTGGAGGGCCAATCGCACACGCCGCTTTGGCTGGTTACACTCTCTGTGATCACTGGTCCTGCTTTGTCTTCCACAGTGATCTCATCGTCCACGTTCATAGAATCAGGCTGTCAAAGTAAAAGATATTGCATTTATATATATATATATATATATATATATATATATATGTATGTGTATATATATATATATATATATATATATATATATACACATACATATACTTATAAAAATTCAACCTTATCTATGCACAATGGTCAGTGCCACAAGAAGTGAATACAGGTTTGTACCTCTTCGAAAAGATCTTTGGTGTGTCTTGAAGCGGGCTTGAACTCCGGATCCTCTGAGTACTTATCATAGTCGGCACTGCACAATACAAACAAAACACAATCAAGCAGGAAAGGAGACAAAGTGACATAATGTGTCAACAAGATTAGGAAAGAACAAAAACTTTCTCACTTTAACAGTACAGAACTGAGAGCTCTTGGTTTTTCATTTATGTCTGAACATTTCTACACACGTGCAACTCGTCACATTAACAGAGACTGCATCCAGTGGAAGAAGCAGGTACAAACATGTTACAGCACCGTAAATCCTATTCAGCCTTACTAGTGAGTACAGTTTCAACTGATTAAATTAATAATGAGGGGGAAAAAAAACAACCAATATTTCTTCTGGGTAATTATATACACATTGCCTCAGAATTCCACAACATCATTATTAATCATGCATTTGCATGTATTACTTTCTGGTGAGGACATCCCAATGTGCTCCATAGCTCTTCTGTAACAACGCTGACTACTTCATGAGGAAACAGGTTTAAATTGTCAACAATGCTAGCAAGTTGCTGAATAATTTAGACATCAGAATTCAGTCGAAACTCGTCCAGATGGCTCCAAGAAAGTCAAGTGTCAGATATCTCAAATCGACAATAAGTTTCCCAAATAATCTTAAACTGTAAAAAAAGAGACTCCTTGTTTTGTAACTGCTGCCTGCATGCTAACCATGTATAGTTGTATAGCAGGATATCAACCATCTGATCACCCAGGGTATGAGTGTGTGTGAATCTTCCATGCAGTGTCAAGTACTTTGAGTGGTCAACATGACTGGAAAAGCGCTATATAAGTACAAGTCCATTTACCATCTGTCATGTTAATGTTGGTGCAACTATCTTCTCTCTCAACTTTAAAATATTCATTATTATTAAGGCCTCAGTGTCCCAAAAACGTAATTTCTCGCAATCTTGGAAACAAAAACGCAATACATTTGAATCCTTAAAGATCCAAAAAAAGGTCCAATATTTTAATCAGGTCTTCATTTGTACCTGTAACAAACTAATATTTAATAAGTTTAAAGGGGTGCTATTATGGTATTTCAAGTGTTCTGAGCTTTTAAAGAAGTGTTACAGTGTTGAATCCTCATCAGACATGTGAACGGCACTGTTTTTTATCACCTAAACGCATGTTTGAGTTTGAGTTCCAAAACTCTCTCCGTTCGGTTTCCATGGCGACGAAAAACACACTTTTTTTAGAAAGTTTTTTCTTCCTGGAAATCCTTGTGACGTCCCGGGGGATAAGGTTCGGTGATTGGTTACCTTCTACTGGTTAACAAGGGCATGTACAAATACATCAGGCGGGTGGAAAACGTGGGATAAAGTTATTTCCAACGATGGCTGGTGAGTTTACCAAAGAGAGACATCCTGCTGCATTCGTTGCTGTGGGTTGCTGTTTTCCACTTCGTTTTCAGGGTCTGATTCAGGTTCCAACATGTAGGACTGTATGCTATGTGCTGACATTGTATTTTTTTTAATTTTTTTTTATTGAGTTTATATGAGCCTAATCCTTCTGATTATGAGATGTTACAATGACGGCGAAAGCAGGTGCGGTGCGCGCTCCCGACATAGTGCAATGGCGGGAGGCGGGGCTTAATGTGGAAGAGTCTCAATCCACTCATTTTGCCAACAGGCTGATCTGACAGCCTACGGAGAGGGTTGGTCTGAAGTAAATAAAGCGATTTGTAACAATAACTCGATCAATCCCAGCACTTCTGGTCTCAGAAATAAAAATAAATTAGCCTGAAATGCACATAATAGTTCTACTTTAAGTTCTTACAGTGTAATCTTCTGCTTTCTGGTGTCCATTAAAGGGCAGAAGAAAAAAATCTGACTGTGTTTCACAGGATTTTGTACAAAGTTTTTACCAAAAAGTGACTCCAAATGTCTCAGAAACTGTTTGCTTCACATGTTACGCTGGGATCTTATGGGTCAATTGGCTCTGAAAGCGAGTGTAACTTACTCATCTCCCAGCTCGGCATCACCAGTGTGCTGCTCAGCATCAATGGCCTTATCATCAGGCCGACCAACTCTCTCTACGAAGCAGAGGCAGGGATCAGCTCGCATGGTAGTGTACATCTCATAACCTGGAAAAGGAGAAATAAAACAAAGTCTGTTAAAAGATTTATCGCAGACATAACAGAAGACAAGCAGACTCTATTTGGTTCATAAAAATAGACTAAAATTAATTAAATATTCTATTCTAAAATCATTTGGCCAATGCTTTTATCCAAAGAAACTTAACATCTGACTTACATCTCTGCAATGAATTTAACACACATGTCTCTGGACAATGGTAGGGAGCAGACGTAATCGGAGAAAACCCATGCACACACGTGGAAAACATGCAAATGCCACTGTTCAAACCGCCCCCGAGTTTAGCCTACCATGTTTGAATACACCAGCAAGCAGTGAGCGATCAGCGTCTGAGTCCCACCACGCTGCAGGCACTTCCTGCTGCTCCATCTCTGGCATCCAGATATCAACATCCCTGGAAAAAGAAAAAAGAAAAAGTCTCAGCGTATTGGCTTTGTACATCACAGTAAACTGGAGGAATGAGCATGAGTGACTGCACACGTTTAACACTAAGCACAGCGGAGAGCATTAAAATACCTGATGTCAGCCCCTTTTAGGACAGAATCAGCATGGTCGCCAATCACTTCCTGTTTCAGGTAGTAGAGCATACGCACCCTCAGCAACACCCTGAGGAGAGAGGAGAGGTTTTAATGCTGAACCGCAAATGAAACTGCCTATTTATAAAGAAACAACTGAGTGGGTTTCACATACTTGTTGCACTGGTGCTTGAGATGTTTGCGATAGCTGTCATCGAGCAACAGCGTGTCAGGATTGTACTTACGGATCCACTCCACCTTCTGAACATCAAATGTACTCTGGGCCTTTACTCTCTTCCCCTTCCTGCCTCTTGGAACGGGAATAGACAGGCCTAGAGAGGCAAAAAAACACAGGCAAATGTTTACTTGGCATACAAGTTCTTTGATAAGTATCAGGTTGACAAAGAAGAGAGAATTTTTCTTCTGCGCTCTTCTGTCTAAAAAAGCCTAAATTTGATTTAAGACTTTTGCGAGAGAATCTGGACGCAGCTTCCTACCAGAGTGGTTAAGTAGTGTTTGAGGTTCGCGTCCGTTCTCTGGTGGTGTGATGAGCTCCCAGATAAAACTCTTTATGTTCTCATCTCCGCGATAGTGGAGCAGACAAAAAACTAGGATGACACGACAGATGGTCTCTACGTCACGTTCACTCAGGCGCCTCTTACACCTGGCATGAGACAAGATATCCCTCCAGCGACCCCACCTGAAAAGATAAACGGGTAAGCGAGATTCATACAGAGGACACCACACAATGAAATGAAGATGTATGGCTAACACCGCTGACATACCCGTAAACAAGCAGGTGTTTCTCCACTCTGAAGCAGTCGGTGCGTCCGTAACCCCCTCCGCTGTGGCGGTCGGAGCGGCGAGAGGCACGTGAATGTCTAGAATTTGCAGGTGGATACTCATCGTCGCTGTCTAGGTCAGACACGTCTCCACCTTCACCACGTAAACTGGAGAACTGTCGAGTCTGCTTACGAATTCTCGGCGTGTCAATCACAAGAGTGTTCTGGAAGTAAAAGAGGAATTAGTTCAAGTAGTCGGCTTAGCGATTCTCCATGCAGCAGATGGAGCTAAGTAGATCATATTTAACTAAGATGACTTGTCTTCAAAAATAAAGCACTACCTTCCGATTCATGGAATCCACGTCTATGTCGGCTTTCTTAGCCCACTTCTGCCAGAATTCGGGGTCATCAAGGGCGATGTCACTGCGGTTCTCAGAGGCCACGAAGCTGGCTTTGGAGAACGTGGAACCCTTCCCCTCACTCTCAATCGTGATGGTGGTTGCTCTTCGTTGTAGGATCTGGTCAATATCCTCCTCGCAGAATCGACTGCCCTCGTCATTCTCATCCATGATGGCAGCATAAGCTCCTTTCCTTAGAAGATCCTCTATCTCTTTCTTAGAGAACTGCTGGATCTGTTCCAGATGACATAAAACCATTTACACAAGTGATCCAGAATGCATATAAGCTGCTTGGTTTTGAGTTTTTTTTTTTCCTTTATTATTACCCCGTTGACGTTACTGTCTTTGTTGCCGCTCATGCTTTGCAGGACCGCACGGTCCAGACCAAGTTTCAGACTAGCTTTGTCCAGCATCTCCCTCTCATAGGAATTTCTGGTGATGAGTCGGTAGACCTTCACTGCCTTTGACTGGCCAATACGATGACATCGTGCTTGGGCCTGGATTAAGAACAAAAGAGAGTTCAAAGAAAAACATGAAGCTGTTCACATAAAGGGATCGGGATGGTTGCAAATTATGAGTTTATTATAAAGTAAAATCTTGTACCTGAAGGTCATTCTGAGGGTTCCAGTCAGAATCAAAAATGATACAAGTGTCTGCAGCGGTGAGGTTTATGCCAAGGCCGCCGGCACGAGTACACAGCAGGAAGACAAAGCGATCCGAGTCAGGTTTGCTAAAGCGATCAATGGCAGCCTGTCGCAAGTTTCCACGAACTCTGCCATCGATTCGCTCATAAAGGTATCTGTGAAAGAAAAGACATGATACAGACGAGACATGAAGAATCATGCGGCAAATTTTTTACTAAAGGCTTCAAACAGATGATGTTTTATTAAACACTCAAACCAAAATTCACAAAATAAGACTGAAATACCTCTTGTTGATGAGGTAGTCCTCCAGAATATCTAAACAGCGCACCATCTGAGAGAAGATGAGCACTTTGTGGCCACCAGCCTTGAGACGAGGCAGCAACTTGTCCAGTAGCACCAGTTTTCCAGCCGACCGAATTAAGGCCTGCAAATGAAAGTCAGGGGCTAGGGGGTCGTACACCTGCCGCAACTCTGCTACGATCTTCTCTTCCGCACCTGAACAGAGAGAACAAAGTTTTTATTGTATATCAGCCTGGTGAAGTTAATGTTTACATTATATGATCTAAAGTTGCCATTAATAGGATCATTATGAGCAGCACAACATTTAGATCAGTTGTTTTTGGAGGTCCCTGCATAGCTAAATAACATACAGCTCAAAAACCATGACTAACATGATCTCAGTCTGCTGTTCTCAGCAACGACCGATTTTAGCGCCAGCGATAAATGCTAACATAAAAACTCAGTCACTTTAGGTAGCACAAGATTAAAAACATCACAGTACCGTTGATGAGGTAGGGGTGGTTGCAGCACTTGCGGAGCTCCATCATTGTGTTGAGCAGGTTGGGAACATTGCTGTTACTGTTTGCCCCCAAACTCAGGAAACTAAAGTTCCTCTCCAGAATGGCCCTGTAGTACTTCTTTTGGACATCAGTCAACTCAACCTAATAAGAAATTAGAATTTATTTGTTGTTGTTTTTTTTTTAAAGTCTCAAAACAACCTGGTGCATCTCGCTGCAGGTTCTCTAATGAATTAAATCTTAACATCCAATCCACGATTTAAAATATTAATCAAGCCTAAATCCTTTAGAGAAGAACTTGACTCACAGTTTTCTTGAGAAAGATTGAAGAAACAAAGTATCGTAAAGACTGACCTCAATGATGGTCTCCTGCTTGGGTGCCAAGTTCTTCTCCACATCCTCCTTGAGTCTTCGCAACATCATGGGTTTTAAGATTGCCTGCAGTTTCTGAACCTGCAGGATCAGGTCAAAGAGTACTTGTTCAAAACCAGCCACACAAATGTTATCACATCACAAAAACAGTGAAAGGCTTTGTGCATGTGTGTGAATCTGACTGGATTTCACACCTGTTCCTCTGTTTTGAGGTCTCCAAAGTCTCTGAGAAATTCAATTTCAGAGGGAAACTGAGCCGGCTCCAGGAAATGAAGCAGGCTGAAGAGTTCCTCCACAGTGTTCTGAAGAGGAGTGCCAGTCAACAGCACTTTGTGTTCCTGAGAAAAACCACAAATTATAGTAAAAAGACAAACACACATGTATATTTTATCACATTAAACAGGTACAAAGTATCATCAGCTATGGCCCACTCACAAGGTCAAGCATCTTCAAGCTGTCCAACAGCTTGCAGTTGCGATTTTTAAGGCGGTGAGCCTCGTCAATGATTACACAACGCCAAGCGATCTCCCTCAGTTCCGGACAATCTGACAACACCATCTCAAAAGTTGTGATGAGGGCATCAAACTTGTATGCACCGGGGATCAGATGTCCCTGTACACAGAATTATTATTTTCATTGGAGACGTTTAACATAACTTATGTTAATTAGTTACAATCTCAAATCAAAAAGTGCACCTTGTCATCTTTGCAGTACATCTCATACTGCTGGATCATCTGTCGGCTCGCCAGGCTGCCATGGTAGACAATGGCATTCATGTGGGTCCATGTGGAGAACTCCCTCTCCCAGTTGGTGATGGTGGACAAAGGAGCGATAACTAAGAAAGGGCCTTGAACACCAGCAGCATACACCTCCGACAGCAGCACGATGGACTGGATGGTCTTCCCCAGGCCCATCTCATCTGCCAGGATGCAGTTCTGCCTGAAAGACGAGAAACTTGTGAGCATCCTGAATCCTTGGAAAAGTACTCACATATAATATACTCACATCATTTTTTGGGGGGATTAATGAGATATTTTTCCCATTTAGCTGACTATAATAAACAATTCTTTCTTCAAGTTGCTGTGTCGTGTGTTCACTCTTCATCTTACATTTATTTTTAATGAGAACCACTCATTTATCTTGAATTAAAATTAAACTTAAATTGTGACTAAAGTTTATACCGTTACCACTTTAATTACAGGTTTGAGTACTTTACCCAGCAAAGCAAACCACGTCAAAGTTCATTTAGCCATTAATGACCATAAACTGTAACCCAGCAGTGTGTGTGTGTGTGTTATAAATACCTGTTATACCAGTTGAAGAGAAGCCAGTTGACTCCTTCCAGTTGATACTCTCTCAATGTGTTGCCATTCTTGTACTCTCTGGTCTCCTCCAACTTTTTCCATGAATTGGCTTGAGGTCTCACCTGAAGAGAGGTAAGTAAGAACCAATGAAGAAAAAACCAAAAACAGCTAAACAAAGATGGCAAATTTGTTTATATTTATATATTTGTTTATATTTATTCTGACTTCTTAAATTGAATAAATGGAAATAAATAAATAGGTAAAAAAAAAAATTAAATTAAAAAAAAGACCTAGTTTCTCTTATGGATTAATTCACACTGAAATATAACTTGTTGCAACTTGTACATTCAAGGCTTCATAACCCTTTTTAAGAGATAAGCTATATACCAGTAATGTCCATAAACCTGTGACAGCATTCTGTCATTCATTTTTTGTTAGCTATTGTTTTGATGCTCTTAAAAGCTGCGTTTAGACAAAGTAAAAAGAACCTCGGTGAGATAATGCTGACAGTTTCTCTGACAACAATTCACCGGAGACCAAAAACAGGTTGTGAAAAGAAGTTAAACAGAGCTTTTCCACATGTTACCAGTTAAATGGATGGGATGGTAAAATGTTCTTACTGGTTTCACAAAAGCTCACAAACAACTTCAGACTAAATGCAACACAAAATCAAATTTTAAAATGGTAAAACAAAGCCAGAAATGTTTTTCATTTCAGTCAAAAATCTAAATAGACATTTTTCAAACATAATTTTGGGATGAGCTAATATGAAATACGGTTTAAAATACCCGATAGTGCGACAAGCCAACTTTTCTTTTACTACTTACTGTTCTCTTCAGACGAGGTTGTCTGTTCTGGATTTTGCTGAACTCCTCAACTTTGCCCTCATCAACATCCTCTTTTAGTTCCCATGTGGCATCCTCATAAGGCAGAGAGCACCACTTCACCAGGTAGTAGATAACAGGCTGGAGGTCAATGAGAAGAGCATTCAAGCTGTTTTAACGCAAGCTTTTTGTCTGCAAAAATGCTAAATCATGAAAGAAAAAAGGTCAAATACAACAATTTCCACATGATACTCATCTCTGACCTCGCCATTGTCTTTGTCCACACTGTGGGACACATCAAGGATCCTGTCCACCTCCACATAGTCAGGGTTAAAAGGTTCTTCATCCTGCAGAGAACGTGTTATGGTCCACTTCAGCTATCTGAGCAACTGCCTACAATACAAGGTGTCAGAATCTGCCTCCTGCTCACCTCCTGGAACAAGTGTCTCATCTGTGCATGCTTGGTCTTGAACCTCTTGATCTTCTGATGGATCCTCTTGTCCTTTTCCAGCTGATTCAAACTGGCCCACTCACAGTGTAAGTACGAACTGAGAACGAGAGCGCATTTGTAATCATATTTGTTTGCAAGCTCACCCATTGAGGTATTAAAAGTGCTGAGACTCAGTTTGTTCAATGACGTAATTAAACTTACTAATTCTTATATTTTACAAAGAATTCCTCAACATTGGTATACTGGCCTGGCAACACCTAGAAAAAAAAAACAAAAAACAAAAACGAAGAGATCTTAATGGGCAATTCACAAATATACCAAATAATCAAACATATTAACTTTTGGATGGTGATATAAATAAATAAAACACATACCTCTTTCTTGGTTATCCTCATAGACAGAACTTTGTCTACAATGGCAGCATCTTCCTCACTTGGATTTTCCTGTAAAATACAGTCATGATGCAGAAAAGTTTGTCAAACTCAAACACGTCTTTCGCCTTACATAAACAACGCCACATTTAAAGATCAAGTTATTTATTCAGTGTCTTCAGAGAAAAGGAAACAGTCACAAATGAGACCCACCACAAAGAACTGCATACTGGGCAGTCCATCACCATCAAGTTCCACCTCCTGCTTCAGCTGCGCCGCCGCCCCTCCGCTGATGGAGGCCACAGCTGCAGCAGTCGTAGTAACATCCACATCTTCCTGCTCATCCTCGTCATCTGTTATTTTGATATCCAGGTCTTCGGTGTATTTCTTCCTCTTCACCACACGACTGGAGCGCCTCTTCTGGCCAAAAGAAAGTGAGTGTAAATTAAAGGCATCTTAGATTGTTTTCTTGCACGACACCCCATGTATGTGGTTAAAAATACCAGATGGACTGTGTTTTTTTTGTTGACCACTCAGTCATTTTCTATAAAAGCCTCCTTTTCTTATTCACACACTCAAAAATCCCTCACTTCTTAGGATACATACTCTTCTAGAGACTAAATAGTACTTTATAAAGAAGTACAGATACTGATGAAACCTCTAACTGAGCTACATTCATCCCAATCTCAACTCATATGATGCTTTCTTCATAGTTAGGGTTTCTCCAAACTAAAACGCCGCCGTCTGACCTCGTTATCCAACACAATTTGGAAGAACTGGGGCGTTAAAGCCCAAAAATGCAACTCCCAGAATTTTTAGCTATAAATGTTCCTATGTCGCATTTGTCACAGCACTGTCAACTAGGACAACCAGCATCTGTCTGATTTGTCAAAGACAGTCAAACTTGGCATATGTTCATTAAAAGAACTCAGGATTTGTGGCACTCGAATCACAAAAACATGCACTAATGCAAACTCATTGCATGTATGTGTACCGTAATCATGTCATCCTCCAGTGTTGCAGGCGAGGCAGGGCTCAATTCCCCATCAGAGTGGTCCGAGGAAGCGTTCCTCTTTCTTTTCTTTGCCCCCACTAAAGTAATAGTGCTGCCAGGAGGAAGTGGAAGGACACAGGAAAGATATAAACAGAAGGAAGCACTGGTAAAGAAAGAAATGGGGCTTTTTAAAAAGCTCCATTTCCAAACAGAAAGCAATTTTACTTCATCTTACTTTGCTTTAGTCTTGCTTTTGCTCTTGTTCCCAGGTACAGATATGACTGTGCCACCAGCCACTGCAGTTGTTCCTCCCAGTGCCTTCACTTTGCCCTTTTTGTCAGCCCCAACAGCGATTCTTGAGACCAATCCACCAGATACAGAACTCTTCTTTTTGCTTGATCCTCCGCTGCTTTTTTTCTTTGCAGCTGACACCACAGTCACAGTACCTCCAATTTCTGGAGAGGTCTGTGTGCTTGGAAGTTCATCCTGATTCAGGACTCTGGGCAGGTTCTTCTCACCGCGTGCTTTGGCCCGAGCAATGGCTTCAGCCACTATACGGTTTGCTTTCTCCTGCTTGCAAAGAATCTCCACACGTCGCACAGATGCAGACTCACCAGGAGCCTTGGTAATGCGGATGGCCTGGGAAGGAGTGGTGGTTGTTGCAGAAGGACCTGCAGTCGAAGAGTTGATCACCTTTACCACAGAGACTGCGCCGCCAGAAGATGAGGCTGAACTTGTCTGTAAGAGAGGAAACGTAAAATCTTTTTGTAAGCATTCTCGTGTATTAAAAACACAACACAGTGCTCTAATGGATGCAAATATGCATGCGAATGTGAAGGGTTACCTGTGGCTGTAGGAGCATTTTGAGAGGTAAAGCAACTCTCTGCCCTCCTTGGCCCTGGGATATCTGCAACACCTGAGGGCTGCCAGTGTTGCCAGCTCCTGATACCAGCTGGTACTGTTACCATGAAAGAGACAACGTATTAAAGCTTCTTTGAAAACAATTTTTTTTTTTTTTTTTTTTTTTAAAAAAAAAGGTAGAAAACGAATCTGTTTTGGATCTTTTGAAGAAAATATTTTCCAAAGACTCTTCATGTTTGGTATCTTATCAAGTATAATATCAATAGTATTAAATAATTCATTTTTATCAGGATATTTTTTTACATGAAAACAGGTCAAATAAAATCTGGGACCTTTCTTTTTCCTTATTAAACTGTGCGCTAAGCCAAGTTAAACACACATTTAAACTATGTTCTGAACATATAAACTATGCTGCATTCAATTTGGACTCAGGAGTCAGATTTTCCGAGTTCCCAGTCAGAAATACAACGTCAATGCCCCCTGAAGTCAGAAATCTTACTTGGAAATTCAGAGCAGACCCACGTAGCCCGAGATATCAAGTAAAGATGGCTACCCGATGCACCAACAGTGAGTGAAATAAAAAGTAAACATACAAATAAGTGTGAATGAACTTGTTTAACTGTGCAGGAATTAAATTTAGAAGTTACACTTTTTAACTTCTAAACAGACATTGGGTTTACAAAATGTGTGCATGTCCAATACACCAAATAAAAGTGTTGAAAGTAGTGTCTCTGCTAACATTAGGAACAACTGCTAATGTTGGTTTTCCAAGTTCTCCAATTTTGTCAACGTGAACGCTTTCAGCTCAATTATGATGTTATTCCCGGTTTCAACTTCCGAGTCAAATTGAACACAGCATAACAGTCTCAAAAACTGCAGCCATATTAATTTAAGAGAATTAATATTAATTTAAAGGAAGGATAATATTAAACATCAATGAGAATGAAAAGTGTATTTCAATACAGGAGCTGAGTAGCATTATATAAATAAATCCAAAATTCCTTTGAATGTTTAGATATTCATTTGAAAATTTAATAAGTTTATGACTATTAAGATAAAAATGTTTTATATCCATTAATCTCACAATGTAATGCTTTAGTTTTCCTCTTCCTATCCAAGCTTAGTTAAACCTCACATAGCTTGAGTGAGGATTGTATCTTGGCAGCGTGGGCTTGGGGTAGGACTTGGACTGTAGTCTGGTCCTGAGCCATAATATTCTGAACTAAACAGTACCCTGAATTATATTTCTGAATACAAATTAACAGTCAAGAGATCGATTTGATTGCATTAAAGAGATTTGTTATGTAAAACTATATAATACTGCAGCGACACACCCAATTTGTGACAACTTAGAGCAACAATGAATTTAAAAACACTGACAAAATAATGCTGATTTTAAACCCAAACCAGTAAAATCTCATGTCTATGGAAGATCTATAGATGCACTGTCACAA
Source organism: Telmatherina bonti (assembly GCF_933228915.1). NCBI lineage: Eukaryota > Metazoa > Chordata > Actinopteri > Atheriniformes > Telmatherinidae > Telmatherina > Telmatherina bonti. Next base: position 30,316,889 of record NC_136625.1, on the reverse strand, counting down.
AAATTTTCAAAAATCCATAAAATAAAAACTAGGGCTGGGCGATATGACTAAAATCTCATTTCACAATATAGCTCATTTTAAATTTACATAACAATATACATAATTATATACAATTTTTTGTGTAATTTTGTGTCAGTCATCAGTTATTTGTCAGATGTGCTTGGTAACAGCAGCAGTGATCTTCCATCTGCGGGAACTATGGCCATATGACGTTTCACGGGTAAATTATGAGATCTTTCACCATCACTTGACGCTGCTTTTGCTCATTGACTCTATTCTTAATTCTGTATTCTTTGTCCTGATTATTGTGCAGGTGATAAAATTAGTTAGTTGAGTCAGAGTCCGTTGTCGGGACTGTGAGCTAGTCTGTTGTCGGTTCCACTTCGGTCATTTCATATCTAAACCGCATCCATGCAACAGAAATTTTCCCTCTTTTATGAACAACTTCATCAGTTTTGGTTGGCAAGTCATCTTTTAGTGAATTATCCTGCTCTGAAACACGTCTTTTTCCATGTTTGTTTATATATTGCTGTGTGCATGCTGTAAAGTGCATCTTGACGTAAAATACTGCAATAAAGCGCCTTATAATGGCATAAAAAAATAGAGCCACATATGAAATGATTTTCTATTGTCCAAAAGATATACACTGTCATATTGCCCAGCCCTAATGAAAACCAATAGACATTATTAATGTGTATTAATGATTCTAAGACAAGTAAACTGAATGCATCATAAATTACAACACAGGTGAGCAGTCTTACCTGCATGCTAGCAAAATATAACATAAGGTTACTAATCATGTGTGTAACCCTGTTATGGGCACATCCAAAAAAAAAAAGGTATTTAGGGCAATGCTATATTCATAACAAGTACATGCAGAAATCTCAAAATCCAGACTCATGACTTATCTGCAGTCTTTGCAAAAGCATCTCAGTCACTTCAAAACATCACATGTTCCCAAATACTGATTCAAACTATAAAAGTCCTTGAGCTAATGAATTAAATGAACAAATACTGCTAGTTAGCATAGCTATGAAGTTTTTGTTTGTTTTTTTGGACTGAAGTGTCCTAGATAAACTAAAGCAGTTTGTCTTTTGTTATGTGTGCTATAACAGTATAAGTAACAGTTATTTATCAGATTTGAAACCAATGCTTTTGAGACCAAGAAATAATTAAATCAGCAAATAACCATGACATTGCTGAGCAGACTACTTTGTTTTAGTGCTTTATCTGCAATGCTTAAGTTCTTTTATGCTCTTACGATTGTTTCTCACCTTTACTCCGCCTTGTTGGTTGGGCTGCTGTTGCACTTGCAGCTGAATTGTGAGGACTTTGGGCTGCCCTCCAGGCTGACCTGCAGCCCGAGCCTGGGTTAGGGCTGCTAGCTGGCTACCCTGGAGTACCAGTTTGCCACCAGGGAGCTGACCCAGCACGAGTCGAGCAGGGGCCTGTGCTTGCTGCTGTTGGGCCCCTTGAGCAGTCTGAACCTGCTGGACCTGTGTAACCTGCTGTTGAGTTGTAACAGCTTGACCCAATGGCGCAGCAGAGCCAGTCTGAGAGGGCTGTTGGAGAACCAGGGTGATGCGCTTTGCTTCACCCCCCTAGAGTGACAACAGATTAGGACTCATTACAGCAAACACACTACTGCAGACTCATTCAAAGCATCATGTGTAATGACAGTGAGACACGTTGATGCTTACCTGTGACTGCGTCTGCATGGCTTGCTGGAGTTGCACCTGACCCTGGACCTGGATCTGAGTTGCTTGGCCTTGGGGCTGGACTTGGATCTGAGCACCTTGGCCTTGCGATTGTATCTGGGCAGCCTGGGCCTGGGGTTGGACTTGAACTGTAGTCTGGCCCTGAGCCATCTGGGCTTGGGCTGGAATCTGTACCTGAACTGGCTGGCCTTGTGTTTGCTGTACCTGCTGAGGCATGGATGTGAGCAACACCTGTTTCACTGGCCCATTGGGGGACTGCAGCAGCCTTTGTACTCCTGCCGTTCCCACCTTAACTTGGGCTTGTCCTGGGCTCACCTGATTCAATACTGCCCCCCCCTGCAGTATGGACATGCCAGGTTTAAGTGGAGTGCCTGACAACACACGGATGACCTTGCCACTTGTCTGAGGTGTGGTTCCTGATACAGTCTGCAGCACCTGGGCCTGACCCTGGGGTCCTTTGAGAATGACAATTTTACCACCAGCTTGCTGTGTGATAGCAGCCAGCTGTTGGGGAGTAAGCTGGTGAGTTATCTGTGCAAGCTGCTGTGTGGTGACTGTGGTAGTGGTAGCCGGAGGACTAGAAACAGTCAGAGGTGAGCTCAGCAAGACAGTGCTACCTGCTGCTCCACTGGTGTTGCTGGCAATGGGTATGGTAGTCTGGGCTTGTAACTGAGGTATGGTATCAGCGGGGGTGGGAACAGGGGCTGGGGTCACGGCAGAAGCAGCCACAGAAACAGTCTGAGCAGTCGCCACTGACACTGGCTGCTGCGAGGCAACTTGAACAAGACCAGGGTCTGGGATGGCAGGAGCAGCTACAGGAACACCAAGGTTTGTGTTGACTGTGAGTTCAGGGGCAGACTCTGGCTCAGCTGGTGGATCCACCTGGCCTAAAGCCAGCTTTAGAGCTTCTTCTACAGGATCTGAAGAACCCTGAGAGAAGGAGTCATCGGGTAGGGCATCCAGGTTAAAAAGGGGCGTGTCCTCAAAGAGGTCCATAATGGGATCTGCCATCTTGCCCACTCCACTCAGGGAGACGGGCACAATGTGAAGAAGACTCCGAGATGGAAGCTATATGTAGTTTGTCCAATTCTTCTCAACTTTTATGGAAAAAGCTGCAAAAAGAAAAGAAAAATTATAATTGGCACAATGTTCTGAGAGCAGAAGTTCTGACTGGTTTTATTGTCAACATGTTGTTTAGAAATAGGAGAGAAAGTGGGACTAAAAGACAAAGACAACCTTGTAAGCACTTCTGTTTGTACTTTACTCTCTCCTGTCTGTCTGATGTCTAATATAATTCAGATAAGTCTGGATCCTAATATGAATATAATTTACTCAAGTCATTATATACACTTATTTTAACCTTAGCATCTGAGAGTGTGCATTTAACTCACAGAAAAGCTGCCTCAAAATACTAATTTACTATGTTTTTTTTGTTTGGTTTTTTTTTCTCAAAAGAACAAAATAACAGATGAAAACTCGAACTATGATAGTTTTGTATGTATGGTTTAACTTACAACATTATCCAAACATGCTTTCAAAGTTATTCTAAAAAGGTTTGAAAAACAAAATAAAGAAACAAACTTTCAGAATATCATACATAATTTGTCAACTGGTTTGATCATTTGTCTCTGAAGGACAGAAATAAAGTCAGTCAGATTATTAAATGGTCCAGTAGGCTGATTGGTGAACCTCAACCGAGTCTTGAGGCCCTGTACACCAGGCAGGTACAGTAAAGCCTCTAATATAGTGAGTTGTGACTCCCATCCTTTATTTGTGGAGTTTCACCTTCTCCCATCAGGATGCAGGTTCCAGGTGCCAGGTACTTTATTGGAAGAGTTTTGTTTAATATGCAGCAGTCCTTCTTAATAAATTTTAGGATTTGAAATCATTTTTATCTATTAATGTAACTATTTATTGATTTTTGACTTTGTAAGCCATTGGGAATGTCAGAATCACTGTTTATGTGTCTATTTTATTTATTATCTTCTGTGACACTAAACCTGAAAATGCTGTACAATAAATCTACTTACGGGTACAAATAAAGACACCTGAACCCACAATAAATTTTGTGAATGAGACCAGTCTGTAGTGGAGTCAAGACAAGGAGGGTACTGATGCTGGACAGGTACGATGCTTTCCTCCGGTCGTGTTGCAGTCTTTCTTACATTAGCATTAGCTTCTCTCGCGTCCAAAATGTGTCGATTACAAAAGCGTGTGAGCCACCAAAAACAGACTGAGGCTCATAAACATAACATATTATGTGTTTCGGGTGGTAAGTTTCCTACTCCGTCATTTACTACAGACCATTCAGTCTGCCGGACTCCTTCTATCTCATCAACAAACCGGACCAAACCAAAGCAACGTGCCACAATAACCATCGCCCGTCAACGTTCAGACACAGGTTAGGCCGCAATGCTGTTTCGCTTGTTCTCCGTCTGATTTTCGGTAAAAAATACCTGAAAATAACCATCATAACCACTGCCCCAACTCCCGCAGTAATAATTTCGGGGTGCTAAATTTACCTTTGCATCGACACACATGGCTTTCTCCGTCTCACAACACTGTACGATTACAGGAAACGGCCAGGGAAGAGCAGGAACTAACTTCTTGCTAGAGAAAGCGTAGAAAGCGTGCCTCCTCCGATGCTACCCAAAGCTGATTGGTGCATCTTTTCCCGAGCCGGCAGCATGCGGAATTCTCATTGGCTGAAATGATCATCCATCATTTTTACTGTTTCTCTGGGCGGGATAAGACCCATAGTTAGGTTGAGAAAACAATAAATGCGGCCTAGCTGAGATCATTTGACTCGGTGATCTTCAGCATTGCTGTTTTACAGCCACAAATGCTTACAGTAAAAAGCACGGGACTTTTAATACAGACTGGAAAAAAATAAAAGGTGTTTTAATCCTGTTTAAATTTAAGTACGGCCTTTATATTTGTTTGTGAATGACACCATCAGTTTTTAAGCGTTTATTATATTGGCCACAGCACGGGAAACGGTCCACATCCTTAAATGAATGAAGACTTGTTGTGCCGTTTTTGTATAACTTTTTATACGTGTAAATGCATATTAAATGAGTGCCCCGTGGTGTTTCTGATTATTATAAATTATATATTGTGTTTACTGATAACAGCATTCCGCTTATGTGATGGTCTGCGTGCGTCCGTGATGGAGTCAGGTGTATGGCGCTCTCTAGTGTCCCGAGCCGCAAACAACCAATCCCTGTGGATGTTCAGTTTTGTTTTTTTAAAGAAAATGTTTAATGCTATTTGCGTCTAATTTGATAATATTCTTAACTATAAGACCCCAGAGTTCCTCCAAGCCATTGCAATTTTATTTTATTTTGTCTTATTTTATCTATTTATTTAAATTTCATTTACCAACAATAGTGGGCAGATTTCTTGAGTTAGATGCTCTAACAGAATAATGGTTTGATTCCCCATAGTAAATATACCTCTAAAGGTTCCTGGATCCATGTGGAAAAACGGCTCACCTTGTTCCATACTTTAGAATTCCTGAAAATTGATCAAAGTCTGTCCTTAACCTTTTGAGTTATTTTGCCAACAGACAGATGAGAAAACCTACACTGCCAAAATAGCCTACATGACATCCGCTGTGATGGTGGTAATAATTTGTAATTCATTTAGTAATATGTTTATTTACGAGCATAAATATGGCGAAGTAATCAAAACCTCTCCATTAGGTTCTGATACAAGGTTTTGTGAGGGAATGACAATACAAATATCCTATGAAATGAGATGACATTGCATTTTGGACTAACACAAATTCAAACAAAATGACAATAAGGGACTTTTTGGTTAATTGAGAACGTGCCACTTTTGCAGATCTTTTTTGGGTGCCAGGCTTTAGAGGATGTTGCCTGTTTACCATGGTTGATTAATGAAGCATTGATGCTTCTTCTGTGGGGTAACACAAAAATGTACTAGACCTCAACAAGAATAACACACAACTTCTCACATATTGCTACTGACTTTTCTTCAGTTTTCAGCAGGAAAGGCCAGTTTTCCATTTCCCAGGAATTCTTTCTCCCAAGAATCTTGGAACTGGAAATGAAGGACTCAGGTAATGAAGCAGGCCCATTTAAGAAACCATTAAGAAACAACAGAGAGAAAGAGAGAGAGAGACAAAAGAGCTGATCCTGAACCAATGAAGTGTAAGTGACTAAATGTGACAGCAAACCACACTTTATCCACGGCAGTCCTGCAGGGATGAGCCTGTCTGCTCGCCAAAGCATCCATCTGTCTGTGGCCCTGTGAGAAGAATCCGCCATACAACGCATTTATACTCTGTCCCATGCTGGTCTGCGTGGTCCACGCCAATGCCAGCTCTGCTGGTGGGAACTATATTTACAAATCGCTGCTGTGGCATTGGGCAGTGCACCATAAAAAATTAGAGAAAAACTACTTTGCATGAGCAGATTTACCAGTAAAACTCCCAATGAGTCATAAAAAACACATCTGCATACATTCTTGCACACTTACCCAAAGATACTCTCAGTCAAATTTTGGTAATTTTATTTTAACTTTTTGATCTGAATAGAAATTTTTAATAAATAAACATCTTCTGCAGGATACTGACAGGCATATTAGGAGAAAATCAGTCATACAGCACAGTCAAATAAGGAACACGTCTTCTTTTAAGCTCAAATAGATATTATTTGGAGACCAGCAGTGTTTTAAACATCTTCAATTTAAAAAAAAAAAAAAAGTTAGGGCTTGTGTTTATTCTTAGCACAGAGGCCCACATTGCACATTGCTACTTTAGTAATTTTGTCACAATTAACACAGGTATTTATACACAGAGATAGTGAAGACAAATTCCACAGACAAATCATTTACTGAGAGTTTCTGCAGTGTTTTGCCCTTCCTTTATGTTTGTGGGAGTTTTCTGGATTTACAGTCTACAGGTCAGTCCTGCTTTCAACTTTACATGCGCTGTATAGTAACCTCTCTACTCCCATATCTTCTGCTATTTTCTCTTATTCATTCATGCCTACTTTCTACCCATTTTCTCCTCATGTCACCCTCACAACACCAAATCTTTCCACTTTTCTCACAAGGGGAAGACCAGGAACCCAGAGAAGGTGGAGTACTTCCATCCTCCCATCAGATTGCCTCTCTCCAGTCTGAGGTAGGCCTTGTCCCCCTTCTCCATAATCACCAGGCCGGCATTGGTGGCAGCTTCTCTGGTCACATCTTGGTCCCCAGCAAAAGCTGAAATCATTGGCCAGCCATTCACCATCAGGCTGACCTAAGAGACAAGATGGCAAGGGAATTACACATGACATGTGGCTGAGCTGGAATGTAACTACTATCGCACAAGTAGGAGCATACCTGAATAGTTTGTCTGTTGTAAGCCTTTACAACATGGAAATTGAAGCTGTATACACCTCTCCGCGGTGCCAGGAAGATGCTACTCTCTTGGTCAAAATGAGTGCCCACATTAACCAAAATCTGATGGTGACAGAAAGGCGGGTTATATAACACACAATGTGGAAACTAAAACGAACCATCATGATATGTAAAGAATGGCCTATTTTATCAAGCAGTAGCATCATTGTTAGCGGACAAACACTTATCTATACTCACATTATCAAAGTAGATGATCATGGTGCGGTTACTCATGTCCGTGGGTTCGTGGTTGGTCTGGCGGCTGGCGGAGAAGGCCACTCGGCCAGAGCCGGAGCGGACAGACATGCCCAAAGCATTACCAGCGGGTTCAGATGAAGGAGTGGAGTCGCACACCACCAAACATTTCCCTTCAAGGATGATGGGCTCTGTGTCGTTCTGGCCTCTGGATCCCAGTGGACCCCATAACAGCAGCACACTCAGCAGGGTCAGGAGGTCAAACTGGGCTGAGCTGAGCTGCATGACTAAGCCTTGGATGTTTGGGGAAATGTATCCCTACTTGATGATGATAAAGAAGAGTCACTCTGATCAATCTGAAGTGTAAATAAGCATGCCACGGCTACTGAGATGGCCTCACTGGAAATCCCTCAGCCCTTCCCAGTTAGAAAGAATAGGATGAGAGAGAAAAATGTTCTTAATTAAACCTGTAAGCAGCTTTAAGTGGTACCCTCAGTAAAGACACAACACCAGCGGATAGTCCAGATGAAACTCAGACTGGTTCAGAGGTCATAGCTGCCAGTCAGAAGCTTTTCTTTTGCCCAGACAAATCCCAAACCTTCTGTATGTGCTGGGTCAGCAGGAGCCACGCTGACAATCACACAGAGAAAAAAAAAATCTTGGTTTTTGCAAGTTGATTTCCTCAGCAGAAAATCACACAAGATGCTGGGATGTAGCTGAGGAGAAGAGAGAGCAGATCTGAGTTCAGGCTCTATACTAGACACGAAGGTGATGTACAAGGGAGAGGTGAGGAAAAAAAAGAAAGTGATGAGGTAGGTTTCTGGAGAGGTGACAAGGGGGAGGATGTAAGGCCCAGAAGGGAGCGAGAAAGGGAAATAGAGTGGGGGAACAACTCCACTGAGTGACCATCTGTTTTCTACACATACCCTCCTCCCTCCTTCCTTACCTCCCGCAACCTCGACACGCACTCCCTCATGCACACTTGTGTTTTTGTTTCACATTTTCTCATCCGTATGCAGCAGCTACACATAAAACATGCTTTTTACTTTCATTTGCATTTTCTTTTTATTTCCACTGGAAGTTCAGCAGCCCTTTCTAGTTATTCAATCTGATATTACACATTGTTTTGGGTTTTTATCCTTTTCTTTTTCCTTCTCAACTTTAAGAGAACAAACCACAACAACAACAAATGCAACAACTTATTGGTTGGACAAATATTCACATAATGACAAAAATCTCTACAATTCATCATAAAAAAGTGCTCCAACATGATTTAACTACTTGCTTTGTGCATTAGCAATCTAATAGTAAGTGAATAAAAAGTAGATCATCACCTGTTTCAACTTGAATGATCTTGTGTTTCACATCAGGGGAAAACAGATGTTTCCGCCAGCAGATGAAGAACCGAAAGAAGCTAAAAAAAATCCTTATCCTCAAGCTCTTCTGTCACATTATCTTACAGCATGAGAGTCGAGCTGATTGCAACCAATCCAGAGTGTTACTGTGATCTTTCTGCGTCTCTATCTCTCTGTGTCCTCTTTCTCAGCCAACTCCCCCTCCTCCCTCCGTCTGCTTCTTTCTCACCCTCTACGCCGCACCCACCCACTCACCTTTACAGTGAAATAAAGAAAAATAATTGGGTATGTGAGCAGCTTCAAAGAGCAAAGTTAGCGAATGAGTGGCAGTTGTTTCCCTTTCTTCTGTAATTTCCAGTGAAAACGCCGACTCTCATGTGTGTTCACACTGAGTTAAAAAGGATCAAACGCCCCGGCCCGATGCTTGTGCACCTGCATGACTGTAGACCTGTGCTTCATGTAGCCAAGTAGCCACCTTTATAAGATTTTACAGCTAATTTAAAACTTGCTTAACAGATCATAGGCACCAGTTGCCTCATAAAAATATAATTTTCTTCCTTTATGGGCATGATTACACAACAGCCCGAGGGTCCACCTTCCACAACTGAGGTGCTCGCAAAAGGAAACTAAAACAGAAAGATGGAGTGATCTGATTTGAGAAATTTGCAACCTGTCTTAGCAGCTTTTTAATGTAAGTATTATAGAATAAAAATGCTTCCCATTATTGAAATGATGTTCAAAAAAGATGTAGACATTTTTTCTTTTCTTTTTTTTAAAAGAAATGAGCATCTGCACCTCTGCTCATGCAGATCCGCTGAGGTCTCTTCTGGAAGTTGATATCACAGTTTTGAACAGTCAAAATCCGTCTGAGAGCAAAGCTCCTTGCAAACAATCCAACACAAGTCTGTGTCAAAGAAACCCACAGAGCTGCTTTCCAGGTCATCCTTTCTGTAGCCTCAGACTTTAACGATAGAGATGCGACTGTTGAGCTCCGCTTTGTAAAGTCCAAAGCCCAAGCACACTGGCTGGGTGAAGGTCGTTGAGAAGGTGTGGAGGTGGATCAGATTGTTGGACGACCCCACCTCTGAGAAAGTGATGGTCCCTGCGCTGTAGTCAACAGCAACTGCAACTCGGTTGCCAACCATTTGGTACGTGAGGCGCGTCTTCCTGCGGTTGTGCCAGGCTGCAAGCTTCTTGTCATGTTGCTGTGTCAAACTCCATGATACCTGTGGATGAGAAACAAAGGCGAGTTTTCCTTTTGGAAGCAAATCACTGCAATAAGAAGGGAGGTCTTTGCACCAGTTTTAATCATTAGCTCACATTGTGAAGTACAAAAGACAAAGATATGTTGAATTAGCCACATATATACATAAGATTTATACATCAAAGTATAGCAGGTGAATCAGTGATGAAAGTGATCACTGTCTACATGCAATGGCATTTGACACTGGTTCTGTAAATCGCCATGTCATTTCTGAGACAGCAGTGAATTTGGGTTGTAAAGGATGCAGTGCTTGAGAGCACTTCATGGACATACAAAGACCTTCTTGTAGTGATAACCAGTTCAAAAGCCTTTTCTTTTAAGCCAAACTGGAGAAAACAAACCCAGGAAAAGATACTGAAGGAAGCTTCATAAGAAACACACTGCAATTATTTCTGATATCAAAACCTGATTCTCTCTCATTAGTTCACAAGTAAAACAGATTAAAACTTTAATTGGCCAGTCATCTTTTTGGTACCTTTCAGGAAATATTTTATAATAACCTTTCAGTGTTGCATTGAAACCATTCTGATGAATCTACGCTTGTTCACCTCCTCTTGGCTTCATTTTCATATCAACCAGCCAAAGGTTTCAGACTGAATCAGGTAGGTATACCTGCATGGAGTTGGACTAAAGATACAAAGTCAGGTAAAGGACTCTCCTCTAAAAAGTGTTTGAGTTCTGTCAGTGGTGAGCTATTTTTGCTGAAATGAAGTAAACTGAGAAGAAATTAAAGAACTGCGTGTGAAAAGCCGTATATTTAATTCCATTATCATTACTCAGATACAGACCTTGTTGTTCCCGAAGGCATTAGCTTCTTTCCCCTTCCGGCCAATGCGTCGATAGCAGATGGCAACATCCCAGAATCCCTCAGCCACCAACTCCCAGTAGTGCATCCCAGAGGAGAAAGTCTGAACCGTGAGGACTTGTGGCCAGTGGTCAAAACGCTCAGGATGAGCAGCGCAGGGCAAGCGACTTTTAACACGTGAAACTGAGCGCAGGTCGTCAGAGATGCTCAACAGAGGGTGGGCCGTGTTTGTGTCCAGACTTAAAGGACTGGTTACTGTCAGGTGGGAAAAAACAAAGAAAGAGTGATTTCCTTCAGTCACACTTGTGCTTTCGGCCGGTTACTTGATGGGGGCTAAATCTCTCATGCTTAACACCACTGCTCTTGGATAAATAAAAAAAATATTTTTGCATTTTCAATTAAGTTAGTTTATATCCATTAGACAATTTATAGAGACTGAGTTTGTTGCCTCAGAAAGACTATTTACAGTCCTTTGCTACTTAAAAAAAACTTGTGTAATGAAAATAATTCTATAATTATAAAAAAAAAAAACAACAATAATAATGTTGAAAAATAGCTTGTTATACTTATGAAAATATTTATTTGTGTTGTTAATGACAGTTAGATGACAACAGATTCACATTTTTCCTATGGAAAAAAAAACTAAGTGATGGTTACTCTTTCTTCCAAAAATATTCATGGTTGAAGTAAACAGCTAACTACCTACTCTTCTGTTTCAGGGATGGGTCACTGCAAAATAGAGTCAACTGATGTAAGCGATCAGATTTCACCTATGATGGAATATTTGCAATTTTATGAGTATTCTCTTCCAGGATCTCAATGTCTCCATACACAGGGCACAAGAAAGCAGCAAATAGGTTTATAAGTACAAAAATTATGCAAATGTAGCCTTGTAATGCATCAGATCCCAATACAAGTGAATACCTTGGAGAGTTTTTGAAGAGTTAGACAGTTATACTATCTACCGCCTAAAACACTAAATGAAAAAAAATGATTTAGAAGAGTAGTGAATCATTTTCAAGGTGCTCTTAAAATGTGTGGTGGGCTATTTTTAAACATTTTTAATGAACCCTTTCATGGATGAATTATTAAAAAACATAATAAATAAAACATAATAAATAAAAATTATATATAAAAAAACATTTTTAAAATAAAGTATTTTATTTACAGACATATGCAATGATACTTTTTTGTTTAATATTTAGAATTTCTCATGATTTATGATTTATTTAATGGATTCTATAAAATGTTTATAAAATAATATAAAATCATAATTATATTATTTAAATCTTCTATAAAATATAGCTGTATCATTTTCTTTTCCTATTTATGGATAAGGCAAACTTGCATAATTACATTATGTTCAGTTATATCATATATTTATATTTCTCCAGTGATTGGATACCCACTGGATGACTCGCTAACATCCACTGAAGTGGTTTATTTACAAAAATACCATCCTCATTCATGAATATGCAAGAACAAAGCTTGTAAATAGGTGTCCACTATATGGCCACCATGTATGAAAGTGTTAAGTTGAACAAATTTTCTAAGATGGTTTTATATGTGGAGACTTGGACAAAATCATGCTAGCCATGCTAGCTGTGTGCTAAGCTAACAAGCTGCTGGGTTTACCTGAAACTTAAAGGACACTTATGTGCTCTTGACAAAAAAGTATGTTATATTATTAAACCTTAAACCTTTGCCTCAAAGTAATTAAACAGGCTTTAAGAAACAGCCAAATGCTGAAAATGCCACTTACAGAGCTCCCTTTTGAGTTCACTGAGGCATCGGAGGGTGGCAGTGATAAATTCTCGATATTTGCCTTCTATGTCTTCTAGGATATGTTTCCTGTCCAGACTGATGGGTTCAGGGGTGAAAAGTGGGCAATTCAGGTCAGCTAATAACCTAAAATACAAAACCCCAAAGGTTAAAAAGTCATGGGAATGATGAAACAGTGTTCATGTTTGTACGGTAACTATCAGTAACAAAAACACTCCCAAACATGAAAATCTGAATAATATTAATGCTGTTTACAACATAACCATTTACAATCTTTCTACATAGCTCTGGGCTTACTTTGTGTCATCTGATTGAAAGGCCTGAGGAGGAAGACATGGAAAGGACAACAGAAAAAAACATGTCATAAAACATCTGCAGAAAGAACTACAAATGTCCCTGTGAATCTGCTCTGATGGATGGGAAAAGAAAAAGAAAACAAGGTCACTCCATGTGTGATGGACTGTGTGCTTCAGTCTGCTAAGTCTTTGTTTCACTCAACAGCTTCCCTGGGGCTCAGCCGTGTGAATAATTTAGCTTCAAAACACATTATTAAAAAAAAAGAAAAGAAATTATATATATTCACACTAGACTCTGGAAATTCAGCATTATATATGTTTATGTAACTGGTATATTGTCATATGGCATCTATAAGCTTTCAGCTTTGATATATTTCAACCTAACCTACTAGCCGACTACTGTTTGTAAATGTTTGCTTGGATAGCCCATCTAAGTAAACAGTAACAGTACTTAAGGTGTGGATGTCACAATTATTGCAGCTCCCACAAATGTTTTCTGGTGATTAGATGGGGATTGTAATTTAGGGGAGAATATTCCTACATGTCACAATTTGCTGAACAATTCCAATTTCTGAAAAGAGACATTGTGTGCCCTTTTGTGACAAGTTGGTTTACTTTCCCAAGGCCTAACTGAAATGTCACCAACATGTTTGGGCCAAACTATGAGAGAAATAGCTCTTTCCTTTAAAATATTGACTTTTAAAGTGATTTCCTTTCCAATTCATAAGGCATAGAGTGAATAACTTGACTAAAGTTCACCAGTTTTTCATCAAAATCTGACCAGCTTTGATGCTCAGCTGTTTTAAAATGCTGAGATGATGGAAAAAAAACCACGTTAATTTTTTGAAAAAAAACAAAACAAAACAAAAAACTCAGAATAGTAGTCACGTGAGGGAGACACTGAATGACCCAAATGTTCAATGTGGTGATATCAGAGAAAAAAAACTAAAATTTGAGGGTTTAACTTGTTAACATTTTTATGACCTCATTTCCAACCAATGTGTTGTTATATATGTCCAACTGAAAAATCCATAGTAAATGTGCCACAACATTGTAAATGAACTACAATTTTCCTTTTCCGTTTTCCACTACAACAGAGTGCTCATCTTGCTACTGATGGTGTTTCTCTTCCTGTCACAAGGCAAAGGTGGGATCATTCACCATGTAATGATGTTTCTTGACTTGCTCTGAATTTCTGTGTAAAGTTTTTGTTTCGGACCAAACCCCTGTCCTTCAAGCGAGAACTCAAAACCGTTCCTGCACGGTCTTTTTCCCGGTTCTACTAACACAGTACATCTGCAATTACTCACTTTTCAACTTTGCTCCATAGTTATGATAACCTGACACAAACATCTTGCTATTAGCTATGTTTACATAGACAAATGTGTCTTCAATTTTACTTAAAATTATTGTGGTTAAAGATTTAAATTCAATGTCAACACTAAATAAAATGATTTAAAGTGATAAACTATCAGAAAAAATTTGTTATATATATGTATATATATATATATATAACAGCCCAAGTCTGTATCCGTATATATATATATATATATATATATATATATAACATGCAAACTCCAGACTTGGGCTGCACGGTAGCGCAGTGGTTAGCACTGTGGCCTCACAGCAAGAAGGTTGCTGGTTCAATCCTTGGCTGGTTTGGTCAGTGGCCTTTCTGTGTGGAGTTTGCATGTTCTCCCCGTGTATGGGTACTCCAGCTTCCTCCCACCATCCAAAGACCTGCATGTTAGGTTAATTGGTCACTCTAAATTGCCCCTAGGAGTGAGTGTGAGCATGAGTGTGGTTGTTCGTCTCTCTGTGTGTGGCCCTGCGATGGACTGGCGAGCTGTCCAGGGTGTACCCTGCCTGTCGCCCAAAGCCGGCTGGGATAGGCTCCAGCTTCCTCGCGACCCTGAATTGGAATAAGCGGTTCGGAAAATGAATGAATGAATAAACAGACTTTCTTTACAGTATATTGAAAGAAGATCTGATTTCCTAACTTTACCCCAATTTAACAGTGCATCAGTCGAGTGTTTTAGTGTTCCATTGCCCTGTTCAGGGATAGACCAGGAGGTTGTGAATTAAACCTAAAAGCAGAAAGTCGTCATGCCTGAATTTTAATCAAGAATAAAGGGACATCCAACAATCCTTAACTATTTAACAATCACCAATTCAAACTGTAACAACAAAAACAAAAACTGTCATTCTGAATGAGCCGTATCAGGCCAGTCTGATCTGATGAAGTTTTTTAGTGGAGACATTTTTATTCTGAGTATATAAGGAGAGTCCTACCCAGATGAGCAGGAAGGGGTCCGTCTCTGCAAGCAGCAAGGTCAGGTAGCGCTGGATGTTCATTGTCTGGCTCATGTCATATTTCACTTTTGCACAGTCTTGGTGCACACGCTCTATGACCTGTTGTCTCTCCCTCTTGGTGATTTCCCTCAGAGACACCACCAGCTTCTTCACCTGGACCTGCAAGTCTGAGTCCAGCCGCCCCACCTGATTGTCGTCCTGCTTTAGAGAGTCCTGGAACCAGTAATGAGAAACAAAATCACAGCTATGCCATTAAATTTTAGAGCATTTGAGTCCATGTTCAATTTCTATTACACAGATCAGACGTTTTAACTCACAGCCATGGTGAGATCTATGTTCTCGTGCTCTTTGAGAATCTGTTCCCCATCTTTCAGTTTGTTCCCTGCTTTGATGAGCAGCGTCTTGAGTATGACCTGTGAAATCACAATAACATTGTTTTAGAAACATCACAATAGAGATAAACACGTAAAAATCACACCCATACTATCCAACCAACCAAGCTAACCTTCAAATCCTCTTCAACCTGTCTCAGCGCCTTCACTTTGTGCACAGCATGGCTTCCCTCCAGCAAACAGTCTCCACACAAATACACCCTCTCATCCACGCAGTAGTAGCGGAAAACCTCCGCGTGCACTGGACACCTTCGCTGGGATAGATCCCCGAGTGGATCCACCAACAGGTGGGTGCTAAAAGCTGGTCTCTCCAGATGGGGCTGGAGGTGGCTGGCACACAACGACACCTCACATCTGAGGCAGGTCTTGACAGCCACCGACGGCCGTCCATCTTCTGTTTTGGGAGGACAGCAGTCACACAGCACTTCACCGTGCTCCTCCTGACACTGGGCGCAGCTAAAGCGACCTTTTCCTTCCTCCTTGCTACTCCAGGCCTCACGGATACAGGCAGGACAGAAGCTGTGGCCACAGGGCAAAGGGTGGGCCTGGCTGAAGCTGTCTCGGCACACGGAGCAGGTCAACTCTTCATCCACGGATTCCATGATGCTCAGATGAAGGTCCCTGATGAGGGTTACCAACTAAACAATAAAGTCATATCATATAGAAACAACAATGTGGGTTACATGTTATTCTGTTTAAAAAAAAAAGGACTCACAGCAAGGCCTGCAGATGAATTTAATTCAATGCCTGAATAAGCAAAAACATTTAAACCATTTTGAGGGGGGGGGGGGGGGGGGGGGTGTTACATTGGATGACAGAAGTTATGTGTTCATGTCTCACATACAGAATACTACTGCCTAAGCCAGCGTTTAGCTGGGGACAGGAGGAAAGCCCTCGTTTCACTCCAACTGTTCACTCAGACCAATAATCCTGTCTACAGGGTATTTGCCTGCTGAGATCCAAGAATAGATTTCTGAACGTTGCATCAAATCTTACTGAGATTTGAAGGACAAGGTGAACAAAGATGACAGAAATCGGTCATGATGCAGGTGATCAACATGAAAACATTAAAAAATGATCGCAAATTCAGTCCAAACCTCCCTGACATGTAAACTGACCTTCATATCTCCTTGTAGTTCCAAAGGCCTTTTAATAATTTATTTACCAGATTAAACTGAAGACAGTAAATGAGATGAGTAAATACAGAAAATGGTTTTTGACTATGTAAGTGCAAAGAGATTGTAACGCTGACCCTGAATGAGCATTAAGTCCAGCCTGACTCAAGCTGTTGCTGTGGAGGGATCAGGAGATCATCCTGACCATGTTGTTGTACCCTTTTCTTATACATGTGCGCTGCGTTTTAGCTCCACCTCATTAAAACCAGTCCCGACACATTAGCTAAGTTTGGAAAAACAGAAGCAGGAAAAAGTCCTTCTTACCTGCTGGTGTCCTGGTGTTTGCAAACTGCTGCCATTGGGGAATGAATGTGTTGCGTACGGTCAGTAAGGTGACTAATCCCTACAGATTCATGGTACTCTGAGAGGTCACCTTACCCTGAGATGGGAGGGGTGGTGAAGGAGAAGTTATTAGGTCATTTTAAAGCCAACAAAGTCAGTCTTATTTTTAATTTTTCTGTTTTTTGTTTTTTTTTCTTGACAGAGAACCCACCATGTGTATTTATGTCAAAACTGTTTATATACCATTTAAAACAAAAATATATTATTAATAAGTGTAGAAAGATTTAAAATACATTCAGGTGGAAAAAAAAAAAAAAAAGAATAATCAGGTGAATTTTTGACCACTCACTTCGGTGACGTTTTAGTAAATACAACCTTCTTTCAGTTCAACCACAGTATTTGAATTGACATTTGTTTTCTCCGGCTGCAGATTTGGCTGCCATGTTTGGGATCATTGACCTCAAACTGCCCAGTTTCTGCCAAACTTTCAGACAGATGGACTTAGATTTTTTTTACATTAGTATACTTTTACAAGAAGAGGAATTCACAGTTGACTCAATGACTGCAAGGCGTCCAGGTGTGGCTGCAAAACAAGCCTGAATCCTCCACCACACCTCCACCACTGGGCTCGACTGTTGGTGTTTGTGCTGCAATGCTGTGCTTGGTTTTATACAAACACAACTATATGCATAATGACTAAACATCTACACCTTGTTCTCTTCTATCCAAACAGTATTGTTTAAAAAAACATCTGGTTGTTTATTTGAAGAGAGTTTAGTAGGCTGAAGCCGTTTTTTGTCAGAGGGAAATACTTTCTCCTGATGATGCTTTATTTGTTTTACCGGTAGTCTTTTTTTTTTTTTTTTTATTGTACTGTCATGAACTTTAACATCTAACCTGCTAACTTGGGCTGTAGAGTCTGAGATGTAGCCCTCACAGGATGGTCGAACTTACCAATGATTAGTTTACCAAATGTACTTGCAAAGCAACGTCTGGGTGTTCATTACCATCTTAATTCTGACACATTAAGAAATCAAAGTGCAAGATTTTTCCCAAAATGGTGCATATGCATAAATTCACGGTGAAATTAGTGCCTTTATGTCTGTACTTTTGAAAGAACAACCAGAACCTGAGTTACAGAGATGTCCTTGATGTTGTTGTTTATGCATTAACTGACTAGAAACAATCATCACACTAGTGAATCTGTGTGTTTTGGACTGTGCAGGGAAGCCCAGAGAAAGCCTGTTTATGTACAGAGACCTCTCGACACATTTGCCAAAATTCAGCTAAAACTGTCTTAATGCAGTGCAACCATATAAACCACGATCTGTCCAGTGTTCTGCCTGTTTGCTTCTAACATCAAGGTAAAATTACTCTTAATTCTGAGAGATTATATTGAACTTTAAAAATGAAGCAAACGTCCAAAACAAGTAAAATACTGCTTTTCTCAGAACTGTGTCTTTCTCTGAACGCATAGAAGCAGTCAATGTATTTACTTATCACTCAGTGTTTCTGCGTTTTGCCTACATTTTAATCAATAATGACACAGTATGATATTTTATCTGCTGTCCGTTGTTTGACATGGTATTTATGTTTAGATCTGGTAAGGTTCAGGGTTTTTTTTTTAAATGCCCTGGTATATGAAATTTTTTAAAATTCCAGACTGTCATTTTTCCTTTTCTCATCATTACTCCTGCTAAATTTAAAAAAAAAAAAAAAAAAAAAAAGGTGATTAGAGGTGCGGTGAGAGGTTGTTCTACAAGGGACTGGCCACCTGACCAGGGTGTACCCTGTCTTTAGCATGCGCATTGCTGGGATAGGCACCCTGCAACCTGAATTAGATTAAGCAGTATAGAAAATAAATGGGCCTTTTTATTTTTTTCTTATTGTTAACCTCTATGAATAAATGTACTATTTTAACAAAAGAAGCTCTGTATCTTCAGAAAAGTATATTGGACCTGAAGATGTAAAAACTCAAGGTTGCACTGCTGAGCAAAATGCAAGGAAGATTGAAGCACAGAGCTTTTGTGAAGGAAGCAGTTCTGCTTTTGCATCTTTAATTAATTTAGTCACAATAATAAGAAGATACATCAGTAAACATCATGTGTTAATTTTCAATGTATCACTTTTATTCTGTGGGAGTATAAAAAAGTCCTATAGAACCAATCTTTGTACTTGGGTTAATAAAGACCTGAGGAGGTGTGAAGGTTTCTGAAAGATAAAGATGCACAACATCCCTTGTTACAATGACTGACAGAACTTCTTTCTACCTGCACATCACTCAGAAAAAGAGAAAATAAAATGTAAATGAATACTTTTCTGTAAGTAACAGACTGAGCAACAGTCATTTGTTTACACCCACAGACACTCAGCTACAGCAGCTACAACCCATCGCATCCCCACATGTTGCTTCTACAAACCACACGCGCTCTTTGCTTCTCAGGTGCATTCAGTCAATAACTTGACCAAACACTTTCATCACTTCCTTGTTGGGCTTTATGGGATGATTTTATCGTCTTCATTGGCATGAGAACATAGGCAGTGGTTACCATTGTCTGTTACCATTAGCATTATTTTCCATTTTGCAAGCTATCTTTATCTCATGTCTTTACCACAAAACTCTGTCACCTTCCGGTTGGTTTTATCCAAAAACTTAAAAAACCATAACTGCTTGTTTGGGGTTATGAAACATTCGTGGTCAGGACTGAAATAGATTCTTCTTTACAACGCAGCCATCACTTTTATATGTGTCACTTTCATAATTTACATGCAGCTGTTCTAACAACCACTAGAGGCCTGCATGAGCAAAAGTATTCAGACCCCATAACCACGAAAAATACACTCTCTTAACTAATTTTTTCTTGCTTTTAATCATTTTGATGTATTTATTTTGTATAATTTTATTAGAATTTTGCATAATTTGACATATTATGTCATAGAGATTATGATATAAGAGTCGTGAAGCACATTAAATTGATTTATTTATGAAATCCACTATACTAATAAACTAACCTTGCTGTGAACCTTTCCATACTTTATCTTTTTACAACCACAAACACGACAGTATTTTATTTGAATTTTATGACAAATTTATGAAAATAATTTTATGACAATTTTATGAAAATAATACATGGTTTGTAAAGGTTTTTAAAAATAAAAATGTGAAAAGTGTGACATGTATTTGTACTAAGCCCTTGTGCACTCTACTACTCCTAAATAAAATCTAGTTGCCCTCAATTGCCCTTATACTCAATATAAAAGCAGCTAGTGTGTAAAAGGCTTTATATATAGATATAGATAGATATAGATATAGATATTGATGTTGTGATTCAATGCTGGTTTCTTATGTGAAGAATGGGAATAGTCAACATGACGATCTAAAGCCAGAGGAGAGGGGAGAGGAGGGGAGGAGAGAGAGGAGAGGAGAGGACATAAGATAGACAGACAGACAGACAGATAGACAGGCAGGGATAGATACACACACCAAGCTTCTGAAACAAGCCGATCAAGTAGAGTACTAACAAGAGCACTCAGTGGTTCCCAAAGTTTTTGCACCATGGCACCAAAGACAGCACAGACTGGTGTTAAGAGTTTTTAGTGGATTCAGTTCACCACTGTAACAAAGCACCTTCATGTCAAAAATATCAGCTTCTCTTTCCAAAATAATGCTGAATTTGGAGTTTAATATATGGGTGATAACATTGTTGTTTATGTATTATTGCAATAATTTGAACAGCCCTGAGAAAAATCCCTAATTAATTTATCAAATATAGACTATTTTTATGATCATTGTATTATTTATTTATTTGTTCATTTAATATTTTTTTTATTTAATTTGTGTTTCTAATGATTAGGCAACCCCCTGAAATTATCTTTGGACCCCTGTGGGGGTCAGAACTCCCAGTTTGGCAAAGGCTGTGCTAGAGGAGCTGCAGAAATCCAAGCTCAGGTGGGAGCTGCTTGTGTAGACTTCCTCCATATAATTGTCATATTTTGGCCAAATTATCTGCCTAAGTCTACTCCTCTAAACCTGCAGATTCACCATGTAAAAAACCTGCCTAAAAACATTAAAATGTGTTTAAATGATGCTATGATAGGCTAACAATAATAACCATGGCACTATTGAATATGTACGTAAAATGTGAGTGCAACCTCAAATATTTTCATTCTCCATACACCCCATTTGTCCTGGACTGTTTGGACACTGACTTAAATCTACAATCAGTATGTTATACAGTTTCATAAAGTCAAAAAGCAGGTTTACACATAAAATGAGCTGTTTGTAAATGAGAAGATCTGCATATGTTTTAAAAGTGCCCAATTATAACTAAATGTGTTGGACTGGATCTAAATCTATCTAGATTTTGTCTGTGAGAGACACCTAGTGGTTTTATGTTGTAAGACGCAAACCACAACACCTGTCAGCTATACAGCTTTCAGGTTACAATTGGGACTAAGTGTGTTTTAAGTGTGGATTTGAGAAAAAAAAAGTTCATTCTGGTAAAATACCTTGCGATAAAAGGACATGCCAGATACTGTCCATACTGAAGCCTCTTATCATCCCAGCTCAGTTTGACATTTTTGATCATTAATGACAAATTTGAAAATGTGTAATTTTGTGTCAATGTTTCCACAAAATGAGAGAAAATTCAGTTTAGTTAGCCCTCACTTGGCCTACTTTATTTATCTGTTTTTCAGTATTATGGATAGGGTTTATATCAGGCCAGAACAGTCAGGCTGAGTGTCTCCCCGGATCTTTGTGTGGCACGCGCTCATTAAAAGCCATGTAACCGTGGTCACTGTTTCCCTGAATTCTGTCTGGCAGTGAGGGGTCATTAGTTATAAGAGGCAGAGAGACAGACAGCTAAGCGACCGGACAGACAGACAGTAGCCTACTGCAGCGACCGCAGACAAGGCCGGACAGGAGCAGGCCCAGAAAAACAAAGAGAGGAGGAAGAGCAGCACGTCCAACCAGGAAAAATAATCCTTCCCCCTGTAGCGACCTGCGCCGCCCTGCCTCCTGCTCCTGCCACCGGACTATGAGTAAAAACTGCCGGCATAATAACCCCTTTGTCATGACAGTCAAACGCAATTTGCGACAGAGATAAATCATTGAAGAAAAAAATGCGGCTGTCCGACTGCGCATCACCGGGAATGAATAGGGAAACGCTGCGCCAGTGTCCCGGCTGAGAGACGGAGCTGGTCGGAGCTCCTGAGCTTATCCTCCTCCTCCCTCCTCCACACACAAGTCTTCAGACATTCTGCAACATCGGCGCCCCCCAAAAAAATCATATTTTCCAACATGGTAAGTTGTTTTTGTCGTACGTCTGTTAGGATCGTGTCGGCCACGAGTGGCGCGTGGCGGAAATGCACATCCGGGACAGTGTTTGTCGGCGAAGTCATAATATTTTATGAATCATAACTTGTTATGATGTAGGAGCGCGCGTGCCGTTCAACAGGTCGCTGTACAGTAGCGGGAGCGCGCATCTCACAGCTGCTGGTTTCCAAACACCGGTGTAAAAAGCAGAGAGAGAGACAGAGAGAAAAGAAAATGTCCTTCCATCGTAAATGCGATCAAATTGACAAGATGGCACAGCTAAAAGAAAATGCTTTGTTGGCACGCTAGAAATCAGCTTAAAAATCGATTAAATCCTCTGTTTTTTTTAGCTTTTACAACTCTTCGTTTTACTGGGTTTCTTTGGCAGAAGATGATTGATAATGAGGTGCAGGCTGTGTGAAAGGATTTCCTTTTAGTTTCCGTATTGGTTTGTGTAGAAATGCCTATTTAAGGCCCAAAGCAGATTATTAAAAGCCTGTTTCATTTTGTTAGATAAACTGGCGAGTTGTGTATTTCTAGCTAATTTAAACCTGCATTGCTACATAAGTCATTCACACAAAGATAGATTCGAGCAATCAGACTTAACATGAAACCAAGGGTGCGATTTATTATTCTGTCCGAGCCCCAGAGAGGTAAAGAGGAGGTGGAGGGATGTCTGGAAGCTGCCACGGGGCCCGGGTGAAAGATGATTTTTCTCCTCTCTCTCTCTCTCTAGTTGTGTATTTCTTTCACTACCTTTCGCTCCACGTGGTAAGCAGTCGGGATGCGGGCTGAAAAGGGAGCATTGTGCCTCCAGTCAGTGGCCTTATGTGTGAGAGAGGCTCTGAGAGGGTGATGTTCACTCAGCTGTGTTCCCTGAACGCCATTGTTGCAAATTCCGCCCCATTTCAGCCTTTCTGTTTACTTTCCTCCTCACCCAGGAGCAAATGTGAAACCCCACTCAGTTACAAGCTGTACACAGAACAGAAATGCTATTGTGTTGCGAGACCGACAAGATACCCTGTGACGTGATTGGAAACATTTGGATTTGTTGAAGGGGGAAGCTGATTTTAATGATGCTGGTTTTTGTGCACAGTTAGGCTCTTGTCACGCGCAGATACGTGCTGCAACGTGGTTTCAGTTTGACTGATATCACTCTGGAAGCTCGTTCAGGGGCCATAATGTGATGCAGGTCAGCTTCCTTCAATGTATAATGGATTACAAAAGATTGGCAGTGGAGTCTCGGTTCAAAAGACTGGGTGTTCACTCGCCATTTGAATGCAAAGTAGTCTAGTGGATGAACAAGTGTGTGTGTGTGTGTGTGTGTGTGCAGAAGAGAAGGAGGGCCAACGGTGAGTTTTGAGAAAAGAGAGACTTGTGGAGAGAAACTGTCACACATGCCTCTGCTGCTCTTCTGTTTTTTGTTTTTTCTCTCTGCATCAAATTACACCAAGGTGGATGCGCTTTATATGGTTTAATCGACCAGGATCAACTTGTGTGTCCCGTTTGGAAAGGATGCTGTATAGTGTTGTAAACTTTCTTTAAATATATGCCTATTTTTTTCGTCAGAGTAACTTAGATGCCAACTTTTTTCAGCGCGCAGGAAGACATAATAAAAGTTGTGTGTTGGCCAGTGCCCTGCAGCGTTGGGCCCATCCTGCAGAAGCATGTCCCGCCGGAAACAGAAACGACCCCAGCAGCTTATGAGCCTGACCCCCGCAGCGTGTCGGATACTTGAGCATGGTGAGACATAGACTAAGAAAGATTACTTGTTACTCAGTTGGAGGAGATGCAAATTTTAAACAAGAGTTTGTGTTTAAGTTATGTGCAATAGCCTACATTTTTATTGTGGTATCTACTAATAGTTTGAACTCAAAGGAATCTTCCAGTCTGCTTTAGGTCATATGGAGTTTCACTTTAATGTCCTATATTCAGGCCAGAAATTTGTGCAAAAGTTTTAAGTGTCCTTATTGCTTTACATGCTGCTTCAAAGCAACAAGACCTTCTTAAATCTCATTAAAAACATTGTTAATACAGAATCTCTGATGTCTCTGACAGTTTTCCTCTCAGCTCGTTTTGGCTTCTTTTCTACCCATTTTCAGCCCAGTCTGTCCAGTCCAGTCCTGACTATTATGAGAGGAATGAGTTTTTTGTTTGTTAAACCACATAACACTGACCTTTGACCCATTCAAGCAAAAAAAAAAAAAAAAAAGGCTCTGAACTCACTAGATGAACCAGTGTTGTGTCCTCTCATATCAGATAATGTAGCAAAGAACTTATTCTAAAAAGCATCTTTAAAGACCTTGTTACCTGTCTCTAATAAAAGAAAATGTATTCATTTATTTATTTCTCACAGTACATTGATAAAAAAAAAAAAATGTTAACGAATAAAAGGTAATTGAGCTTCACAGTTATCTTGAAGCCAGGTGATTAAAAAAAAAAAAAAAAAAAGCTGAAAACTTGTCATATGGAAGAATGGCTGTAAGAAACCATTCTTTAGGAAGGAAAACACAGAGAAAAAACTGAAGTTTGCCAAATGATAAAAGAACTGTAATGGAAATCGGTGACACAAGGTCTTTTGGGGTGATTGCATCAACAATAAAGCCATGTGGGTTCATCTGAGGAGAGAATGAAATAAAAGGCAAACAATGTCTAAAAAGGAACTTTGGAAAGTCCTTCAAGTAATAACAGGGAAGCTTGTCTAATAGACATCATGTTGCATATCTTGTTAGAATGATGCAAGATGTGTTTTTACCTTATTATCTTTAAATTGCTTCACCTATTTCACATTTTTCTGCTACTATAAAATATCTCCTCAAAACTTTTACACATACTGCAAGTTACACTCAAATGGTTTTGATCCATTTAATAAGCATTTAAAGATAAACTATATCAATGTAAGTTTTATAATTACAGGTTTGGAAAATTATTTGATTATTGAGATTTTGAGTATCAATTTGTAATTTCAAAGTTATAGTGGTAGTCATAAGCTGATTTCTTTGCTCTGTTTAACTCAAGTATCCTCACTTCCTCTTAACATCCCAGTTCAGAGGTGGATACTGCCAAGAGTTCAGAAATATACTGTAAATGCTTGCAGAAGTATTAGTGAATTTGAAAACCCAAAAAGCAAGAAGCAAGACATGAGAATGAGAAGGTCAGGGGAAAAGAAACTTTGGTAGACACTGTATACGGTTCTCTATTAGCTGCCATTGTCTCCTTTCATCTTTGTTGGCAGCCATTGAAGCTTGAACATACCCATGAAGAAGTGTGCATGTGACAGTGCGTGCACACAGCTGTGTGTAATTCTCTCTCTCCGTTTCAGTTGTAGTGATCAGGGCCACATTGTGTCATGAAACCGTAGTCTTTTAAGCAAACAGAAGTGGTTTCTGAATCAGCTCTATGCGAATGTTTTCACCTGTCCCTCTATGCGTTCCCAGACGATGTGTGTCTGTTGATGGATCTGTGAGTCATCCTGTCTCCAGAGTGGCTTGTTTGTTTTCTTTGCACGTAACATCACTTCCTCTGCTTGTCCCTAAACGACATTAGAAATGCGACATCAGAGTGTTTTAAGGTCACATCTGCTGGTCAATCAGGCATCCAGCACGGTGCTCAGGACATAACCCGCAATGCTTCATTAGGCTACCAAAGGAAGGGTTCTTGAGGAGATAAAAGTAAAACAGACAGAGATGATAGAATGTCTTAGGATGTGGCTTCTTTTCACGGGGAATGAGGGGTATGAGCGGTGTGGGGGACAAAGTCCATTGTCTTGTTGTGTTACCCTGGAAACGAGGTGGGCTCCTCTGCGGGTGAGCGGTGTATGCTTGCAGACCACTGGGATTAGTGCATGCTGTCTATTTGTGTGCAGGCTTGGGCTACTGCAATGAATAAACTCTTTGTGCAAAAGACAAGGTGGTGGAAATTAAACCCAGATTTTAAAGTCGCCACCCAGATAGCATTACTTCTTTTCCTAAATATGTAAAACTCATCTTAAATCTCTCTTGCTTCAGAAAATTGAGACTGTTTTCTTTTAAATTTCCCCAGATGACAACTTGGCTGTGAAATCATCTTCGTTTCCAAATATATCAGACTTCTCTTCAGCTTCTTCTCAAAGTTACCAGCTGTTCCTTGCTGCCTCCTCACCTTCCAAGGGCTCTCTGAGCCCCCCTCCATCCATAGAGGGTCCATTGCAACTTTGTTCACCAAAACAACCTGCACAGGAACTCCTCAAAGACCTACAGCCTCCTCTCTCTCCTGACTTCCCTCACTCTTCCCTCCCTTCCCAAACACAATATCCACCTGCCCTTCGGCTGTCTGATTGCAGTTCTTCTTCTTACCCCAGTGCCATCATTCACTCTTCCCGAGGTGCCTACATGGCCTCTCCCAAGTTAGGGCTGTCAGCCACCACCACCACCTCCTCTTCGTCCTCATCATCTTCAGCCTCTTTATGTCCTCCTCCACACCCTGGAAGCCCCAGTCGGGTGCCTGAAGGCCCTCCAAGTCCTGTTACTCCCACTCCAAGCCCAGGAGTGACATCTGCCTCAACTGCGCCCGTCAGGACCCAACTGAGCATTGCTTTGATACTGGAGGAGCTTCGTGTGCTACAGCAAAGGCAGATCCACCAAATGCAGATAACAGAAGAGATCTGTAGGCAGGTGCTGCGCCTTGGCGGTGCATCCTATAGCATAGACACACCATCCCAGCATCTCCTCCCTCCCCTGCCTCAGCTTTGCCTGGAAAGTAGCAAAAGGGCATCAAGCCCTACAACTCAACCAACTGGATCTCAGGCGTCCACCTCTGTGGCTCCTCTCCTGGCATGTTTCTCCTCTCTACTCCCCTCTCAGACAGCCAACAAGCAAATACAGCCATGCTCATCGTTGTCTCAAATCTTACAGCCTCACAAATCCCAGATGGAAGGAACTGGAGGGAATACAGGGGCTCATGGTTATCTGTGGGAAAGTTCTCACTGCTCCCCTCCCTTCACCACTTCCTCTGCAGCCACTTCCACAACTTCCTCCACCTATCCCCTAGCCCTGTCTTTAGCCGTACCCAATCGCTATCTTCATGAGAAATCTCCTAATACCACCTCGGTGAGTGGACAGAGTGACTTGTCCTTTCTAAACTCATCCCTCCCCACATCGCTGTCCGTTATCCCGAACTCACAACGTGGTCAGCAGTCTGCGTCAGGGGGAGGCGACTCCTCAGCTGCATCCACTTCTAACAACACTGGCCGTCTCCATCACGCCTGCCGCTTTTGTGGGAAAATGTTCAGCAGTGATTCTGCCCTGCAGATACATCTCCGTTCACATACAGGGGAAAGGCCCTACCAATGTCCAGTGTGCCTTAGTCGTTTCACCACACGAGGCAACCTGAAGGTCCACTTCCTGCGCCACCGTGAGCAAAACCCAGAGCTCTCACTTTCACTTCTGCCACCATCACTGTTTGGTGTAGCATTAGGGGCCACTGGAGGATCAGATATGGGGCAGATTATGAGCAGTTGCGGCAGTACTAGTGGTATGAATGTAACTCAGAAGAAGCGAAAAATTAGGGTGGAAGATGAAACGTGTGGAGACAATTTGGAGGTCGGTGGTTCTAGTAGTGGACTTTCACTGGGGACCTCTGCAGGATCTACCCCTTCTACCCTACCTCTCCCTTCAAGTATGAATCTGGCCTTGATTTCTCACTCTCTTCTTCAGCTCAACAGGGCTGCTGCTGCTGCTGCAGCAGCTTCTATAGCTTCCTGCTCATCACACTCATCCCCTTCCTCTTCATCCTCCACATCATCGCTTGCTACCTCCCTTCTCTCAAACCCTTCCTTGTCTTCATCTTCTTCCATCACTGGAATATTCAAAGGTGCCAAACAGCAGCACTTTGATGAAAACACTCCACCTCATGCACCAATGCTGTCTCCCGCAGCTTATTCCCAACTAGTCCACCTTCCAAAGCTTCTTTTCCCATCTGCCTCCTCTTCCTCCTCTACCCAGGCTGCACACTCACCCCCATACAACCATCCAGCATTGAGCTTGCTACGGGCCCAGTTACCCTCAAGCGCAGGCTCTCAACAACATGCTTCCGGCCATACTCAGCTTTCTTTCCCTGTTTCTTCCTTTCCTAAAGTCCCGGGTCTAACCACCACCAGTCCATCCTCCTTACCCTCGTCCATAGCCACTGCTACCCCTACATCTGAAACTTCCAAGTTGCAAAGACTGGTGGACAAATTAGAAAAGGCTCCTCCAAACTCAACTTCTTCATGGACTTCCTCGGCTCCGAGTTCCATGCTGGAGATTTTGTCTGGCAGTACAGCTACCTCATCAGTGAGTTTGGCCAACAGTCATTTCACAAATGCCAGCACCTCTACCACATATGTTATGGCATCTCCGTCTCCGAACCTGGTGACCACTTCTGTGTCACACTTTACACGTGAGATGGTTGCTGCTCTGGGGATGAGTGCCAATGGAGCAAAAGCTGTGGCAGGTGGGCTGCTTCCATCTCTAAGCATTACAGGTTCAGCTCAAAATCTGACCACCAATCAGTGTGGGGTGTGCCTACGGGTACTGAGCTGTCCTAGAGCACTGCGGCTACACCAGGCCACACACCTCGGAGAACGTCCCTTTCCATGTAAGATATGTGGACGATCCTTCTCTACCAAAGGCAGCCTGCGGTCACATCTTGCCACCCATCATGCCCGACCACCCAATGCACGTGTCCAAAACTCTTGTCCATTGTGTCAACGTAAGTTCACCAATGCTCTTGTTCTTCAGCATCACATTCGCATGCACCTTGGAGGACATTTGCCCCCAGTTGGCACAGAGGACTCTGAATCTAGTCCCAAATCATTGTCGCAGTCTCAGACCCAGCTCACTGAACAAAACGCTGCCTTAAGTAAAGCACCTCCCAGAGCTAGTCCAGCTCCAAGCTCACAGTTTCAGACTCCAGCTACTGACTTAGTCCCTCTCTCTGGCAGCAAAAAATCAGCGGATAAAAGTCTCAGCAGGTCTGCATCCTCTAGCCCAGATCAAATCCCCCCCACTGACCTTAGCCCTGACCCTTTCATGAATCCCACCACAGAAACTTCCCCACAAGACATTGCAGACCCCCCTGTCCTTTCTGTCAGTGCCCCTCTGTCAGCTTCCCAAAAGATAGATCAAACTTTGGAAACTGAGGAAGACAGTCAAGTTCACCAACAAGTCTCTGTTGATATTCATATTCCTAATTCTAATCTTTCACCAATTCCCTCCAGTTTGACCAAAATCACAGAGTCCCCACCTTCTAAATTCGTGGACTGTGGTGAGGCTGAAGCATCCACCACCTCAGACACCTTCCTTGCTTCCAAACCCAACCTGGAGGACATACAAAGCACATCTGTTCTTGATGCTTCCTTAGTTTTCCCGTGTCCCACTACCACCTCTAACCTCGTCTCCAGTCAAGATGTTAGTGATGTTAATCCACTGACAGCTTTCCAACCAGACTCGGCCTCCCCAAGGCCTCAATCTCCAGATCCTATGGAGGATGACAAAGTTCAGTCTCCTCCACCTACAACACCAAAACAAGACCATGTAACTGTGCCTGATGACGACCCCAAATTGACACCCAATGAGGAGAACGCAGACCATACACCAGCTGAGGACAGAGGTGGATCCCAGAAAGCAGCTACGTCTATGAGGGAGACACGTCGGAGCTTTCATTTTGCTTCATATGGGAGAGAAGAGCGAGCAGAAGGCATTAAAATGAGTGGGCTGGTTTCAAGTGATGTTCTGGACACTTCTGTTCCCATTAATCTTGCTCCAGCACTCCCATCTCCTCTGTCACGTCCTGAGAAAAAGACCTACTGCTGCGCTGAGTGTGGAAAAGAGTATGCCAGTCGCAGTGGACTGAAGGTTAGAAAAGATCTGTATGGTATATTGTATGCTATTTGCTGTGACACTGTTTTGGAACCTAGTTTTCATTAAGTCTAACCATTATTTTTCATCTGTAATGGAGCAGTACTTCCCAACACAAGTAGTATGGGATTAATATTTATTATAAGATTGAATTTTCTAATGAAGCCTGAAATGACGGAGTTGAAATATTCAACTGTGTATATCATAAACAAAAACCCTGCCTCCTTTAGTCTTTTGTTAAGCTATATTATCTATTTATTTTACTCTATAGTCCATTATATGCACCTTATTAAATATTTTGAGTATAGTAACACTCATAAAATTGGTTTGAACTCTATTAAATCCCAGGGGCACATGAAGCACCATGGTGTTGTAACCAAAACATCCCGTCCACCTCCCAGGAGCAGCCGTTCATCATCTGAGCAAGTTCCTTCCTCTACATCTATGGCATCCTTAAACATTCCAGCCACCAGGAGCTCAGCGAGCTTCTGGAACCAGTATCAAGCCTTCCTCAACACCAGCACCGAGCCAGCCGATGATCCAAACTCTGCAGGCCAAGGTGAAAAGGAATCAGCGAAGACTTCAAAATCACCTGCACAAGCGCAGATGGATCCAAGAGCCTCTGAGGAAGCTGGGGAGGAGTCCGGTGAAGGGTCGTAACTCAAGTCAAGTCAGAATGACTGGCTGGAAAATGTTGTGGTGTCTCTAATCATTCTTTGCATTTTAGCACAACTGAGTGGACGTGTGTATTATTGCTTCCTTAACACAGTTCAGGTAGCCTGTCGTTTTGATAGTCAAGAGTAATATGTTTGTATGTGACAGTTGTGAGTCAGTCAGCTTAGTCTTGTGTTTGATAATGAAATAAAAAGAGACAGCTACTGCAAATCTAAAAAAAAAAGAAATTCCAGTTGTTCCTGGATTTGTTTAAAGATGTGGCTAAGACATGGCTTGTGTATTTCATTGTGTTTGTCTGAACTTACCAGCAGGCCCAGATAATATTAACAGCTTCTTACTGAGTCAAAGGTACTCTACAATGATCAGTTTAACTAAGTTTAAGTCATTTTTGGTAACATTTTGGTGCTTTTGTGTCATGTATTAAACCTCATCAGTGGCACCAAAGGAGGTTCAGTCCAACCAAAAAAAATAATTATTTTGACAAATGCAAGAACCCAGGTATGTTTCATACTTACACATGATTTCTACTGATATGAAGTGATAAAGTAAGCTTAACTGAGCAAAACAAAGCCAACAATATGAATGTGTATCTGTGTGGGGGGTATTAAGGTTTTAATCCCTATCTTGTGGTTCTGAAAACTATTGTTGATATCACAGTGGTTTACTTTTCACTATTTTGTCCTGTCTCAGCAGAAGTACACCTGCAGTGTTTGTCAGTCCAGCGAGGGCTCCATCCATTGTGTGACTTTTGCCCATCAGCTTTGTGAATATTATTATTGTTATTGTTGTGTGGTTTAAAGGTAATATCTATAACATAACTGAAGTTACTAAAGTTACTAAACTTTTCAGTTTACAAATACCTATAAAAATCTATGTCTTTGTTGTAAGCTGTACTTTCAGTATCTCCATATTAAAGAGAAGAAAGAAAGTTGTGTTCAGATGTTTATGAGAATTTAAAACAAAAGTGGTTTATAAAGTATTTATAAAGACAATGGTAATGTTTGCATGTAAGACTTTGTATTTCTGGTTAGATTTGTTATATGAGGCTGCATAACGGTTAGCACTGTGGCCTTGGCTGGGGAGAGGTTGTCGAGTTTGCATGTTCTCCCTGTGCATGCGTGGGTTCTCTCCAGGTATCCAGCTTCCTCCTACTGTCCAAAGCCATGCATGTTGGTTAATTGGTTACTCTAAATTACTCTAAAGTGTGGATGTTTGTCTCTCTGTGTGGCCGTAAAATGGACTGGTGACCTGTCCAGGGTGCGCCCTGCCTCTCGTCCAGTGATTGCTGGGATAGGCACCAGCTTCCCACAGCCCTGAATTGGTCAAACCGGTTAGATGATTATTATATGAAGATTACTGATGATGCTGTCTGCTAAAAAAACTGAAAAGTTTTCATCTCCTGTGTTATGATCAGGATATAGAGCAAGATAAAAAAAGAAAACAAACAAAAAAAAAAACCCAGCAGATGTTTTTCTGAGAAAAAGGAAGTACACCACCACTGATACCTAACCAACTAAGATGAGTAATTGCTTTCACTGACCATCAGCAACATGTTTTGGCAGCTTGCTGCTTTGGATCGTTCAGGTATGTTTTAATACAGTGCAGACGAATAAAGATGCCAGCAATTGTTGCCATCCGTCATTTCCATTAGATGCAAAATTTCCATCTGAACTAACTAAAAGACTTCTGAACTAATGACCCTCGGAAAGACGAGCAGAGTGGAGATCTCCGGTTCATTCTGCGCAGCATCATGTTTGGAACTGACGGTTTGGGCTTGTTTTACACAGGACCTGGACATCTTTGCGTGGACCATGAACTCCTTTTCACACCAAATGATTTTACACTCAATTTTGAGGTTGTCTGTCTAACAGCTAAAAAAGACACTGAATGAAATTGGCTCAGGACAGTTGATGTCATTCACAGCAGCAAATCCACATCAAAATGGCTGAAAAAACCCAAAAAGATTTGGCCATTGCAATCTATCTATCTATCTATCTCTCTCTCTCTCTCTCTCTCTCTCTCTCTCTCTCTCTCTCTCTCTATCTATCATAGGTTGTGCTTTTATTAAATGCTTTTTCACTTTGGATATTTGATACAAAGATTTTATGAGCTGTTGCTTATCTGAGATCATTCTTAGCCAAATTTAAGACTTAGTAAGGACAACATTACACATATTTCTCCAGACAGCAGATGATAAAACAATAGAAAGCCACTACAAAAAATAAATGACCCCCTGCCTGTAAATAATGTGATACATGCACGTTAGAGGGCGCAGTTTCCCTTTTTAAAACACATCTGGATGTTACA
Source organism: Telmatherina bonti (assembly GCF_933228915.1). Taxonomy (NCBI): domain Eukaryota; kingdom Metazoa; phylum Chordata; class Actinopteri; order Atheriniformes; family Telmatherinidae; genus Telmatherina; species Telmatherina bonti. Next base: position 30,283,724 of record NC_136625.1, on the reverse strand, counting down.
CATCAGTCATCAAAAATGGAAATCACAAAAGAGCAGTCAAAAATGTTAAATATACGGGTCAGCTTGCAACGAATTAATTTAACATCTAAACACTTCACACTCTTAAAATAATTGTAAAGATTTGGAACTGACTCGAGTTTGAAACAAAGCTTTTAAGTAAAGGTTTATTTTCAATGACAAGGTTTAATAAACTTATAAATACCGGAGGCAAATATTTAAGTCACATTTAGTTGATCACGTCCTGAAAGAAATCTTGTAGAACCTTAATCTGTGGATTTGTGTTTTTACACGGTGTAGCACCGGGATTCGTCCAGGAATTTATTATTCAGCAGTGCGTTCGAGTCTTTCTCCATCAATAACAGCAGCTCCAGGCATTTTAATGAGCTTTCAGGCATTTAATCACTTTCCTAATGGTGAGACCAAACTCTGCCAAGTTTTATAGGTCATCAAGTTGAACCTAGCCTTGCAAGAGGAGGCGGGCTGATTTAGGAGGGAGGGTGGTTTACAACCCAATACTTTCCAGCTGAAGATCTCAAGGGAGTATCACAATACCACGTCTGCAGAAGCGAGAGGGGATCAAAATAAGCCGACTGAAGGCCAGGAAAGGCAGAGGACTGGGGGAGTTGAGGCTGTTTCATGAAAACAAAGTCGGCCGCAACATCTGAAGCAAACTGCAGGCTGATTTTGGAAACAGAAAAGTCAAAGCTTGCAGCTCCAGAGTCCCCTCTCAGACATCCTGCCTCCAGAACCGTCCGATCGCTGGTCCGCCCTCACCAAAACGCGAGAAGAATGCACAGACTGGACAAATACCTCTTCTGGTTTCACTAACTCCACTTTTAACTCGCTAATACGCATGCTGACAGTTTTTTTTTTTCTTTTATTCTCCGAAACCAGCTTTGCGCAAAGTCGATCTCGGAAGCGCCAGAAAAAAAAAGTGCATTGCAGAAAAGAAAATCCAACAGATAGCCAAATGTTTTGACAAAAAAGCAAAGGGAAGATTGTGAGAACTTTTTTTCAGGTGCTTGTGTCAGTGTTTTTTGTGTTTAGATCTTTTGGGGTTGTTTTTTTTTGGAAAGCGGAGTGATGGCAGCAGATGTGAAAGCGGTGATCCGGCTGCTGCTGCTGCTGCTGGCCGCGCTGTGGGAGCTGAGAGCGCAGGGAGCCACGGAGCGCCAAATCAACCCGGAGGTGAGGACAAACACAGGTCCCCCCAACACTGGGACAAAGTTACACATAGCATATAGATTTACACAGAAAAAAAAAGACAATGAATGGATCCAAACGTGACACATAAAGCAAGACTAAATGTAGGTAGCCTGAAACAAAAAAAAAAAACAAAAAACTAAGCAATTCTCATGATAAAAACTGGAAGGATGAAGAAACTTTTGGTGTTAGGGAAACAAAAAAAAGACAGTTTAGAACTCAAGTAAGTCGGGTATTTGTTATTATTATTCATTGATCTGTAGACATAATTGCATCCTGATTGTTCTTTTGGTTTTTTTTCTTGGTTGTTTCTGCATCCTGGCAGATAACCATGTCTACAGCAGAGCAGGAAGATGGGAAGGGCTTTGACCCTGGGTTAGAGGAAGCAGACCATAATGATGATAGCCTCGTGAAAACACAATGAAATGCTGAGAAGGCAAAAGCTGAAGCACCAACAGAAAAAAAAAAGGGGGGGGGGGGGGGGGGGGGGGGGAAGCGAGCAAGGAGAAAGAAAAGCCTTGTATTGTGGTTGGGTCTGAGTGAGACAGTTTTGGGGGGGATTGAAAGATGTGTGTATAGTTATGTTCAGAAGATGTGGGTTAATCTTTGACATCTGTCTTGGATTATGTCTAGAGAAAAAAAACACGCCAACAAAACTCTGAAGACTTTTCTTTCAGAGAAACAACCCTATAAAGTATTACAATTAAGGAATATTTAGTTATGGTTGTTCTTTGCATATGTGGCCCTTTATTCTTTTAGATTCTGATTTTCCTTTTAACTATGGAAGAACAGATGGCATCAAATTGTGCCAAACTGTCAAAACAGCCATTCTGGAGACCTAACCTGGGCAGTCTGGACTAAAACCTCTCTAATTTTGTTGTGTTTCACTTTGTCAGCTTTGGTCTCCACGGGGATCATTTTCAGATATCTTATTTTGATTTGAGCTACAGCTGCATGCATCCAAAGAGAAATTCATATTCATCCTGAAAGTGGATTTGTAGGCAAGCCCAAAACTATTTTCATCTATGCTGTGAGCCATCTTCATTTATTCCTCACCAGTAAGACATATACTGGTGTTTACACATGTTATGTTACCTTCTTTATGATAAGTATTCAAATTGTGTGCTCATCTTTAGGCAGGGGCCTAAAACTAGGAATGGGGCTAAAGGGTTAATCTGCAGCATCAGCTTTCCTCTGGTCTCACAGCAGCATGTGGAAGTTTAGTGTTAATCCAAGGAAGTGATTTGGTCCTAATACTCCTCCACACCTGCTTCCTTCTGTGTCATTAGCAAAGAGCATGTGTATGATGTGTGAGGAAGAAAAAAACAAGCAACATTGTGCTTGATCATTCAGCATCGCCAAACGTTTTTCTAATTACTGCATCCTGCCTGTGGCCTATATGGAATTATAACTGCAGCTGTGCCAGTGGAAAAAAGTGGAGTTGAGTTACTCCATTGACCTACATTAGACTGGAGGCTCTGCAGCACAAGCCTTAAAGATGTAAACTATGAGTCAAGAGCACTTAAGTTTAACCACACAAACTAAGATCTAATAAAGTTTTCCTGTGCTCTGAATATCCATAATGAAAACAGGCTGATAGCAAGGAGGCAGCTTGAAAAAAAATCAAATGTTAAGCATATTTAATAAGTTACAGTACATTTTAACAATCACTACACTTAGCGCTAATCATTAGACTAGGGGGCAGAGCTTTTTCATTGTCACATGATGTGTATATTGACTGAAGTAAGACAGAAAGGGCAAACTACAACTAAAGAAGAGGTTTAATGGACAGGTCACCTGTCCATCACAGGGCCAACACAAATAGGAATAACCATTTACTCTTACATTTACTCCAAGGGAAAATTTAGTGATCAATTAAACCGACATGCATGTCTTCTGATGGCTGGAGGAAGTACCCGGAGAGAACAGGCAAACTCCACATATAAAGGCTACAGTGGTATGAACCAGTGACCTTCTTACCATGAGGTAGAGAAATAAAAAAATCCTGGTTGGCTTTTTTTTTTTCGCTGTTGGAAGATTAAATCAAATCTCTGTGGTCTTATTTATCTTTCTAGACAGTTCAGATCTGAAATGCTGCCTCCACAAACCCACAAGTTCAACTTTTGGTGCCCAGTTTGGCTTTTGAGGAGGTTATATATATTATGATGAACTGGTCAGTGGGTGTATGTTGGTCAGTGGGTCTGACCTGATGAGATAAACTCTGCATATTGTGTGGATGCCCATGTCATTTCCTGTTGTCTATAAAAAAAAAAAACAGGAAGTGGGCAGTTTATTCTTAAATGCAGAAACACAGCTGGTGTATCAGAATCCACCACCTACCTTGAAATACCCACGCACATCCTTCTCTATATAAGTACAGAGAAATGGCCTCAAGCTGAGGTTATTCACTGCAGAGGAAGAATGATAGTCATGACATGAGATGATGAAAGCGAGACATGGAGGACAGTGAGGAAGCTGTTGCAGAGCAGAGAGAGCAGCATTGTAATGCATTGCTGGACTGATGCAGTTTGGGGAAAATAAGGAAAATGAAGCATTTGTCCTTCTGAAGGATACAGGATGTCATACACAATCGTCATGTATCCATCCTGTGTGAATAAACTGGTTGTCTCATCCCTTTGGCTCGTGAAGACAAATTAAGATCATTCAGATGATGAAAGCTGTAACTTGACTCTAATGCTGTTCTGGACTGGTCTTACAAGCCATTTTAGAGCAAGCCATTGTTACAAACATCAGTGGGTGGCATGAGGGCAACGTCTTTGGTCAAAGATAGGAGGTGTCAGAGGAAATAAGGTCATTTTTAAAGTCATTATCTCATTTCCTTTTGAAAAACAGAGGTGCTTTTTTCCTTTTTTGACAAATTTCTACCATCATGATTTGCCTACAGTTTGCATGACACTGACGGAGATGTGTGTTTTTCCACTCTTGTGTCACCCGGTCTTATTTGTGTTGGCTGAGGAAAGGTTGCTTTAATAGGCAGCAGATGGGGGATTACACATTTCAAGAGAATTTCTACATGTGTGCAGAGAGCAGGTCATATAATCCCACCTACAGCAACAACAGCTCATCATGGCACATGTTCATACCATGAGCAAGGATTTAAGTTTCTTTCTTTTTTTTTCCAAGAGGTTGTAGTAAAATTTACCTGCCAGCACAACCCTCACTCATACAGTGATGAAAAAAAAATCAAAGGGCTTCAAGTAAAAAACTGCAGATCTCTGTACAGTTAGTGGATCTTCGGTGAGTAGCTGTGTGTGTGTGTGTGTGTGTGTGTGTGTGTGTGTGTGTGTGTGTGTGCTGTATACCCGGCATGCCTCAGTTGGACTCCCATCGCTGTTGACCAGAGTTTCTTTCCATTGGCCTTCACCAAACGGAACAACTGACTTGCTATCCTTTTCTTCTCCTCATCTCACCCAATGCAGAAAGAGCACTCTGCCTAGTAACAACCATAGCAACCACTGTTTGACTCTTGCATGTCTTCCATTAAACAGTAAACTTACATCACTGGATAATTATATGTATTATATTTTAAAATATCTAATAGAAATGAGCTCATTAAAAGGCTTCAGAGCATAAAATCAGAATATTTTTCATCAGTTATTGGAAGACGTGTTACAGGGCTGGGTTATGAGCTGACAAAAATTCAAAAGAAAAGGCTGTGATTCACTGCTCTACATCAAAAAGCGGCATTGGTTAAGTCATTCTTGTGCCACTGTAAATAATGTCCACTTCCTCTTCCTGATGCCGCTTCAGTTCCAGCCCAGCAGTGTGGTCAAAAATAGCCGTGTGAATAAGACTTTGTCAAGTCACCTGAGGGACCCTGTGAATGAAGTGTGGAAGCTGTAAAGTTAAAACAAGTGTTCAGTGTCATTCAACAGCAGCCTTTTGACTGAGCTGAGGCCAAAATTAGGACTTGGTAGAAAAGAAAACGGCAAATGTGTGAAGCAAAAGAATAAGGTTTCTAGTTAGGACAAATCAGGCTTTAAAAGGTCTCCTCCCTGTTCATTATCCATAATATAGTTTTCCTTTTCGCTTAAGGAGAGGAGGAAATCCAAATTCATTTATGAGAGCCGGCAGCAAAGAGCATTACGGCCGTTAATTGCATCATGTAGATCCTGCTAATATGCATCTTTCCCACCTTGTGTGCCTCTCTTTCCTGCTCATGTGGATGTGTTATAATGGCAAACAGTGAGTCTTTATGTATCCACTGGAGCTCCATGGGCGAGACAGAACCAGAAAAGAGCTCATTCAGGGGTAAAGTCTAAACATCGAGACCTCCATGTCTCCTGAGGACAAACAGAGGGGGAGAGATTAGACCTTTAAGGTTCTGCAAAGCTACCATTTAACTCCTGCCCAAACTGGTCAAGCTGGACGAGCATCTTTTCAACACCTATAATAAAAACGTGGAAAATGTTCAAAGGAAACAAGAAAAAAATGGCTTGCATCCAAAGTGTTTAACAATTATTAGCAACAGATACGCTTTGGAGTAATAACCAGGTTGGTCAGGGTGTGGCTGTTCGTGAGACTTTCACCCTAAGGTCTATGGGTTTTCCATGAGAGAAGGATAAGGGAAAGGAGGAGGGGTGGCGGGATGAGACAGACACAGACATGAACGTGGGGGGAAGAGTTTGACTCTGAGGTTTGGATGCAACTGGGGAGAAATTCCCAGTGAAATTACTGACTGACGCTGCAGCTCGACTGGAGACATTGGCTGAGGTTACCCAAGGCCTGAGTCTTACCCTGGGACACTCCCTATCGTTTTTCTTCCCTTTCTTCGTCCCCTTCGCTGCACATGCGCCTAATCACTCTGTTGTTAATCTAAACCCAAAACACATAACAGATCACATTAGGCTGTGTCAAATCAAGCTGTTAAGGAAACGGGGAACGTTTTCCATCAAGTCAACTGTAAATCATAAACTCACAGTACAGCTGAATGTCAAAGTGCTCTCAGGTTTCACTGCACTCGCCATAGCCTCAGCACTGTTTTTTCAGCTCCACTTCGAGAGGGAACAAGTTAAAAAGAAACTGTGTGGGAGAAGTGTGGAGCAAAGCTGTGGCACTGGTCCAGATGTCAAACCAGCACTGGGATGAAATAGGTTTCCAGGGGAAAGTCGGGTCAAGCTTTAGCTGAGGCTGAAGGATCTGGAGGGCAGAAGATCTCAGTGACCATCAGCCCAAGCTTAAGAGTTTAGATGGAAGCATTGTTCAGACTTCGAATCAACATCGTATAAAGTGAACAACTAAAATTAATCTTTAAGTCTTTGATAGTGGGAGAGAGTTTCTTCCTCATTTTCTAAACCTGAAACCTAACTGTGTTGAAACTTAGCCTTTTTTCTTTCTTTTTTTTTTAGTTCAGTTTCAGTCAGCAGCTGTCGACACAGTCGCTGGAGCAGCTGATACTGATGCCATTTGGGTTTAATCATTAAATGGATTCATGCCAGGCTCCTGAAACTGATGTTGCTCCCCAGACTACAAGACGTCAGAACACAGAAGTTATTTAAGAGCTTATTTTGGTTGTCAGCTAGGAATGTGTTTTCCTTTTACCACAGAAGCATAAAACCATCCTGAACTTGTAGATCTTGTCACTGTTTGTACTGAACAGTTCCTCTGCACTGATTCATCAACAAGATCAGCCGTGTGCACTACCTCTAATGTTTTTTTTTTCCTTATTTTCCTGTCTCTCTGCAGTCATGGCTTCAACAGTATGGTTACCTGCCCCCAGGGGACTTGAGGACCCATGCCCTTCGCTCCCCGCAGTCTATCTCTTCTGCCATCTCCGCCATGCAGAGATTCTACGGCCTTACGGTCACCGGTACTTTCGACGTTAACACGGTTGAGTGAGTACAGCTTTTTATTCTGTGGGGGGAAAGATGAAAAGATTGCAGTTTCTGGACTCATTATGAGCCGAGTTTGTTTTGTGGTTTTTGCGAAGGGCCATGAAGCGACCGCGCTGCGGCGTGCCGGATAAGTTCGGAGCCGAGCTGAAAAGCAACCTGAGGAAGAAGCGGTTTGCCGTCCAGGGCCTGAAGTGGCACAAGAACGATGTCACTTTCTCGTAAGTCATCAGAGCTCCAAAGGAAGAAAAAAATGATGCAGAAGCGTTGTAGATCTGAGTCCAAGGATTTAATGATCTTTTCAAACGTTTCCCTCTCAGGATCCAGAACTACTCCCCCAAGGTGGGTGAGTACGAGACGCACGAGGCCATCAGGAAGGCCTTCAAGGTGTGGGAGAGTGTCACTCCGCTTCGCTTCCGGGAGATTCCCTACAGCTACATCCGTGACAAGGTGGAGGAGTTCGCAGACATCATGATCTTCTTCGCTGAGGGTTTCCATGGTGACAGCAGCCCTTTTGATGGAGAAGGGGGTTTCCTAGCACACGCATATTTTCCTGGTAACGGCATCGGTGGAGACACGCACTTCGATGCGGCTGAGCCGTGGACAGTCGGGAACCAGGATCTGTTAGGTAAGGCTGACGTGATGATGAACGAGGGATTTCATTCCCTAAAAATCTGACGATGCATGAAAAGCTTAGATGCCGGGAGCTACGTTGCAGCTTCATTTTCGCTGCCACAAGCAAAACCTGGGGCAGGTCCACACTTGTGTCAGTACACTTCAGGCAGCGAGTTGCTTGTGTGAACGGGTTTATTTTTGAAGTGCAGAAGCCACAGGAATTTCCAGTGTCAGCTCTTTGAGTCAAAAACATCTTCACAACTTTCAGACAATTTTATTTTTGATTCACTGACGTGGAAGGTAATGTGCTTTTGAGTCACTTAAAAAGAGGAAAGAGTCTAGTTTACTCATTTTGGTTCTGTCTAGTTTTTTTTGCCTCATCTCTTTCAGCCATTTAATTGGTTTTTAAACAGGTTTTGTTTGGTGTTGCCACTCTTCCAGGTAACGATGTCTTCCTGGTTGCGGTGCATGAACTGGGTCATGCTTTGGGTCTTGAGCACTCCAATGACCCATCAGCCATAATGGCTCCTTTCTACCAGTGGATGGACACAGAAGACTTCCAGCTTCCCGATGACGACCGCCGAGGCATTCAGACTCTCTACGGTGCGTTTGGGTTGTTTAATCTTTGAACATCTTCACAGCTGATTGATTCAATTAATCTCAGCTCCAACTGTTTAACTTGCAACATCTATCCTATAAACTACAGTTTAGTTTTCATCTTCTCACAAATTCTCCTTTTTTTTTCGTTCATGCAGGGTCTGGATCCGGCCCTCCACCTCCTCCCGTAACACCCCGTACACCTGGCCACCGACCCGAGCCTACCTATTCTCCAGACAAGCCTCGCTTTGGCCCTGACATCTGTGATGGACACTTTGATACTATCGCCATCCTCAGAGGAGAAATGTTCGTGTTCAAGGTGAACATTCAGAACATTAAAACTGATCTGACTGACTTTATCTAGTCGACTGTTCATGAGACTACAGTTTTTTTTCTCTTTTAGGATAAGTGGTTCTGGCGAGTACGTAACAGCCGTGTGTTGGATGGGTACCCCATGCCAATTGGACACTTCTGGAGGGGTTTGCCCACTCATGTTAATGCTGCTTTTGAACGGGAAGATGGGAAATTTGCCTTTTTTAAAGGTCGGTCTGACTCTAACAACCTTTGCTTTCCTCTTTAAATGAACACTTAACTCACATCTTGTCTGTTCTTCCACAGGAGACAGATATTGGGTCTTCAGTGAATCTATTCTGGACTCTGGTTATCCTAAGAATCTAAAAGAGATGGGCTCTGGGCTTCCCAAAGATCGGATAGACGCGGCTCTCTACTACACCCCCAATGGACAGACGTTTTTCTTCAGAGCTAACAAGTTGGTCATCATTTTTATGTTTGCTTGTGGTTGGGAGTATCTAAAACAAAACTGTGCAGAAGTTTGTAAATGAAAGATTCGGAGGAAAATCCCTCCGTGTCACCACCAAACTAAATCAGCCATTCAAACTGAAGGGCTTACTGTGAATTACAAAACTGCTTCTCATTTAAAAGTTAAAATAAACTCTCAGGGTACTTCAGAGCTTGCTCAGTTATAATAAAGTGCAGCCACCTACGTTGTTGACCCAAATTCAGAGCGATTTAAGTCCACGATGACGAGGAGCTCTGATGCAGTTTGGTAAAATCACAGTCAGTCGGATTTCAAGTCATTCAGGAGAAGTTTAAGAAAATATTCTGTTCAAATTATTCCTTTTTTATTTGACATTTAAAGTTAAAGAAGTCTAGTCTGTTTTTTAATCTATAAATCAGATTAAATCCAGGAATGAGGTCTGTTCATGAGTCTTGAAGTTTAGCTTCAAGCCCTGAAAAAAGGTATTAAATCTATCAAATAACCTTAAAAGAAAAGAAAAGGTTTGTTTCTGATGTCCCATAACAAGTCCAAATCAAGTCTTTAGCTGCCATGTTTTGAAGTCATACAAGAACAAGCCTTGTTAATGGTGTGTTTACATGGACAGCAATAGTCTAACTAATGACCTTAATCTAAATAAAACAAGAATTCTAATTGTGGTGAAAAATGGAGAATAAGTCCGACTGAATTTATTGGATTAACTGTAAACAAAAAGGGTTGTATTCAAAACAGAATTAAATTCAGTCATGGACCAACTAAATCAATTTGAGCCCAGATCATTATACCTGAGTCCATATACGACAAATAACCAAACTAAGGAAGCAAATGAAACTTAGTTAGTCTCCAATTAGATTAAATCCCCGTTCCTGCAAATCCACCAGCTGGTGGGCAACATTGGAGTCAGAACTCCCTTTAACCAGGAAGCAGATTCAGGAAGCACAACCGTCTGTGTCGGCTGGCTGGGGGTTGGGAGGAAAGAGACACAAACAAACTCAGAAACAATAGGTCATGGATAGTAAAGGGACGATAAAGGCAAAATGAGAGAAACAAAAAGTTAATGACAGCCATGCACTCTATGCAGTTAGAGAGAGTAAAAAGTAAAAAGAGCAGGGTGAGAAATAACGCTTCATGGGAGGTCTCCCATCTGTTTAAGTTCTTTACCAGCATGATTAAAACAATGGTTCAGCGTCACCTGAGACTGACCAAAAGGTCTAGAAAGTAGAGAGTGTCTGCCTCCTGAAACCCAAATTTTTCCACTAGACAGTGGCTGGATAACTACAGGCTTTACTCTTTATTATACGTTTCCACTGTAATCCGTATTTACATGTTGCAGAGCGTAGTCCAGCTAATGACTACATCTTCCAGCATTATTGTTATATTCGCATGAATCCAAAGTCTTCCAGAAGTCGCCAGTTTCTTTCCCTACCCAAAGGTTTGTCTTCTTTTCAGCTCACAGCATCCAAAACTCCAGCAAGAAAATGTAATTAAACTAACATTCATGCAAATCAACATTTTGTTACATTTAATTCATGTATTGGTTACTGCTGTAAGGAAATAATTTAGGTTAAGGTTGTTTGCACGGTCGTTTAATATGAAGCACTTTCTTGATGGCTGTAATTTTCTGGCCATAGCTGCTCTTTTACTAACCTCTTTTCCATCCTTTCGTTCAGGTATTATCGCTTCAATGAGGAATCCCGAGCAGTTGATCCCGACTATCCGAAACCTGTTAGCACGTGGCAGGGTGTACCTGACAACATCAAGGCAGCCTTCATGAGCAAAGATCAAAGTAAGGGTGGTCTCCAATATATCAACTAATTTGCTACATCTTAATAATGTGACTCCTGCTTTGTTGTTATTTTTCCATGTTAAAGCTTGGATTTTGTATTTCTCTCTTTCACCCATCAGTGTATACCTACTTCTACAAAGCCAACAAGTACTGGAAGTTCAATAACCAGGTGATGCGAGTGGAGCCCGGATACCCGAAATCAGTCCTTCGTGATTGGATGGGCTGCCCCAACGAAGACCCCAAGACGGATGGAGGAAGAGGCGGACATGACAAAGACAAGGAGAAAGAAAGGGACAGGGAAAGGGAGAGGGAGAGGGAAAGGGAAAGGGAGAGAGAGAGGGAGAGAGAGAGAGAGAGGGAGGATTATGACCGAACTAGAGACAGAGAGAGGGACAGAGAAAGGGAGACGGAGACAGATGAAGGGGTAGATGTGACTCTTATTGAGACGGATCGTGGCAGTGCGGCGGCTGTAGTCTTGCCGCTGTTCCTGTTGGTGTGTGTGATCATAACGTTGGCAACCTTGCTGTTTTTCCGTCAGTACGGTACTCCACGCCGACTCCTGTACTGCAAAAGGTCCTTACTGGACAAGGTGTAGATGGAGGAAGGCGGAAGGGAAGCAGGAAGGAAAGAGAATAGAATTAAGAGATGTTCATGCCAGATAGCAAAAGCAGAAGAGAGAAGAAGAAGGGAAGAAAGAGTAGAAGGAAAAGTGTGGGACTTGCATTTTAACGTATTCTTGCCACTGCCAGATTTGTTTAACTATCTCAACCACTCAGTCCTTCCATTTTTTTTCCTCTCCCTACGTCTCTGCTTCTCCTTTTGTGGTAACTGACGCCAGCTCATTGCTGTTTGTTTTAGCCTTTTTCAATGTCTTATTTTTAGTTTTTGTCAACGGTCAGTGTTTGTGTTCTTGTGAATTTCCAATTCAAAGTTGCATCTCTGCAACGCAGCAGAAGGCTGCACTCCCCTCCCCCCCCCTTTCTCTTCTTAACCCTTGTTAATTTGCACACACTAACGTCAACATACACACACACACTTGAAAACCACATAAACTATGTCACTGTGTTTCTTAATGTTCCAGTAAAGCAACAGGTCAGAGCCAGTTTGGACCATAAAAGGGAAACATAGCATTAGCCGACATTCTTATGAAGCATTAGATAAACTCAAATCAGAGGACAGCAATTAGTTCAGCCATGTTTTCCCCCTTTTATACCTATGTTTTTATGATTATTATTATCATAAATGATGTTGTCATTAGTATTATGACTGTTACTATTATTGTTGTTGTGCTCAGTGTAAAGAATGTTTCTTTTTTTGTACATTGACATTAAAAAGTCCTGCTGGACAGAGACATACACTTTTGAAAGTGGCCTTAATTTTATATATGTGGGGACAGTGAATGGGGAAAAAGGGATTATGTATTTTTGAAACTTGATTGTTTTTTTTTTCATACCTTGAATCCATTTCAATTGAAAATAAATTGAAGATCTGAAATGACTCCTTTTTGTCATGTACTTAATTTTGTACTTGAACAGTTGTGAAATCGTGGTGCTACGTTAGCAGTCAGGGGCTTCGAGCAGTTCAGCAACGACAATAATATTAGTAACGATGATAATGATGATAACCAAATAGTTTTCTCATTGCGATTGTGTGTACTTCCTTTTTTTTATTTTTTTTTTTACGCTTTTCGTACATGAATAAAGTAATTTCAAAAGGCTTTCTGTGCTTTCATTTTCACTTGGTTATACATAATCTTTATCTTTCCATCTTCACCTTCACATGATCCAGCTCTTAACTGGACTTTATCACTTGTGTCAGTCTTGTGTCTTCCCCCAGTCTCCCTGGACCTCCAGGTTTCTTGTTCCCCAACCGCACCACTCTGTGTTACTGGGGCTCAGAAACTGGCAGGCCCTTAACTGGGTTGGAAAATGAGGACTGGATCCAAAGCTTAAGTAGAAACAGGGATGAGGACGATTGTATAAACCCGTTGCTGCAACAGCAGGAAAACATATCTCAACTATACAGTTCAGAGAGAGAGAGAAGGTGTGTGTTTTCTTGCATTTCTGTACTTAGGACAATGTACCGTCACCAACAACAGCATGACCAGGACACTCAAGAAACATGAAGGATATTCTGTATTGATTGCTTATCTTTTGGGTCTGAAGTTTGACAAGCTGTGAAAAAGCTCAGTTTTCATTATTAGCTGAGGGGGGGTGAATGTGGTACTTGGAAGTCCTCCCAAGTATAGCATTATAAACGCACATGGAGCATGTTGTTCACAGCTATAAATGCCTTAATTTGTGCATGATGCACGATGTAAGTGTGCACTCCCAAGCACCATGGGCCAATAAAAGCTCAAACAGCAAACTTAGGCGTCTCCCTAGTCCTTAATGTTCCAGCTTATGAACAACTGCCATGCAGGCTTTAGCCTCGCCGTAAAGATAATGGCGGGTGGGGGTCAATGCCTCGATGATATGCCATAATGACAGCAACAGAAGCTTCATGCCGATGATGATTAGGTATTTTCCCATTGCAATAAGAAGATTTAGGGCACCCATTTGTCTTCAGTTTGCTGTGGTGTTTTGAAGAACTGGGGCAGAGGAGAGAAGTCACGAGGCATTTCTGGGGGGGAGAGGAAGGAGGAGTGAGGAGGGTTAAGTCACATTTGGAGGCCAGAGATGGAGCAGAATTCCATGAGCAACATCTGGAATTCCAACTGGATCATGTGAGCCAGACACACAACGGGACGCAGCAGTGATGGGGGAGGGGAGTCAGCTGTGGATCTGTTTAATTGATTTTATGACAATCTATCAAGACAACAAAGGAAAATAAAATATTTATGGGGTTTTCTTGTCTTTCTTTGTAAGAGGAAACGTGTCTTTGTTGTTGTCTTTGTCGAGCATGATCTTTTGCTGTCTCTGCTTACTCTGTGGCCTGTGTACAAGTCCGATGCTTTCCTGTGGGTCACTACTTGGTGTTTTCCTGTCTGTCCCAGCTGACTCTGCAGAGAGGAGAAAAGAATTGCTTCAGCACAATTCCTCCCCACAGTCGTCTCTCTTCTCCTCTCTTCTACGTGTAGCTGGAGAGCTTTTCTTCTCTATCTGCAAAATGACTCACTTCTTTTTCACAAAACCCAACAAAAGACCACACCACAGTGCTCGGACCTCTTCCAACTATGTCCACTCCTAACAAGCTCACATTTCACCAAGATACAACCCTGTTTCCTCCCCTTGTAAAAAGCTAGACAGCTGTGTAAAATGTAAATAACAACAGATTGCTGTGGTTTGAAAAGTATTTAAACTCTGTATTGAATGGAAAATAAAACAGACACCACATCAAATGTTTACTCTAATTAATTGTGTTGCTTTAACAAAATAAATTTTGAATTTCATCATAGTAATTGCATTTTTAAAATCAGGAAATAAGTACAGCCAAGAGACTGTCTTGTCTCTTCTTTCAACAATAAGGGGCTGGCAACTGAGGAGATAAAATGGTCTGGTTAAAAGCAAAAGATTTTCCATTCTCGCTTCATATTCAGCTGCTCAGGAGTTTGAAACGTTCCACTTTTTAGTTCATAATGTTTTCAGTGGATCATAAGTATGAACCTGTAAGCTGTCAAGTGGACTTTACTGGAGAATCAGTCTCTTGTACTTGTAGCATGTGGTTTGATAATATTTTGCTGAAAAAAGCAAGACTTTTCAAATCAAATCAAATCAAAGATAGTTTCTTCATCCCCAAGGGGAAATTCAGAGTTCAAACCAGCTCGTTCTGAGATTTCATCGTGACTGCATTTTCTTTATTCCCAAAAGAAAAGAGGTACCTTGTAATCTGCTAAATGGAGCAGTAGGGCTTAGTGTTAAGAAATCAGCCATGAAAGGGTCTAATTTTTATCAAACACTCTCAACTATCTCTTTTTGTGCATCGGTCTCTCTGAGCTGCATCCGTCCTGTGCCCATTCCAGCTGACATGCCCAGCAGACTGATGACGAGACTGCCCAACAGGGGAAGTCCTGTTCTTGCCTATTGTGTCTTGTAATAGCAATCACACTGTAAATGTAAATTCCCCAATGCTTGACACAGATTGCTGTTAAAAAAAAGTTGTTACTCACCTCTCTTCCTAGTAACAAGGATGTGGGATAATGGAAAGGTGGGATCTGTGGTGTGGGTAGGTTACATATGGTTTTAATTTGCATCAGTTAAAACCTTGCCACATCCTGCACCAGCACCAATAAAACAAACAGGAGGAAGATTGAGAACAGTCTTCTTTCTCTTGCTCTGTCACATGAAAGTGGCTATCTTTAGCTAGCTTATCACCAGAACATTTTTAACAAGTAGGATAGCATCATCTGCGAGACATGAGTAGCCACAATAATACTACAGGTTCAGACATGCTACAGCGCATATTTTCAACCAAGACACCTTTTAAACTACTAGATAGGGGCTATGAGGAAATAATAGTAATAATAAAAAATAAACATAAAAATACTAAAAATAAACATAAACATAATAATAATAATAATAATAATAAAGCTCAAACCGATCCCAACGGGTGTATGTACAAAAAACACTTTACTGTCACTCGCAAGTAATGATAGCAGACCTCATTTCTCTTTAGCATTTGCTTTATTACTAACAGCAAATCATTAGCAGCAGTTTTATTATTCATGTAATACAGAAATAGGATAAAAACTGTCAGACAAGTTTTTGTCTAATGTTTTATGTATGGACTACAAAATCCAAATGATTATTTGTGGGCTTGTTTTAATTTAACAGAGTGAAATACCTTTTTCAGGGTTCAAATTTGTGCAAACATGAAAAAAATCTTTAAAATTAGCCTGTAACAGTTAGAGAATAGAAAATAAATTAGTTACAGTAAAGCACAAGAGTTTTAAAGTTAGTTCATTTGAGCAAATACTTTGAGAAAAGTATGAAGAGTTTTGACTGGTTGTTTGTGATTAATTGTGTTATTTAATTATTAGCGATTATTAGTTGTTAATTATTAACTTGTGCTAGCTAGCTTAGCATGCTACTTGCAACAGTTACTGTGTGGGGGGAAAAAGTAGGCTAGCTGAACAAAGACAAGGCTCTGAAAAAGTTTTTATCTGTAAATAAACTGCAGTCCTCATTCAAATAATTAATTCACCTTGTTTTTTATTGCTATATGTCAAATGTCAAAATCTGCTTAACAGTATTTCACGGCTGCTGCTGCTGCTGGAGTCACAAGCACAGTTTATTTGTGCTATACACTAACAGCAGGAAGGGGGGATTAACAGCTAATACTTTTTCCATTTTGACAGCATGTTGTTTTTCCATTTAGCAACACATGGAGGTATGCATGGAAAATAATTTTTTCCCCATTATTTCAACATATTTGTGTTCCCCAGATGTCTCAAATCTCAGTTTTCTCCTTCACCAGGATTTTGGTTTGTGATCTTTGCTTTTCCCGTCTCTGCTACCTCACTGCTGATTTGGCTAAAAGCCTTTGGTTCTGAACGTTTACATACAGCCTTATTTTCTCAGTTTATAGTTCTCATTATATGTATCACTACCTTCCTTTTATCATTTTCAGTAAAGCTTCATTTTAAAACAAGATACAGTCTCTGGTTTTGAAGCTGCATTCCTGCCTTTGTTTCCCATCACAATGTCTGCACTTTGAATGGGGTGGGATAGAGTTGGAACAGGCTCTTATAAATGCCAGAGGAAGGAATTATGCTGGTGGAAAATAATTACAGATGCAAAGTAGTTGAGCAATTACAATTTTAGCCTCTTTATTGTTGATATTTTCTTTCAAAGCCATGTCTCATGGCGTGGTTTCCCAGAGCCCTGCAGGAAAACACCTTCATAATAGGAGATGCTGATTCAGACTCTACATGCTGAAACTACCCATGTTTCAACCCTGCTACATTTCCAAGGAAACTCCCCTTAATGTTTTGTTTGTCATCAAAATGTGCATTAAATCACTGTATTAACTCTTGACATCACAACAAAGAAGCAACACAACACAAATATTTTTTTTTCTCCCCTCTTCATATCTTTTTGCAGCTTGTTAATTAACTGCCACACAACACCATGCTCAGCTTTTCTCTCTCTCTGGCTTTTCCATTCCAACAACCCACATCTGGTTTCCATAAACACATACATGTCATCACAAAGAAAGGGGGGGGGGGGGGGGGGGGGGGGGGGGGGGCTTGGGGAGAAAAGAAAAGAGGAGGGAGTGTACATATCAAGGGAGTTTTGAACTTCAAGGAGACTTAAGCGTGATTGTCAAGATATTGTTGCCTGTCATCACCATTTTCAGTATTCTCTCTACTTCCAATCAATCAGTGAGAAACACAAGGACATGTGAAAGAGAGAGGAAAACATGAGGGCTGCCAGGGGTATACAGGATACAAAGCTAGGAAAACTCTTCGTCAGATGAGAGTAAGCGCAAAGTCAGTGAGACATGCAGAGATCAGAAAGGCCACATCAGAAGTAGCCTTTGAAAGCAGAGCTCAGTGCGCCGCTACGCTGAGGTTCCTAACACAAAAACCGGTGCGGTTACACTGAAGAGGGGAGGAGGAAATTAATTTGAGTGGAGGGATACTGCTTACAGAGCAAAAACATATTGTTTTTACTGCCCACTCAACACGACTACAGTGGCCTTGCTCAGCTGACTGGCTGCTAATGATTGACCTGAGTCCTGAACCAGACACAGATGGTTTGTTGTGGTCCTCCAGCTGCAATGAGTGGCTGTGGAAACATAACTACACCTGTAGAAACACTGATGCCAGTCATCTTTAAATCCATGAACTCTGATCTAAGGTTAAAGCTGATGTAGGGTGGTTCAGCTGCTGATGCCCCAAAAATAGAAACAGACAGAGTATTCAGTCCTCTGTGTTGAGACCGGTTTAATACCTTGATAAACTAAGAATTGTATCACGTTTATATGTACAAACATCTTCCTGTTATTCTGGAATCAGCACTGGAGTGTCCGGAAACCAACACAAGAAGACAGTGTGTTTTTCCTACAGCGCCACCCACAGGCCCTCATGTTCTCCTCATGATTTAATTTGCACAAAATAGTTATTTTAGAGCAGAGGTAGGCAACGCCGGTCCTCGAGTGCCACAGTCCTGCAAATGTTAGGAGTTTCCCTCCTGCAACATACTTGATTCAAATCAATGGCTAATTAGCAGACTTAGACTTAGCAGCAAAGTTGTGCAGAGCTTGACATCAAACTCTGCACAACTTTGCTAATTAGGTATGATGTGTGCCAGGTATGTTGCAGCACAGAAACTCCTAACATTTGCAGGACTGTGGCAAATGAGGACCGGAGTTACCTACCCCTGCTCTAGAGGATGTGCTTATAATTCCACCGTACAGTTTCCACCTAAAACACACACACAAAAAGCTGCAACATGGTTAAAGTAGATGCAGCAAAAACAAAAATAAAAAAGCTGGTTGCACATCCAGCTGTGATATTGTTGGGAGTATCAGATCATGTAGATCTTGAGGTTTTTCTGTAGAGATTCTACATTATTAAAGCTCCTTTCCTAGACTGACATGCATTTATATGAAAGCCACAACAGAAGCAAATCAGAGATGTTTATAAGCTTCCTGCACATCCAAAATATCCGAACTAAAAAATGGAATTTTCCTTTAACTTTGGAGCTCACAAGAGCCTAGATCTTTGAAAATCTTGTCAACATAAATGATTTTCTTATCTGATCCTCAGCCACGCTGTTTCATGTTGAAACTGGGGACATTGGGAAATGTTGGCACCGAAGGTCCTTGCAGAGTCCGGACATCAAGTTGCATCAGGGCAGAAAAATGTTCTGCTCAGCGACCATAGGGCTGTAATTACAGAGGAGCAGTGCTGAGCTTTGCAGGATCGACGTCAAGAGCAGAGAGATGGACCGGGGCAACCGAAGAGGGAAGACAGCAAATGCATCATTTATAAGAAACTGAATCTGACGAATCTTTAAAAAAAAAAAAAAAAAACACAAAGATGGTAAAAAGGCCACACACTACCAACTGAGATGACAAAGACAGGATTCACTTCCTTACCACTGGACTGGGGGAAAGGGGAATTTCACAGCTGTTTGCATATTTTACATGTCTTTGGGAATATTTATAATCAATGTCATTTGAGCACATTTAAGGGTTTTACGTCAGATTCAGTGAGTGGGCAAATGCGGCATGACTGACCCCTTGTGGAGCATCAGCAACTTTTGCAGTAGTTTGTTGAATATTTCATTAGAAAACATGAAATCCTCTTCATGGGGATTTGGAAAAGAAACAATCATTTCAAACTTCAATTTCTTTTTTATTATTTTTACATTCACCACTGATAGGCGTACTCAAAGAAATAAAAAAAAAAAAGCAAAAAAAAAGCAAAAACAAAACGTACTAAAATGATAAAATAACTATTAAAAAAAACAATATTAAAACCATTGGTAAGAACTCATAATGCAATCTCCCCTCTCAGGCCTGTACTGACTACAGGGTAAGAGTACTGGAGGCAGGGAAAAAAAAGAAGAGGGGGGGCGGGTTCAATGGGGACATAAGTATAACTTGTGTCGTATGCGAGATTCTCCCACGGAGAATCAAATTGTCTCTAAAACAGAGAAAGAACACTGCATTGCCTTAGTAGTTATTACACGCTTAGTGAAAATACCCCAGAGCTGCCTCATTTAAAGACATGATTTTGAATAATCTTATAGGTCTGTACAAAATGCCAAACACACCGATTCCAATATTTTCGGACTTCTCCAAGCATCTGCACAGAGGACCGAGTTTCTTTTCTGGCACACCTGGCAGGAGTAGCCTTGTACTACATGCATCAACAAAAGGATTCCTCACCAAACTGCAGAGAGTTTACAACAGAGGCGTCAAATGATTGCAACTCATTATTGGCATCTACACTTTGGAGCAGATGGGGAACGTTGGGGTAAATAATCAAAATAGTCCACGGTGCCTAACTGCTTGGCAGTCCGGACAAAAGCCGAAGGAGGGGGGAGAAAAGGAAAACAAAGAAGCCGAATGTATGAAGAAAAATATATCAAACTTGGACATGAGCGAGACATACAGCACTCTGAGAAACAACACTGCAAAAATCATGGTCCCCTTAAGCAAGACTGCTGTAGATGTGCTTTAAAAAAAGTGAACATTTGAGAGAAGGAGATGACATCAGTTGGTCCTCTGTTGGGTCTTAGTTGTGACAAAGTACATGTAGTGAAAGGCAAATGGAGCAGGGTGGTCTCCAGGACAGTCCCATCAGCGCTTCCTCTCTCTTGGTTCGCTGCGGCTGCGTGAACGTCGGCCCATCCCGCTGCCCCCCGGTCTACTATGGTAGCCATCCCTGCGTTTGTCATTCTCCCGCTCCCTCTCCCTGTTTCGCTCTCTGTCCCTGTTCCTGTCTCGTTCTCGTTCTCTTCCTCGGTCTCTGTCCCTCTCTTTTTCCCGGTCCTTGTCACCCTCACTCCGGTCTCCTGTTGTGGCACCTGTAGCTTTCATCCTCTCCTTACGCTCCTCCTCCTTTTTCTTCTCCTCCTCCTCTTCTAGCTCTTTCCTTCGCTTCTCACGCTCCTTCATCCGTTCTGCTCTGGCGGCTTCCCGCTGAAGGTACTGAAACAAAGACAGGTACATGAGTTTCAGATCCAAACCCAGGCGTAAATGTTCTGCCACAAACAGATCTGCATCTCACCTGCTCCTCTGTAAGTGGAAGCCAGTAGATGCAAGGAGCTGCTTTAGTTTTGCGGAACAAGTCATCAAGCAGCTTTGCAGGGGGATCCTCAGCTGTTTCACCAGAGAAAACAGAGTATTTAACAAAAAGATCAAGAATCGAACATGCAATGGACACTTTATCTCCATGTCTTACTCTTCTTCTCCTTGCTCTTCCCCCTCTCCTTTCGCCGTCTCTCTCTGGAGCGTGACCTTCGGGGTCCTCCTTCCTTCTCTTCTCCGGATTTCCCAAACTCTTTGACCTTGTCGCGATCCCACTCCCGCTCTGCTCGGGCCCGCTCTCTACGCTCCATCTCACGCTCGCGTTCAGCCCACTGGTCACGATCAGGGAGAAGAGAGGGTATGCCTGATGTTCGTGCACGTCCAGAAGCGGACCCCTGTTCATCTCCTCCGGGTCTGACGGCTGCACCCAAGCCTTTATGAAAGTCCAACTGTGAAGAACAGATACATTACATGGGGATAAGCATTGTTGAAAAGCATTGTGGGTGTAAAAAAAGAAAAAGACTGATAAAGACTTACCTCATCTTGCTGGCAGAAGTCAACACTGAGGACTTTTGGGTTGCTCTGAGGCCATTTAACTCCATGAAGAGCTGCTCGTGTAGCGACTGCCCCGTCTATGCTCGAGTACTAAAAACCAAAATGAAAGATGGTGCACCGTGAAGAAACTTACACAGCAATCCAGTTCACTTTCAGTCCCGGCTATAAGAAGGGCTCATGATAACTTACAGTGACGTAGCAATGGGATTTGATTTTATCGATCCAGAAGCCTTCTTCAACCAAAGTGCCGGTTCTGCTGAGAAGCTCCTTGAGCTGCCCGAGTGTGAATGGCCTCACCTGAAAAGTGTTTAACAGTTTTTCACTAAAACTATGATCAAGGCAGAGACAACTGGACATATCAATCTAATGATATTCAGATGAAAAAAAAAAAACATAAAAAAACAAGTAAAACACCTGAACAGATAAGGTAAGGAAATGAAAATAGCTTTGTGTGTAAAACCTTGAGTTCTGCCAGTTTCTGGATTTCAGGTGGTTATGTTTTATTCCTCTCACTGAAAAGGGTGATGAAAGGTTGTTCCACATCGAAAAAAATTTCCAATTACTGCGCTTCTAGTCTGAACACTGTTACTTTCTGTGTCTGCTATTTAGTACCATTTCTGGTGAAACATGTTTAAACACTTAAACTAAAAGCACTCAGAGCTCCGCCAAGCTATTTTTTGTGCGTTTTCGTCCCAATGATTATGAGCAATTCTTTTTAGTTAGAAGTTTTAATGGCAAAATTATCCCTGGCTCATCAAAAGTGAAGATTCCTTTTATTATTTCTGTGTTCAGACAGTGATCCGGATTACTCCAAAAACTTGTTCCTTAGTCCATTTCTAACATTTCCTAAAAGTTGAATCAAACTTCAGCCAAAACCCTTCGAGCTATATTGCTAACAGATATAACTCTCCAAGTTGGGAAATTTCAGTTGCACTGGGAGGATTGGGCTACCATGGGTACAGTTGGATATCAGTTGGATATCAGTGCAAATGACTGTATCATTACAATGAAGCTTAATGCCAGTAAGGACTGGTTTCTCACCAGGTTGCAAACATGAACGATATTTGAGACATTCCCTCGAGGTGGCGAAGGCTGTCGGGCCGTGCGAACAGGATCATCGATTGTGATTGAAACTCCCATTTTCTGCTGGCTGATGGAGCGACGGATGAGGGTGTCACTTGGTGTCACTACAACAAAGAATGGTTAACACAATACTTTATATCCATATTTTTTAAATGTTTATGTTAAATTAGAGAAAAACAAAATAACTTTATGGTCATCATTACAACATTTATTATCTTTCCTTAAGTTTTTTTTTTGTTGCTTTTTTCTTGTTTCACAATCAGCACTAAGCTCAGTTTTGGTATTAAAGACAGTTTTGATATCATGTTACTTTGTCATAGAAACTTGTAAAAAGGTGCCTTAATGCTACTTCAATGTCCATGTAACAGGTCAGGAAATATTTTTGATAGATGCAACGCTAAATACGAAACATATTTCGGTAGGTAAATTACCAGTGTTGACGTCTACATCATGGCTGGTATGTGTTGGGGACTGGGTTTCCTGCGCTCCAGGGATGATTGTGTCCATCTGCTCTTCATTGGACTTTACTCTTGTTTGGTCATCTCTGATATCCTCTTCCTCCAGCTCTTCATGCCTGCTCCTCTTTGCCTCTTTCTGTCCATTTTCTTGGCTTTCTGAATGCACCACCTTGGAGAGTGAGAAATATAAAGAAACAACATCAACAAATTAGATTAAAATTAACAAAACAAACAAAAAACTGACATTCGCCAACAAATTAGAAAACAAAAAAACCCTGACATTTGCCACTTTAAAGTGTGAAGTCTAGCTCTTCATTATTAATTTCAGAGTAAGAGCAGCAAGCTAACCTGTGTGACCGTGCGTCGGATCTGAAGGTCCTGGTCAGCATGCTCCAGATCTTCGTTCTCTGCATCAGAGAGAGGAGTTTCCTCAGGGTGTAGGTCCACTACTGCCTCTGGGCCTAAACATGGCCGGATGTCAGGAATCAGAGACTGTAGGCAATGAATGAAAAAACAAAGGATTGTTTTGTTAAAGTGTTAGTCAAGTTTCAGCATTCACAGTGGGACGACTAACAACATGAAGAAAGAGATTTCCAGGGACATATCCAGGAATTTTTTAAACCCAGAATTTATTTACTTTTTGAGGTTGCATTTCCACTTCAAAGTTCAGACGACCTCGCTATCCTTCCAAGTCTCAAATGATCAAAACTCAGAGTTAAATTAGCTGAAGTAAAATAAATCTGAACTACACACCAGCTTAATCATGGACGTTTGTAATTCTGCAACTTTATTCCACCTGCCCATCATGTATTCTGGAGAATCTGAAAAGTCCCAACGTTCTACTACATGTATGCTTCAAGGAAAGTTTACAATTTTAGGTAAGGGAGGTAAGGTTTTCTTTTACCTGGGTAAGGTTGAACAGAGCTCAGATAAGTTTGAAAAAAGTCCCTTCATAGGAAAAGGGGATGAGGTGTTGTACGTCTTAGTCTGCTGTGACTACCTTCAGTGAATCAGTGGTGATGCTGATAGAAGGTTTCTTGGCAGTGACAGCTGTGCTGGAACCCCATCTCCTTTTGCGACCGGCCACAGTCCCAGATTCCGGTTCAGCCTCCGCACTGCCAGGTCCTGGTGATGATTTACTACCTGGAAAACATGATAATGTACAATATATAATATATACAGATTTCGATCTGAAAATGTCAACAATTCATGATGCTGACAGTGAAAATCTTAAATTTGGAAGACAAACTAACTAGTAACAGCTGCTGATAAAGAGGTGGAGGTTGGTGGGTATACTCACAGCTAAGAGAAATCCTACGCGATGAGAAGGCTTTTGGTGTCTGAAACACAAAGAAATGAGAACAACCCAGCATACACGGGGAAGATGAGAGGCAGGCACTAGAAGCAGGGATGAATAAAGTCAGGTGGGTGGAACAGTAGAACAACAACTGGAAAGGGAACAAATAAAGACTGAGAATTGACGGCAGAAACTGCTGTGTAAGGTCTCATTTTAGATTCATGGCCACTGAATTTAATGTGCTCATTTAACACATTTAATAGGTTTCATGATCAAATTCATGAAAATAATTTCTCTAAGATTAAAATGCTGCAGCTTCTTAAATGAAGCTTTGGTGGAAATAATAGTTTGCATTACAGAATATCCCCACAGATGGGTTGACCAAGTATCTCAATACTAAAAACACAATACTTGGATCAGACAACACTCAGAAAAACCTTTCCATAGCTTCTTCTCCCACCAACAACTTCAATAAATATAAAAGATCTCCTAAAAAACAGAATATTTGCTAAATCTACTTGTTCCCTGATAACACTGATACCTGATTCTTACTGGTTTGGATATGGCCCAATCAGGACTGCATGTACTGTTTCTAGGCAACAAGGGTCCAATCAGTGGTGGCTGAGGTGTTTGGAGGGAAATCTGAAAGCTTGACTGGCAGGACGGTTCAATTGTTCTCTTGGGTAAGGGCCTTGAAATGTTTTTGCCAAAGGTCTTTTGTCCTCACACGTTTCGGCATAAAACATTTTGGTGAAAAATGTTTTCAGGCTCGTAAGAACAGAGAAACAATGAGAGTCCAATTAGATGAAAACCAGATGATGCATGCCGTTGTCGGTGTGTACACCAATCCAAAATGATGATGTTCGTGTTTGGTTGCAAGATAAGACAGTCACAAAGAATGAAAAATCTGACAATGGCTTATGTATAAAGTCCTTCTTCAATTGAAAAAAAAAAAAGAAAAAAAAAAACCTGTATCCACACACGAGGAAATGTCCTTTCATCCTGCTCTAGTTCATAATCCACTGTCTGTATGACCAAAAACAGTGAAAAAACCAAGTCTTTAAATTGACTTGATGGAAGAAGCCTTCCTTGCTTGCGATCTTTGAAGTTTATCAAAGCAAAAAGCCATATTAGTTGCCATGAGACAAGAGGTGGACAATACTGACAGGCCAGCCTCTTCTTCAAATGCTCTGGTCCAATTAATAGCTCTTTCCAGATATATCAATGAACTCATGTGCCAGCCTTTGTTGCCAAGGATATTCCTCTGCTGCTGGGGGGTTTGTCTGTGGATTCTTGGGGTAAGTGGAACAGATGCAGATGTAGTTGTAGAAGTGGCAGAGGTAGTATGCAGGTACCAATAGGGGCAATGAAAGAGGCAAGAGCACCTTTATTACAAAGCAATCATTTTGAATTTTAAATATCAGCGACAGTGAAATAAAACGCCTTTGCTGTTGCCTATGGCAGTATCAACAACCAGATGACAAATATAATTTCCTTCTACCATTTGGAAAAAGGGCTTAATGAACTGTCTTTTATGGAAAAACTTTAAAAAAAAAAAAAAAAAGGGGATACAACATCATATTTATTATACTAATTATTAAGTTAGCACAGGGTGATTAAAAAACGTCAACTATCAATCAAAAATTATTCAAAAAAAGCACAACATGGTCCATCTATTGATGTCCTCAATTATTGACAGTTTTCAAAAATCAGGTGATTTGTGACCCCCCGTGTGACTTACCTCCTCACTGGTCTCTGAAAGCTTCTCAGGATCTGCCATGGCAGTGTCCTTCACTTGCCTGCACAGTGTTAAACCCACATAATATCAGGAAACAAGATAAGCAGAAAAAGATCATTAGTATGTGCAGGTCAGAGATGTACACCCCATATATGCACCTGGCATATTAACTCATGTCAAGTGACTTGGAGCAGGGACACACTAAAAACCTGTAGGACTGAATTGAGTAGCCCTGTCTGCAGTCCTTGTCCTTACAGAGTCCATCAAGACTCCACTTCACAAATAAATGCCCACATAGTTATGTGATCCTTGTGGATGTGCATGTGACATCAACTCCTTCTGTAAGGAGACCGTGTTCCTGGCTAAAACAAAGCATGCTGACTCTGCTGTTGCCAGAACAACTGTCACATTTTCTCCTCCCTCTATCTCCCCTAAATACTCTCCTTTTATGTCAGCTGTTATGAAAACAATTTCAGATAGTCTGTCATTTCTATCTTTTTGTGAAATCATTGTAAATAAAAACAAAACCAGACTTATTGCATAAAAGTCTTGAAGGTATCTTATAAATTCTCATTTTAATCACAGAAAAGACAGAAAGTCAGACCTTTGTTTGTCTTTTTCTTCTTCCTCCTGGTTGTCCTTCCTCTTTCGGTGTGGATCATCACTGGTTGCTGCTTCAGTGAAAAGTTTCTAAAAATTTAAAAGAGCAGAAATGTATTTTTCTAAACCAAGTGAAAATTGACATATGATCGTTTTGAGAATTCTGCTAAATACAAAGGTCTGGAGCATCAACCAATAGGTGAATCCTTTACCTATTATTTCTCACATGAAAAACATTTCCATCATACAGAAAGACAAATCCTCTGTATGAAGGACAGATCCTGTCCTGTTCTACAGAGAATCATTTACACACACAGATCTGGAAAACCACATCATTGAACCCAGTTTTAATGAAAGCATCCAAGAACAGCTCTGATAAAAACATATCCTCCTCAGGATCATCATAGCCAAGATGCTCTTGGGGTGCATTTACATCAGGATAATTCACTAGATTCAGTCCAATTAGGGACTCGGCTCAGTCAATGGGGGGTGTATCCATGCGGACTGAGATAACATTCATGCTGCATTTTGGTCAAAAGAGCCAAACCATTAGATTAATTTAATAGGGCTGGGCGATTAAATGGATTTTAATCTCAATTACCATCTGGGTTTTCAACGATCATAAAAAATAAAAGGGTGCGATAACTTTTCTCTGAGCAGTTTTCTCTCCTGCTGTCTTCAGCTGCTAATCGAGCGTCACTGTCATTGCAGCGCTGTGCTGTAAACTCCTCCCACAGCCGCTTTGGTTTCATTCAGACACTGTTGCCAACTTGGCGACTTTCCAAACAATCCTAAAGACGTTGTTTAAAAGCAACTGTCTAATGTTAACTATATTCATGTTGTTAAAGGTAATGGATAATTGTGTTAAATAATCGAGATCTCAATATCAGTCAAAACAATCGTGATTATAATTTTTGCCATAATCAAGCAGACCTATAATATATCCCCATTCCCACCAAAGGTGGCGCTGCACCAGTATTTTGCGAAGAAGAGGACAAGACCAGAGTGACGAAAGAAACCCCACTTGCGAGTTAAACATGAAGACGAATCTGCTTTGGGTTTCTTACTTTTTAACAACTTCTACACAACTGCAAATGCCATCACACTGCATTCAGTGTGGTGCTATAGCTTCATATTGTACATAGTGAATTTAAAGCTACAATTTCAGCTGGCAAATCCCGACTCCTCGCGTTCATGTAGATGTTTAACTAATATTTGGTCCGTACCAAAAGCAACAATGAATCCAAGACGCAACTTCTTCTTGGAAGCATAACTCACAGTCTTATATTTCTGCCTAAACTCCAAGTTCTCAGTATGACTGATGGGATCCGGCATCAAAGCAAACCGAAAGCATAAACTTCACAGCATAAATTACATTATCTACACCAGTTCCAACACCTCCAGGACACATGTAAGTAGTCCCTCCTCTAACGGGGCAGATCATCTTTTGTGGCATGTTAAAGCTTGTTGTCATCATGTTATGGCTGACTGGTGTATACATGTGATTTGTTATTCTGTGATTTTTTTTAGGGCAAATTCCAAGAATTATTATTTAGACCTCATATTTGGTATAATCTAATTTAATCAATGAGTCTACAAATCATTTTTAAATTACATTTACTCACATACCTAATTTGAAAAACCAACCAAATGAAATAATAAAATTTTAAAAGGCAAGTTTCCACATTAAAGTACAGTGCAGTAATACTGTATTCACTTATTATGGAAAATTGATTATTTTTCTGTCAAATGATAAATTATCACTTTCAGCTCTATCACGAAAAAACATCATCATACATTAAGCAGTACAAAAAAGGGATAAACAGATGGATGCATTAAAAAAAAAAAAATCACATCAAATTAACGGATGTACAGCAGCAACAGAACAAAGGATATTAATGTTGAATGCTTATAAGGGAAGGTTAAAATAAACTGTACAACACATTTAGGAACTAACATGTTGAAGCCACTTGATTAAACCTCAGCCAGTCTTGTGAACAACTGGATTTTAACTAAAATATTTTCACAACTGGGATATCTATGTAACTGCCATGTTTTGGTAAGTTCAGAAAACACTTTATTCCCGCAGCATGTAGCTATTTTGGAGCATTTACCTAAAAACCACTGACCTTAGAGTGACTGTCTCCAACAGCAGTTTTACTCCTCTCAAGAGACATCTCCTTTTTGCACTGGGAGGCGTTAGGGCTCTCTTTTAACCCCTCAACCTGAGTCTCTGTTGTGTCCATGTGCACCGATGACGAATCCCTGCTACGTTTCTCCTCCTTAATGATAGAGAACACAAATAAATGTAACATTTAAGCACTGAACCAATAATATACAATGCCTGCATGGAAGTGGAGCAGATTTTACAGTGACATCATACTCATTCAATAGATAATGTGATTTATAACATACTCATAAGAAGGCCAAATCATTGCTCAGTTATTATAATTTAAGTGATTTCATTTCCACTCAATTGAAGTCAATCAGTGTTTGGGGCATTTGGGTGATTTGACTGACTGACTGACTGACACACACACTCACTCACTCACTCTCACACACATACATATATGTAATATAGCTGTATAAATAAAAGGGCTGTGACGATATGCTTTCATCCCGATCCGATTATAACGATTCTTCAATAGTGCTGATTTTTGTAGACTTGAAACAAAAAAAATGTCCAAAACATTTTTTGCTCATCAATTTCATGATTTCGATTGGGGAAAAAACAACACAGTAGCCAGATCATCATTCAGTTGTAATGCCCAAAAAGACAAGTAAAAAGATAATTAAAAACAATTTTAAAAATGACAAAAAAATTTTAATGCATTATTTTTATTTATTTGACAAAAAAAATCTATTTTACAAAAACAAACAAAAAAAAAATATATATATATTCATCTGTGTGTTTGTTGGTCAGGAAGGAACTAAAACCTAAGGCTGTATGACTTACCTTTCTGCCTCTAGAGGAGGAATCTTGTGAAGATGTGGACGACCCAGATGATCGTGAAGATGAGGACCCAGAGTCTGATTCTGATGAAGACGAGTCATGGGACGATGATCTTCGTCTTGCTCGTTTCTCTTCTTTCTTTACATCCCCAGGCTGTGAAGAACTCTTACTTTCATCCACCACTTTTGGTCTTTTGATGGTCTCCCTGGCAAACCTTTCGGTCTTTGCTGGAACTGTTTGTTCCTTCTCAAACCTTCTGACTCTTTCTTTGGGATCCTGGTCCAGTGCAATTTTATTAGTGTTCTTCTTCTCCTCAGACGGGGTCCCTGCAGTTCCCGCTGACACAGTAGCTTCCTGATTTGCCAGGGTCTGTGGATCTTCCTGGTCAGTGGAGGATCGTTTTCCTATTGGCTGTTCTCCAACACTGGTAGGTGAGGTGACAGATGAGGCCTGAGGCTGGGGGCTATCAGAAAATTTACGGGGCCGCTTAATACCCAAAGGAGCGGATGGGGATGTGAGCTGGACTGGGGAGTCCCTTAAGAACCGGAACTTCTTAAATGATGAGTGTGGTGACAGAGGCGTTGCATCAGACTCTGCGCCATGGGCTTCACTCTGGGACACTGGAGCACGGACATCTTCCTGCTCTCCTGCCTCTGTCGATGAGTTTCT
This sequence comes from Telmatherina bonti, assembly GCF_933228915.1. Classification (NCBI taxonomy): domain Eukaryota; kingdom Metazoa; phylum Chordata; class Actinopteri; order Atheriniformes; family Telmatherinidae; genus Telmatherina; species Telmatherina bonti. The sequence continues at coordinate 30,253,820 of NC_136625.1, read as the reverse complement.
AGCTGGTCCTGTAGAGAGGGGGGGAGGAGTGGGCAGGGGAGTGAGACCAACCTCACGGCCATGTTTGGATGGAGAGAGGTAGCTCTCCTTTTCAGCCATCTTAAACCTCTCTTTCTCCTCTACCAATGCCCTTTCCTGCTCCTCCTTGGCTTTTTCTTTCTCCAAACTTTCCTGTTCAAGAGCTCTCTCCTTCTCCTTCCTTTCATTCTCCAGCTTCTCCTGCTCAAGAGCTTTCTCTTTTTCTAGCTGTTCTTTCCTCTCCTTCTCAGCTCTTTCCTTCTCCATCCTCTCCCGTTCCAGAGCTGCCTCCCTCTCTGCCTTCTCTTTTTCCTCCTGTTCTCGCCTTTCTCTCTCTTTTCGCTCCTGCTCCAGAGCTCGCTCTCTTTCAGCTCTCTCTTTTTCCCTTCTCTCCAACTCCAACTTCTCTTGTTTTAAAGCATTTTCTCTTGCAATCCTCTCTTCCTCCAAGGCCTTTTCTCTTGCAATTTTCTCTAGCTCTGCAGCTTTTTCACGCTCTAGTCTCTCTTGCTCCAAAGCCTTCTCCCTTTCTATTCTCTCAAGCTCCAGAGCTTTTTCCTTCTCAATCCTTTCCTTTTCCTGCCTCTCTCTTTCCAGGGCTTTTTCTCTCTCAATCCTTTCCTTTTCCTGCCTCTCCTTTTCCAGAGCTTTTTCTCTCTCAATCCTTTCCTTTTCCTGCCTCTCCTTTTCCAGAGCCTTTTCTTTTTCAATCCTTTCCTTTTCCAGAGCTTTTTCTCTCTCAATCCTTTCCTTTTCTTGCCTCTCTTTTTCCAGAGCCTTTTCTTTCTCAATCCTTTCCTTTTCCAGAGCCTTTTCTTTCTCAATCCTTTCCTTTTCCAGAGCCTTTTCTTTCTCAATCCTTTCCTTTTCCAGAGCCTTTTCTTTCTCAATCCTTTCCTTTTCCAGAGCCTTTTCTTTCTCAATCCTTTCTTTTTCCAGAGCTTTTTCTCTTTCAATTCTTTCTTTTTCCTTTTTCTCAGCCTCCAGAGCTCTCTCCCTCTCCAACCTCTCTTGCTCTAGAGCCCTTTCTCTCTCCAATGCCTTGGCTTTTTCTAGCTCCTTTGCCCTTTCCATTTCCTCCCTTTCCCGTTTTTCCCTCTCCTCTCTTTCTCTTTGCAAGCGTTCCTGTTCCAAAGCCCTCTTTCTTTCTAGCTCCTTCTGCCTTTCAAGCTCCAAGGCCCTCTCACGCTCCTCCTTCTCTCGAGCCAACGCTTGTTCCCTCTCCTGTCTCTCCTTTTCTAGAGCAAGTTCTCTTTCCCGCTGTAATGCCTTTTCCCGTTCTTCTCTTTCTAAGGCCTGCTGCTGCTCAAATCTCTCTCTCTCCAGAGCTTTCTCCCTTTTCTCTCGCTCCAGTGCAATGGCTCTTTCTCGTTCTTCCTCAGCTTCTCGTTCTTGCTCTAACTGTCTTAACTTTTCTTGCCTTTCAAGCTCAAGTGACTTTTCTCGTTCCATCTCAGACTCTCTGTCCCTCTCCTCTGCCGCAGTGGCCTTGAGCACACTCACAGGTACTTGGATATGGACCGAATGTGCTCCTGCGACACCCTGATGGGGGCCTGCAATCTTGGAAAATGGTACATGCCCTGCGGTGTTGGCTGTGTGAGTGATGGCAGATACCAGACCCTCTGGAGGCCCTCTGCCAGGGAACGATGTAGCTGAAGGTGAGCCGCTGTCCTGCCTATTGCCTTCCATTTCGATGCCATGCCAACCCGCTCCAGAAAAAGCACCCTCTGACTCCATTGTAAGTGCTAAAAGAGTCAGCGGGCCAGGCTTGCGCTCATTAGGTTCACTTCTTTGTGGCTCTGGGCTACTGCTGCGGCTGCCGCTGCTGGAGGAACCAGAGCTGGAGGTGCTGGGTGAATGCCTGGCTGGGGCAACATCAGGACTAGGTGGGCTCTGTTTAGGGGTGTCAGGTAAGGGAAATGATAACTCTGGAGGCGGGGAGGGAGGAGGTGTTGGCTGGCGGAGCTGAGGAGACAAAAGGGAAGGGATGTGTTGCTGCTGGGGTTGACGGGATGCACCAGACCTCTCCCTTGCTGTGGGCACTCTGGCTGGCTCTCTGAAGTTTCTCCGTCGAGCGCTGCTGTCCCAGTCATCATCATCACCATCCTCCTCTCCACCCTCGCTATCGTCATCGTCGCTGTCACCTGCTACTTCGCTGGATGCAGAACGCCGCTCTTGTCGTTGCTCACCACCAGGTACTCGCATGGCCACAGAACCGGAGGCTGGTGGACTGGATACATCTACCTCCTGGTTCATGTTACCTTGCCCTGCATTAACTGAACCAAACAAGCCCTCTCCATCAGAGGGGCCAGGTGGCTTGTGTTGGCCAGCTAACATAGGCGTGACATCCTGACCAGAAGAAAAAAAAAAAAAAAGGAAGTGAGACTTTTAGAGAGGACTGTGAAATTTTTTCTTATTTATAATTTTTGGGCACAATTATTACAAGCTTAACAGAATCAAATGAGTACAAACTCATAAAAAAATGTGTAACTATCAAATGTGGGAGAAAAACGGAGCAGCTAACCTGGGTAGGAGGAGGGCATGATGTCCTGTTGTTAACTTCTGTGTGGTCCTCTTGTTCTGTTTACAAAACAAAGAAATATAACATTTGCATCTGCAAACACTGAACTGTATGCATCATTTTATTTTTTGACAGGGACATAGCATAATAAAGCATGAAACAGCTTCTAAATATGCCAGATTTAACCAAAAAGCTAGCTTTCATTTGCTGTCCCTGTTGCCCCTGGCATAATATAGAGGTTCCCTGTACAAAAGTAACAGAAAAAATACAAATTAATAATCTAAAATCTGAAAATATTCACCAATTAATAAAACAAACACAATTCATAAGAACATTATTAAATTCAGACAAAACCACTAAATCAAAAAGCAAGACAACCTCACGGGAAAAAAGATGTACACGTAAAAACAAACACAAACAAAATGGCAGCAGCTGACAGAGGTTTCAATGTTGACAGGTTTGATGGCTGACGGTTTGAAATAAGACTTAAAAATAATAATTTTAGAATTACTTTCTTAATCCTAGAATGGAAAAAAAAAGAAAAAGTCACCATCTAGATTTAATTTGACAAACTGGTAAGAGCCTCCCATTGGATAATTATGCAAGATGGATAATAGTGTTCAACAACTTATTTAACCCTAAATAATGTTGTGAGAAATTTCTTATTTCTTTAAAAATCAATGTCAGAAGACACAATCTGTGGTTGTGGAAAGCATGTTAATGTTTCACAAGGGTCAAATCACTGGCATCCATTAGGCAAATAAAACTAAGAATACAGCAGATCAATCTGAAACTTGGTAAAGAATCATCCAACATAGTGGTGTGTATTTGCAAGAATCTGGCGATACGATGTGTATCACAACAGGGGCCAACAATACAATATATTGCAATATATCAGGATACTATAAGCAAGACAATATACTGCAATTTTTCTTTACTAGTTGTAAACACTGAACGCTGTTGCACGCCTAATATCAACTTACTGAATAACAACAGAAGATTTAAATTTCACTGCAGAATGAATAGAAACACTGATCTTTATGTAAAACATGAATAAAGAAATGAAAATCTGCCTCATCAGTATAGATCGGTTGTTTGATAAAAATCTATACAGTGCTTTTGAATTTCAATATAATATTGTCACACAAAATATTGGGATCAATATTTTCTCATACCCCTAATCCAATGCATTATTGACCATTATCTTAGAGCACTTGCACAATGTGAAGGGAAAGTACTGTACAGCCATAAGAAAACTACTTATCACTGAGGCTAAGAAAGAAAGAAAAAGCTTCAATTTGCTTGGGAGATTTGCTGTTTAAAGACTGGAGTTTATAGCAATGGAAGAAGGTCCTGTGGTCTGATGATTCACCCTTTTGCAGAGTGATGGGAGCATCAGGGTGAGAAGAAAGATAAACAAAGAGATGAAGCCATAGCATCATGTCTACTGTACAAGCCTGGGGGGGGGCAGTATTATAGTCTGGGGTTGCTGCAGTTGGTCAGATTTAGTTCAGCAACATTATGTGCTCAGAGAATGAGGCCAGCTGAATACCTCTGAACGAGCAGGTTATTCCTTAAGTGGATTTTTTTTCTTCCCTGATGGATTGGGTATATTCCAAGAAGAAAATGTCAGGATTCCCTGGGCTCAAATAGTATTTCAAGGACCATTAGACATAATTTTTTTACACATAGACTGGCCACCACAAAGTTTACACCATAACCCCCATAGAGAATCTCTTGAGTGTGTAGGAAAATACTTGTGTGTAGCCATCCTGACTCTCCCATCATCAATAGAAGAGCTTAGAGAAAAATCAATCCAAGTTGACAGAAATGAATTCTGTGTTGATCCAGAAGTTTATCTAAATGATGCCAAAGTGAATGTGTGCCATAATCAAAGCTAAAGGTGGTCCAACTAAATATTAAAGTCTCAATTTGTTTTGACAGGCAATGCATTTTTGCAGTATAAATTATTGAAGAAAAACAGTAAAATAAGTAAATAAAAGACCCTCCAGAGACATCATGAGAGCACTGGTGTGTTTGTACCCTGAGCATTGAGATATCCTGCGCACTTACCATTTGTTTCATAGGCTTCACGAGCCTCTCTCTCCAAACGCTGCCTCAGGAGCTCCTGTTGCTTTGCCAGATACTGCTTGATGAAACTGTTCTGGCTCATTTCTTCACCAATCTAAATACAAAGTGAAACAAAATAAGTCCAAGCAACTAAAACAAACTCTTGCAGATATTTAGAAGAACAGCTATTTTTATAATTACCAGGTTATAATTTAAAAGGCTTCAGTCTTTGAGATACTTGTCTTTTTTTCAACAAAGACTCTTACCTGAGAGTTTGGTTGCAGTCCAACATGAGCAGTGGATGTCCTCTGCAAATTCTCCAACATGAGAGCCTGTTATTGAGACCAAAATCTTCATTAATGTAGTATAAACAGCAGAAGGATATTCTTCTGGTTGCGTTACTTCATTTACCAGACCATGGTATAATACCTTTTAAACATGCCAGCAATTACTTCTATCATTTCAGTGAGCATAGAGTTTGTGTGACTTTGCAGGACACCAACATAATACGGCCATGTTGGTCAATGACAAATATTACTGATCGATACTGCCTTTCTTTACTTTTGAAAATTGCATTTTGCTGAATTGAAAAGCTTGCAATTGCGAGCAACCAGAAAGTTAAACGAAGACACGCACCAAATATTATTGGTCAGATTTAAATCTGAAATATTTTGCACATGGTGAATAATTCAACCATAATTGAAAAAGAAACTCTTAAATAATGCAAAACAAACGAGATGGGGAATAAACGGTACGTTTTAATAGAAAAACACTAAATTACACATTCCTTAATGTTGCATAATATCGAAATTAATACTTTTTAAAATCACCTCTCATTATTGTGTCAACTCTAAATGTAATATATATATATATAATGAGGCAGAAATCCTTGTGTGGATTTACCTTGCAAGAGCACGTCAACATGAGAATAAAAATCACTTGACTTGAATACAAATGTGGCTGGTTGGACAAATAAACTTTAAAAAGCGTCGCTTGTAAAGAAAATACTGATGCAAATACTTTTAGCATCGGTTATAGTGGAACTCAGGAGGACTGATTTGTGTTTAAAAAAAAAAAAAAAAAAAAAGTTAAAAAGATATCCAAACATTCACGGAGAAGGTTAAATATTTGTTGAAATGTAAACAAAGTTGTTCAAACTTGACCCATGACAGCTCACGTACCCAGGCGACCATTTCTAGATCTGACGAAACATGTCAGTTCAGATAAAATGCCTAAAATGACATTAACACTGTTAAAAGACATTAACGTGAAACAGCTTAACTAAAATAAAACACAATGCAACAATCACGCAGCAAAAAGTCATGCACATTAACTATTTTCACATCGTTTAAGGGCAACAAACATATCCTGCAATCCTCCCGCTAAGGCCAGCGATCAACTCACTGCGTTAGCCTGGGGAGCTAACGGGCTAACAGGACAACATCAAACAAACACACAGCTCACAACGAGATAATAACTTGGCTGAACTTCTGCCCTTCATCTGAGCTACACAGCTCTGCACAACCAAAAACGGTGCCTAACCACAACGCAATGCAAACGGGCATTTTCCAGAAGGATGCCAACCTCGAAAAGTCTTCTACCAGGCTCGGTGGGACCGGACTGAGTTGTCGGCCCTCGACAGCGAGCATCAGCCCGTCTCATCGTCAAGCTTAGCTCGCTGCAAGTCTGTTGGTTTTTCCACCTTAAATCTTACCCCTTTGAGTCTTTTAATGAGGGCATTCTTCTGTCCGCTTTTCGACAATCCCCTTTCCTCGAGAGCTGCTTTTAAGTCCGCCACTCGAAGGGACTGGAGCGGTCTCCCGTCCAGCGTTACGTCTTCGAGGTCCGCCATTTTCCGTTCCTCTAGTCAATTCCCAGCGAGAGCTACGCCTTCCAGTACGCTGCGTCATCAACGACGACTTCCGCCGCGCTGCGTCATCAACGACGACTTCCGCCATATCTAACGTCAAACTATGTTTTTCTTGCTCTATTATATATGATTGTATACTGAATGTATACTGGCATGTTCCATCTTTTATTACAATATAGGAAAATGAGAAAAAATGGGGAAAAAATGGAAAAAAAAAGAACGTTAAACTACTACTTCCTGAGGGAATGGCATCATTAACAATGGCAAATTCTCCAGGAGTAACAGGAAAATTGAATTTTGTAAGACATTCATAATATGTAAGTAAATGACTATCCCTATTAAGCAACTGATTAACAAGCAGAATACCATGTTCCACCTATGTTGTTAAATACAGAGACTTATGTTTAAAACAAATATCCTGATTATTCCAGATGTAATAAGAGTAAAATTACGTTTGTATACTAGAGACCAGGAAAGAAGCATTTGCCTGTGAAAGTTGGATAATTTAATGGGTATTTTATGTATGTTGTAATTGCACCTTAATAGAAAGTTAAGAGCTCCTAAGGGTTCAAAAAATGATGGGAGATAAAAGCCCATAATGACTTTGGATTTAACAAATACCTTTTGATCCATTTAATTTTGAAGGAAGAATGTACGGTAGTGTGTAAAAATCTAAATCTAAACGATTAACATCTATTAATGATAAACATCTGGTCTCATCTGCACCTAGAACTGCTCCACCTAATGCTCTGCCACAACTTTTTATTGGCAACTCTGAGCCCTTTCTTAGTATAAAAACTAATAACAAATGCATTAGAGAATTAATTCAAAGAGATCTGAGTTGTAAACCTGCCTCTGTTTTTATCTGGAATAATGAATATCTTGATATAAACTGGTAAAAGGTCTGGTCACTTCCCAGAATTTTTTTATTACCAACAAAGTGCGAGAAGTGTCTCTGAAAATTCTCCACAGGTGCTATCCAGTTAATGTTTTTCTGGCAAAAATCCATAAAAATGTTGAAAATCTCTGTTCCTCCTGTCAACAAGCAGATGGAACTATATCACAACTTTTCCGGGAGTGCTCTTATTGTCAAGTCTTCTGGAATTATGTTAATCTGTACCTCAGTAGGAAGCTGGAGTATCAAATTAGGATGAAGTCTGATTATGTTTTATTTGGGTGTTTTGGTTGTCACTTTCCACACAAAATAAGATTTATAATTAACCTCTTCGCTCTACTTGCTAAATTTCACATACATTGTTGTAAATTCACTAAGCAAAAACCAAATATGTCAGTTTTCCTATGTTATTTCCATATGTACATGAAGTCATTGAAATTTTGCACAAATTCAAAAGCTGTGAAAATTATGTGAATGATGCTGCTACTGAGCTTGAGTTGTGAGTTATGAAATTTTCCTGTATATCCGTTGTATTGTATTGTAAATACATTTCAATAAAATAAAATGTAAAAAAAAAAAAAGGAACGTCAAAATGCTAACAAAATCAGTTTTCGTTGTTTTGGTTTTTTTTTTTCTCTTTCCTTCCTTCTTATGTTACAAATTTACTGCTCAGTTGCATTGTATGTACCTGGAAGCTTTACACCTGTTTACAAGCTGTATTGTTATACAATTTCTTTCAATAAAGTTTTAAAAAAAAAACTACTGACAAAATCAAGGAAATCTAAATGAAAATTATTCATCATTTTTATCCTTGTACACTATTTTTGCGCAGATAAAGGATATTAAGGTCACCTGCTCATTTTGTGATCACTCTAATGAAGACATGCATCATCTATTCTGGTCCTGTGATTTATCCTATATATTCTGGCAAAATGTGTGTACATTTATTTCCTATAAAATTGATTTTGACTTCTCTCGTATATTTGAAAATGTATTGTTTGGCTTTTTTTCCCCCTTTAACCCTGCCAAATCAGATCAATATTTTATAATCAATCTAATTTTGTTGCTGGCAAAATACCATATCCATAAATGTAAATTCTCAAACAAAAAACCCTCTTTTTTTTATCTTTACAAAAGAACTCAAACAATACCTCACAACAATAAAGCACTCTAAAAATAAGAAAGCTGTTAAAACCTCTGATTTATGTCTGCTTTTCAACATTTATTGAAAAGCTTATATTCCTTTGTACTCCATACTCTCTGATCCCCTATCATTATCCCTGTTCATGTTCTGGACTACATTCATAGCTTGTAATGTCCAATTGTCAATAAAGTTTTGTTAAAAAATAAAGAAAAAAAAGAACATCAAACTACTGACATTTAAATCTAATTACGTGTACAATTATTATTTAATACATTTTAATATATTACATTTATATTGCGTAAACAAACAATTGTTTTGTTTACTTTGTTATGGCTTAATCATAGACTGTATATAGAAATGTTGCGCAAAATTAGCGCAAACTTGACCTCCTCTGCAACGAGGCTAATTATCTGCTACAGCTTCCTGTATATATTTGTTAGCTGCATTGCTAATGCTAAGCAACACGCCACTCTAAATACGACCACATTAAGCGTCGCTTATTTGTTTTTTTTCTCTCAATAATTTCATTTGCCCTTTGAAAATCAATTGTTAAAGCTAGTCATTATTTAGTAATGTTGACATTAAAGAAAGAGTCCGGTGGCTGTTTTGTTTAAACTACACGTAGACCATACTCAGACTAGAAGATTCTCTATTGAAGATTTTTATTATAAACCAGCAGAAGAGGAACAACAAACTTTCTTTTTTTCGGTTTCTTTGTTTAATTTTTTAGGGTGAAACACACTTTCTATAGATGTCGTGGTTCAGTCAAGTCGGTCAAGGCTCAGATCAACAGCAGCCCACTGACAGACAAAGATTTGCAGCCACAAATATCTTTGGTAATCCGACGGGGGGATCAGCCACCCTGGCAGCAACCCACGGCGGCGCTGGTGTCTTCACTCCTCGCCCTTCTGACTTTCCATCGGTTCCTCGTGGTACAACCAGTCCTCTCAGTCTTGAAAACTTGTCCTGTGCATCTCCTAGTGCAGGTCAGGTCAGAGAGCTGGAGCCCATTTCCTATGTAACCCTCCAGGAGCAGCGGTGTGTTGTGAGCTGGTATCAGGGCTGGACAGCCACTCAGAGGGAGCGATTCCTGCAGGACCTTCTGGGCAAAGCAGTGCCAGGCAAAGTGTGCACCCTCCTAGACTCACTCAGTACTCTTCAGGTACTTTCTACAATCACTGGGAGATATATAGAATGGATAGTCTTGTACCTTGTAATGTTGGTTTAAAAAACAACAACAAAAACCAAAAACCTGCTGCATTGTCTTTTTGTTATCTGACAGGTCAAAGACAGGCTGCCCAACATCTTTGAATGTCAGCTACGGCTGTGGACCCAGTGGTTTGAGTCTTGGGGAGAAGATGACAGGAATAATTTTCTACACATGCTGGAGGAGCGGGACCCAGAATTTGTTGCACACTTTTACAGGAGTGTGGCCGGCACCGCAGGAATAGACTGAACAATGTTTACATTTATAAGTTGTGTAAAATGTGATTAAAAAAAACAAACTGTAACTGGTCACTGAATATAAGCTTTTTTTTTAAATTTTGTATTGTACTAAGATTTATACAGTTTCACAATGGCTGCATCATACAGCGTACTGCATTTTCATTAAAGTTGGCTGACACTGTGTGTCTGAGCTCATTGTTATAATCTTTAAATACATACTTGGAAAAAATGACCCCATGTTGTTGTTTTTTTTTTAACACATCTGGAATAATATGGAAAGTAACTGGTGCATGTCTATTCAATAGTTTAGTGTCCAAAATATAGAATGGCAATTCAAGAAGCAAAATTTGCTTGGCTTTGTGGATTATTTTATTATCAACCAACATTCACAATGAGAAACCTACATTTCAAAACTGACTTTACAGAACTTGTGCTCTATTTTAACCAGCTAGTTGATCCGGGAGAGAGTAAAATGATTGGACTTGGAAACTCTGTGTCTTCCACACAATAATTGATGAATGGATAGATTTTGTCCTCAAATGTTTGACGTGAAAAAGTATACAAATGAGACCTGGCTCCAGGATCATAAAAAGAAATCTCTCCCTCTTTATAATTCAACAGGATACCAAGTGTAAGAGGATGAACTGGAACATCAATACCAACAGGTTTTGTGTCAAGAGCCTTCAGCTGACCCTGTTTGTTCAGGATTATACTCCAGTAACCATTTTCCGGCTTGAATGACAGGGCTCCCCTTCTTGGGGCGGATTCACTGATCATCCCAATGTGGTAACAAGTCTTCCCAGCTACAGACACCTCCCAGTAATGTCTGCCATGGGAGAAGCCTCTGGCACCCACGACGGCAAGAACCACATCAAACCTGCCTGGTAAGTCGGGGACTTGTAACATAAACTCATTGGTGGATACTTCAGTATTATCTTCAGACAAAGCAATTCTCGGATGAGCTGTGTTTGGATCCATGGTTATCTTTGCTGTGAACAGAGAAATGCGCGTTATGAGGATCTTCATTTCACTTTTATATCCGTAGTTTGAAAAAAATTTAAAACCTTTTTTTGAAGGTATATAGATTGAATTCTGGCATCTTAAAAGTTAGGAGAGAAAATGATGGAAACTTGAACACAGTATTGCATTTTTTTCTTGTTACATTTTTACAGATGTAAAACTTTTGATATAAGCTTGAGTTAGGAACATTAAATAAGAGTCTGAAGACAGAAAGAAATTAAGAAAGTAAATCGTTTTTGTGAGTGACTCACTGGAAAAGATGGTTTTTTCTTCTTCATCGCCTTGTTTCCTCAGAAGATCTGAAGAATAATCAGAACAGAACATTTTTTGCACACTACTAAACTTATAAATCTTCCTCAAGTTGTTTTTCAGATTTAGCTGCTCTCACACTGAGCTAAAATAGCATGAATTACACTTTTAATCAAAGCAAACATTCTTTTAAGTAAAACATACTGTTGTAGTTTTCCTGCAGCTTGTTCTTCTCTTGACTTTGTTCCTCAAACTGTTGCTGCAATCGTTTGAGGGCGGCATCCTTCTCCAGCAGCTGATGGTGGAGGCGGTCCGCATCCTCCTGGCTTTGTTGCAGTTGTCTCTGTAGGTCTGTTCATTGAGATAATTACTTCAAAAACAACCTCAAACAACTCAGTGGATCTCCAAGTGAGGTATGCGTGTGTAGTGATAGTCTAGTCTGTTTGGGGACCTCACCTTCACACTGGGAGTTGACAGTGCAGCATGTTTTTAGCTCTTGGACTTGTTGCTTTAAGTCTTGACAGGAAGAGGAGGTTTGAAAATGAAACAAAAACATCAGCTTGTATAAAAAGGTCAGATGGAAGACATGCATTTCTGACTGAACTGTGAAATCTGATCTGTAGTGTGCTGTGAACTTTCCCTCAGCGACAGAGCAAATGGAGGAAAAGGTTAAATCTACACAGCTGACTCGCTTTGACTATCAACATTGAAATCTCTCGAGTTATTCCCTTATTAAATAAAATTTGAACAACTTTTTATTGGTGACTTTCCAGTTATTCCAATTGGCAAAAGCAATGAAGAAAGGTGCCTTAAGATCTAAACATGTTTTAAAGATGCTGTTCCGTACAATGCATACCTTTATTTGTGTTTTCAAGTTTTCTATTCTCTTTCTGTTGTGTTTGTAGCTTTTCTTCCAAATCTGGAAAAATAGAAAACATGACTGCATGACAACCTGAGTGGATCTTTTTTCATGTTCGTGTGAAAGCTGCAGGATGACTTTTGGAGAGGAGCGGCGTCATCAGGAAATGCAACAAGTCTGAGAGTTACATGTGTTCAGGATCTCTGTGAAGATCCGCCTGTTAGAGGACTGAATATGATGAAATGACAAACCGGCGATATTCTTCTGCGTGGCGTGTCCCTTATCTGCTTTGTTCCAAGCTTTTTTCAGCTCAGCTTTCAGATTAATGATGTCCATAACTTGCAGAGACACAAACACAGTTGGAATGTTACTTTGTGCTAAAATGCAGCAGAAAACAGGATGATTTAGAGAGTAAAACAGGTTCGTACTCAGTTTAAAATTTTCTGCGCTGGATTGCTTGAGTTGTAGCTGACTGTCCTCAAGTTGGGCCTTTGTCAGATTGAGTTTTCCTTGTAGCTCTGAAAGTGATTTAAAAATGAGTGAAATGCACAGCTGTGACATTTAAAATGGCCGTGAAAGCCTTCGTATCCGTTTCCTCTTTACCTGCAAGGTTCTCAGCATACGACTCTTTGAGGTCGGATATTTCTTCCTCCAGCGGTGGGATTTTCTCATGAAGTTCCATAATCTGAGCCGCTAAAACACACAAACATTTTCAACAATTTATTTAGGCTGTTTTATCATCAGAAAATCCTCAATATTCATACTTGCTTGATTTTTTCTTTAAAAAATATATATATTTACACACATATATTTACATATATTTTTTATATCCAAAATATAACTTACACAAATTAGAAATCCTTATATCACTTGTACCCAGCAAGTTGGTTTTTACTTTTATCTGATTTCTGATATATTCCAGTTCAGTCTCCAGGTCTTTAAAAAACATAAAACAAGAAGAAGAAGTGATGTTTTAGATCCTGAAATGATTTGTGAATATAGAATGAATGTACCTTCTGACAGACTGCTGCTACATCCTACCTCTGATTTTCTGGGCTTGTCCCTGCAGTTGGTCCTGTTCTTGCTTCTTCAGTCTGGCTATTTCATCTTGTTGAGCCAAGATCTGAAATGCTAAGGACAAAAATTGTTGGATTAATTAAAAAAACAAATTAAGGGGGGGGGGGGGGGGGGGGGGCAATGGTGAATTTATCTTCATCGCACATACTCAGTTTTGTGTTTTCATTATCTTTGTCTTGTATCCCGTCAATCAGGTTATTGAGTTGATGTCGAAGAGCTGCAGACAAGTGATGAAGAAAAGTTTTTATTTCCTCATTTTGATGGATTTTTTTTTTGTTTTCAGTGTTTTGTTTTGTTTCAGTGTTGTTCAAGGTCACATGTAGTCCAGATACAGTTTGTTTCTGTTACTCACCTTCAATCCTTGCATAGTCGGTGTCATTTGTTGGCACATTTACCAGCTTCTCAATCTGCACTTGAATGGCAACAATCTGAAGAACTGAAAGAGTTGAACAGCTTTAATTCACTTTAAACTTAAATTCACTTAAAACAACTAAAACTCTATGATATTGATTCTTTTAGTTGCTCCTTAATGTTGCTGCACTCACGCCTTTGAGCCTGAGAACTCCTTTGTTTCAACTCTTCTGTCTTTTTCTCCACTTCTTTAGTCTTTTCATCAATAATCTTTTGAAGAGCTGCAAAATACAACCAGAACCTTCCTTCAGCTGGTCTGTTTGTCGTTGACCTTGCACAGCAAATCTTTTATAGAGCTGACAAACAACAGTAAAAACAGAAAAGCTCACCATCAGCCTTGGATTTGGACACAGTTTTTTGTAGTTGCTTATTCAGCTCCTCCAGCTGTCCAGTTAGTGTAGTAATTTGAAGAGCTGGAAGAATGAACAGACTTAAGTTTAATATTCACGGTTGTCTTCATCACTGAGGTTGCTGAATGGGAACTTCTTATACATGGAACTCCATGTGGTGCTAAAAACTAAGAGCGTCGCCACTCACCAAGTGTAGTAACAGTGTCAGATTTGGACGTCAATTCCTCAATTTTGGCGTCAATATTATCCTCCAGATCTACAAAAACACATTAAATACAACTTTTGATCTAATTACGAGATCTCCTGCAGTAACCGTGGTTAGGATGTGTCGAAGACAACAAAGACTCACCTTTAATTTTCTGCTCATATGCAGAACACTGTGTCTCCGTCTGGTTCAGACTGTTCTGCAGAGCTGAAAGAAACAAAAAACAAACCTCATTAATAATAACTTCTGTAAAGTAACACTAACCTCCTTCTTTATTTCTTATTCCAAAAAAACGGGACATGCCGGGACTGAACTTACATTTGATCAAAGCCTGACTGCGATCGTTCTCCTCCTCTTTAATCTTCAGCTGTTCCTGCAGCTCTAAAAACAAAATGTCACGCTGGGAATGAGGATGATTTAACTTTCAGAGTGTGTTAAACATGATCAGAAAGAAAACTAGACCCTTGTAGTCAATGAAAGCTCAAGTTATTGGAAGTATATAATGAGAAGAGATTAGTAAAAAAAGTCATAAAACTTAACTAGTCAACATATTGTTAATAACAAAAAGGCGAAGGTGCAGACTCACTGATTACAGTAGCAGAGTCACTTTTGTCCTCGGTTTCCTTTTCCCTCTCTATATTTCTGAGCTGGGTTTGCAGATCAGTGATGGTCAAAACTGGCAAACATAGACAACATGTGAAGAAGAACATGTTACATAACCTTAGCAATAAAGACAACAGGAAGAATTTAACCTCTTTACTTACTCAGTTTAGCATTTGTCTGGTTCTTCTCATTTAGCTCATCAACATGTTGCTTCAGCTCACTCTCCTTGGCTGTAAGCTCATCAGAGAGCTCTGATGCAAAAAAAGAAAGAAAATGTATTGTATCCTTTAATGGAATGATAGATTCACCTCTACTTGGATAATAAATTATAAGTCAGCCAGAGACACTTACGGGTTACCCTGGTGGTTTGTAGAAGCTCCTGATTTGATAGAAGTCTCTGCAGATACTCCACCTGACTCTGAAGCGTTATGATTTTCAACACTGAAACACAACAGGACAGGAAAAAGAAGCATTTTTCCACCGCAAGGGATACTGTGATGCACAAAACTCGACAGGAACATGAAACTGATTTACTTATCAGAGGGACGAGGGAAAAGCAGCACAACTTGCCGATGCAGCTGTTTCATACTCACTCTGTTTGGTGTTGTCTTGACCTTTGCTGTCGAGTTCACCAATGAGACTGTCCAGGTTCTTTTGCAAGGCTGGGAAAAAGGAAAATGCATGTAGAGTATAATTAAAGATTCATGGCTTTATTGCTCCAAAAAAGGAGAAAGTCTTGAGTTCAGTTTTTGACATCATGAAGTACCGTTTATTTCGTCGGTGGTCCCATTGTTATACTTATTCTGCAGGTCCCATATCTTATTCTGCAGCTCAATGACTTTCAAAACTGAAATAAACAAACACATGATTTATGTGAGGCTACTGTCATATCCGCTGAAATACTTGATCCCTCTATAACTACACCAACTCAGTCAGCTGGCGTTTGATCGTGAGGAAGCAAAAAGAGACTTAGTAATTGAGGCATTTATAATAAGACCTCATGACACTTTCAGAGAAATAAAACAAAACACAATGAAGAACAAGAAAAACTTGGAATTAAATTGTTTAAAAAAGAAAAAAGGCTTGAAGTCAGTGACAGATGGTGGAAAAAATTAAAGTATCGCGAATCTCAGAACGATTCATATAAAAGATTCGGACTGTAAACGTGTGTCTATATTTTTACATAGATCATTTGTAACCTAAATAATGGCTCACTTATTTGTGGCTTGGCAATAAGTGTCTGTGTCTGTTCTGTCTTGGAGTTCAGTTCTTCTTGCTTTTGTTGCAGTTGCTTCTGCAGATCTGTAGAAAAAAAAAACACAGTTTAAGAGGCAGGCAGACGTTGACAATTCAGCTGTTTCACAAGTTTTTCATGATAAAACATGCAAATGCAAAAAAAAAAAAAGGAAAATTTTCCTTCAGATAATTTTGTCATGTATTAGCTGACAGTATTTTGTTAAATATTGGGAGATACCAATAAGATGACAAAAACTTACCAGGAATGTCACATCTAATATAAAATAACATGGAAAAACTTTTTTTTTTTTTTTTTACTATAAAAAAGCCAAATATTTTCAAATTAAAAGAAGTAAATATAATTTCATCTCACAAAATGACTTCAAATGTATCATAATTTCGCTAAAATGTCCATTTCTGTTATCAAATATTAAAGATCAGAATGTTTTTGTTACTTGTCAAGCCAAAAAATAAGTAAATAAATAAATAAAATCCAAATGTAAAAGTAATGGTATAAACTACACTTTTTCTGTTATTTCACAGACAGCCCAGCTGTCCTCATTATTTTACAGGTTTTAAAGTTCCCTTTAAACACAATTTTTTTACAGTGTAGATAAAAAATGGGTAACGAAGATTAATTTTAAATAACAGTCAGTCGAGTAATCTGTGCAAATAAACTATGTCACATAAATTCAAATGGCAAATTAAGTTAAACTAATCCCAAAGATCTTCTGTGATTTGAAGTGACCTCTGTTAACCACAGTCACTGTTACTCACTTGAAATCAACACTTTGTCGTCTGAGGCGACGATCCGCTCCTTCAGAGCTTTTATTTCACCAGGCAGGTTTAAGATGCTCAGAACTGTCAGCAACAAAAAGAAACAAATGCACAGTTAATGGAACACCAATGACAAAACAAAGAAAAACCAGCTGTGGTGCATCATGACCCACTCAGTGCTCCCTTGGAGTTATCAGTTCTGTACAGTTCTGCAATCTTCTTTTCCAGCTCAGCCTTTGCATCTGATGAAAACAAGTATTTTATCAACTTAACCTAAATGTGAAGCAGAAAACAGAGCAGAGCTTAGCTTCACAGCGTACGTGCTTGTCTTTCCTCGAGTGATGAACACTCCTCGCGTGTCTGCCTCAGCTTTTCCTGCAGTTCTGGCATCAGAAGAGAAGAAATAAAAACTCTCATCTGAAATCACTGATGGCACAAAAAGATCTTTGTGATGGGAACTCACCCGTTATTTCAGTCTGCGATTTAGCATAGTCGCTTTTATATGTTTGGAGCAGAGCCAAGATATCTGAGTCAAAACAAGGAAGTGCTGTCATCAATAATCTTCCATGTTGCAAGTGTAAACAATAAAGTAATTAAGCCAAATGACAGGATTGTTACGTAATCGTAATGAAAACATGTAAGAGGAGGCCCGCTCACCCTGGCTTTGACCTGTTGATGTTGTGTGTTGTTGCTGTCTCAGTTCTTCCATTATGCTGATGATTTTCATGACTGGTCAAAGTAAAAGAAAACACTCATCATCCTGCTGAGCTGAATTCATGTTTTGACTTGATATAACGCCAGTAAGAGCAGAGACCAGTCTCAGTCTGAGTCCACCCTTCGTCTACTCACTCATTTGTGCCTGTGCGTAGTCCGCTCCCTCCAGCTGTCTTTGTAAAGTTTCCACCCGTTTCCTCTCTGTTTCCAGATTCACTCGTAACACTTGGATGAGAAGAACTCCTGTTCAGACCTTTTTTTTTTTGTCTTTACTGTTACTATATCTACAAGACTAGTACATCAAAATGTCAAGTTCTCTGATTTAAGCTGCAGATGTGCTCATTCACCTGAAAGTGAGGCCTCCAGTGTCTCCTTGGTTGTCATCATCAACTTTGCTAATTGATCCACTTCACCCTGCAGCTTCAGAATTTCTCTGGCTGAAGATAAATGAAAGAGGTTCATGAAAAAATAAAGGCAACGCCCATTAAAAGGCACATGCATGTTTTTGAGTTGCACGCTCACTAAGTTCTTTGTTATTCTCATCTCGATTCAGCTGCAAAATCTTCTTCTTAAGCAGCTCAACCATCTGCCTCCACTGTCTCTGGGTATCTAAAAAGAGAAGCAAAAACTTTGGCTACACAGTCTCAGATATGAGAAATGGTACAAATGAGAAACACAGCACTGGTACGAGGCAATGCCGATCACAGGACTTACCAGCAGTGGCTGCCCTGGATTTCTCAATGTGGATCCTGATCATTTTCTCCATGACTGTGATCTTACTACGCACAGAAATCAGCTCCAACACTAGAAGACCAACAGAAAATGTGCAACAGGGAACGCCTCATAAAGGAAGTCCTACTAGATGTGGTGAGATTAGCATACTGACCTGCTGCGACGGCTTCTCCTTTGCCTTGCTGTGCACTGATCTTCTTGTCAAGCTGTTCTTGTAGACCTGATGCAGATAAACATAAAGTATCAGAAAGTATTGCAAAGTACTAAAGTAGACTGATTTCTATGTGTATTTATTAGAAATGTTCAATTTTGTTTCTTTTACCAATATCCAATGTACCGATTTTGTCCAACTATTAATTTCCAATACCAATATCAACTGAAAACTTGACATGACATTTATTATATTTCATCATTTTGAGTTAGAGGAGACTTAGCTGAAGAATTTGATATACAATATGTACATGTTGTGTAAAAGTTTTGTCATTAAAAAAGTAAAATCTGATGCTGATTATTTCCGATGTCAATATTGACTGATGATATCAGTATGCTGGTAATATCAGACATCTGTAGTATCTCTGAATTTATCTTATTATTTACAAGAGATTTTGTTCCAACATTTTATAATGTGACATTTAAAAAATGTAATATTTATGTGGGAGGAAGGGAGAAGAGTTTACCCAGAATTCTCGTGTCAGGCTGAAGAGCAGATTCTTTATTTGACTCTGCTTGTAAATCCCAGATCTGATTTTGCAGTGAGATTATCTGTAAAACTTAACATAGTAACATAAATGCCTATGATTGAGTTTGCACAAATAAAAAGAAAAGCATTTTCTACTAAGCTGTTCCACATGTCTGTATTTTTCTGTTTTAAGAAAAGAAACTTACTGAGGGCTGAGTTTGAGTGGCTTTTTTCAGTTTCCTGTTTCTTAACCATCAGTTCAGCAGTCTTTTCTTTCAGCTTTGTCTGCAAATCTGTGCAGTATCATTTCAGAAAGGAGATATTATAACACAAGGAATGAGTAAGATGTATAAAATCCAAAGAGCATATTAACGGAACCACTCACTTGTGATATCTGTACTTTCAGAGGAATTAGTAGAAAGTAGAACTTTCTTCTGGAGATCGCTCACTTCCCTTGTGAGCATCATGATCTTCAGTACTAGAAAAAACATTCAACTTTAGAAATCAAAGCAACAATTAACAAAGGCAAGAGATTCTGATATGCATCAAGCAACCTTACTTTCAAATATTTCACTGTCAAACACCTGCAGGAGCTGGTTCATTTTCGTCTGCAGTTGGGCTTCATAAGCTGTCAAGAAATCACAATATGCATTTGCTTATGGAAAACATCTCCGCTGGTTCTTTTTCATGTGTGCTGCAGAATTAATTATCAAAATCTTACAGCCAGCCACAGCCGATGCAGTTGAGCTGCATGTAGCGAGTCTCATTTGAAGCTCCCTAACCTCCCGCCTCAACCCAAAGGCCACTTCATCTGTGAGAGAGTAGACAGGTTACGTCACATCAGAGCAAGGGGGGATGCCCACCAGTTAACCCTGTGGCTTTAAATAAATCCTCACCAAGGTGGTTGTTGCGGCGAGTTGTTTGCTGAAGCTTTGTTTTCAAAGATGCCAGTTCCTCTTTCATGCCTGACAAAGAAAAGGGAGGTTGGCAATGACAGTGAGTCGGAGGAATAATAGTCAGCACAGCGTTTCACCTACTTCCATCTGCACCACAGTGTGCACAAGCACTGGTCACAATCAATAACACACAGAAGCTACTGCTGTGCTGCACATATTGTTAGGAACAGATCTTACCAGTGCAAAGTCGGACGTCAATTGACTGTAAGCAAAAACATAAAAAACAAAATGTTATGGGTTAATAAGCAGAATTTTAAAACCCACATTTAACAATGAAGAAAAGACAAGATTACTTACCGTTATGCTGATATTTGTAAAATAAGTTCCATTAGGTAAAGTTATCTGAGATGAATGACATAAAAACATTAAAAAGAAACAAGGAAAGTAGAATGGAATATACCATTGCTTGCATTGAAGCTTTTTATATATTGCCATGTTAAATCAGTCATGCAGACTCACTGGGATCTTTGAAAGGACATTGACTAATTCTGGGTGCTCTGTTTCACTGATCAAATCAGGAACTGCAAAAGGAACTGATCCCCCTTTATGTGGGACTGAAAACAAAATAAGAAGTCAGACACTCACCAACAGCAATTTCTAGTTAATTCATTTTTTCATCTGCAGCTCACAAACAGGAAGTAATATAAATGATTTTCCTTACCATGCTTGCTGTCAGATGTATAGACACAGGTAAGAAGTAGGGGGAGCCAAATGAAGTAAGACCCTCCAGCCATTTGCTTGTTTTCTGTCATGAAACTGCTCTCTTGCCCCAGCAGCAGCACTGCTCTTTATATTGAAACAGATTGATCAATGTCCGTGGGTTGTGTCAACTTCCCAGAAAAGGAGGTCTAAGTTACTGAAAAGGCTAAAAGTTAAGAGGTCACTGTGAATCAATATAAATAACACATGAAGCAATCTCAATCAAACAGGGCAAACATCCAACAAAAATAATATTATCAAAGAACCAGTAAGCTGACATCTAAATACGACAAAGAAACTACGCAGATTAGCAGAAAAAGTTTGTAGTTTGAACAGAAATGAATAAGCACAAATTTTAAAAAGGTTGTCCGCATGCTGTGTGGTTCAGATTTATGAGAATGAAGTCACTAAACTTTTTTTGCTTTTCAATACAGACCTGAAACTGGTGATGTTCATGGTTCTTTTGCCCTGAAGTTTCTGGTTTGATCTCCAACTCCTTGAGTCCACAATTTAAAATGCCATTCATGTAGATCAGGTGTGTCCAGCTCCAGTTCTCAACAATGACCACAATCCTAGAGGTTTTCAATGTTTTGCAGCTCCAACACAACTGATTCAAATTACTGAATCATTGTGTAGAACTAAGTTGTTGACTTAGGTGTGTCGAAGGAGGGAAATACTGAAAACCTGCTGGACAGTGACCATCAAAGACCTACTTTGGACACTTCAGGTGTAGATACTGAACTTTACACTTCACCCTCAATGTGCTCCTTGCTTTTCAAGTTACACTGTTTGGATAAAAGAGTCTGCTAAATGAATGCAATGTAATGAGACTAAAATAGCTCATACTGACATGTCTGAGGTCTATTTAATAAATTGGATGGACTTCAATAAATGGTATAGAAAAAGAATGGATGAATAAAAAATAAGAAACTACAAATTAGAGGCCTAAATTGAAAGGTAACAATTACTTACATTGAGTAAAACCTGTTTGGAGTAGAAAGCATTTATAAATGCCCAAGAAAAAATTGATTGCCGTTTTTCTTTTATGTCCTTTAAAAAGCTTGAGCTGGCAGTAACATGCATTCAGTGTGCTGCTTTGGTGCATTTAACTATACTAAAGAATCTAGTTTTGGTTTTGGCATTTGGTCTGGTCCAACTTGGTCCAACTGCAGAAGTACAGCTCATTGTCAGGAATAGTTAGGCTGGTTAAACAGAAGAGTATGAGGAAACAGTTATCTGCCAGCCAAATTCAATGATTCAGGATTTTGTTTGGCGGGGAGGTTGAGAAATGACCAGAAATGTTGATATTTCTGGAACATTTTGTTTTTCTGTACAGTAATAAAGACTAAGAAGGTCATATATATATATATATATATATATATTTTTTTTTTATTTATTTATTTATTTATTTTTTTTTTCTTCTCATTTCATATCAGCCCGTTATGTCTGATCTGTTTGTGAACTTTTTGTGAACTTAATTTACTTTTGATCACTGACATTTCTTAGCACCTGTTTATTTCGGTAATATTTGCCGTAACCCTTGTTGCTGGGTTCATGGCCAAATCTGAGAGAAAGCGCAACAAACAGCTGATTTGTCATACAGGTGGTGACTAATCTAAAAAACTAAAGCCAATATGTGAAGAGGCACAAGGCAAAATTATGTATCCTGGTGTTAAAATATTCTCTCTGAAACTTATGTCTTTGCCCTGAGTTTATTTGTAATTCTTGGCATGAAACATTGTCATTAATAATTAGAAAAAAAAAAAGTTTAATCCATTCTATTTTAGTTTGTTTATTTTTGCATGTGCTTGCCTAAATGCATGTTCTTTTAAAATATTTATTTGACATTTTCCATCAAAACCTTCTCTTCAAAAAGTAATAAGAGTTAGTAGCGATTTTAAAAACTGGATCTAAACCTAACCTTACAACATATTCTCTGACAATAACGCCAAAGGGACATTGACCTACAAACACACAGAGAAGAGAAAAAAATGCTGGCTTGTAATTACAGTAATGTTATTGCCACATGAGTTCAAAGTCTTTTAAATGTTGATCACATGATTTTTATGGTTATTTCATAAACCCATAACAAGTGAAAATCCAAGGGCTTAAGCAAAAACTTCTACTTCAGCAGAATAACTCTGACTCTTCCCAGTATTGCAACCTCTTCTTGCTCCTGCCCCCACAGACTGTTCCTCTATGATCGAATTGCACAAGACACTTTAGCCATTTCCTTTTTTACTTCACTTTATCTTGATTATTTGGATTAATATTTTATATTTGTTTTTAAGGGTTAAAGATTATGCGTGTGTCCTTTGGGGGGGGGGGTAAAATGTTTGAATGGAAAACAAAGGAATTAAACATAAACAGTCTATGATAACTCTCACTTTGGCCATGAAGTAAAGTCCCTAACAAAGCGTAATTCCTTTCATTTTGGTACAGCATGAGTTTTCAAATAAACTAGTCGATAGTAACCCAAAGTTGAACCAGATATTTCTAAATATTCTGTTGATAGACCACAGCGCCATCGTCTGCGCTGTTCTTTTAAACGCTTCTTGTTAAATCCAAGACCACATCCAACGATCAACATAGATTATTTTGACCAACTTTACTTAAAACAAAGATATCCACATCTATTGAAATCATTGATAACAAGTGTAATAGCGTGTATGGCGACCACGGTCACTATTAATCAGCCATCTCGGAATAAAGGCAATATATGACATTTGATGGTAGAGGAGACGAGTAGAATTTATTAGGTTGGTATGAAAACGAAGTAGGAAGTGCGTAACAGTGACTTTTCTCTTGCTTTACGTTCTTTGTTTGAACGTCTTCTCGCGATATTACGGTAGATGGGCGGTTTTTTTTTTTTTTGTAACCTTGTTAAGCGCAGTTATGTGGACTTTGTTACAAACGCAGGGTTAACACCTCGACTGACTGTGTGGTGTGAAAGCAGCGGTGGTAATTGTGTGAATCAGCCTAAGGATTGTTGTCCGCAGCGCGTTGCCTTGCTGTCATATAAGGTAGGCTACTCTCTTTACGTAAGATAGCAATAAATTAATAAACAAGTCGTTTTAGACATTTCTTTACACTAAGGAAATTTAACAAAAAAAAAAACAAAAAACCGGGTTTTAAATAAAAAATGTAAATAACCATAAAATGGTTCTTGTTACAAATAACTTGGATTCCTGAACAATGAGAAATTACATAATCTTTTAAGTGATAAGGGCAAGTTGCCTAAAATGTTTCTTAGAGATGTGTATGGTGGTCGAGAACACAGTTAAATTCAATATAAGGTATTTAACTAGAACATTATTACTCTAAAAAACAAATGTTGTGACTTTTTGTACCATTAGCATTTAACAATGGCCTTGAAGTGGCTTTCTATGCCTATGTCTCCTTACCACTTATCTATGTTTTAAACTATTTCCCTTATCTAAGTTGACAAAGTCCTTTAAATAAATGCTGACTCACAATGAGTGGATTTAAAGTAGTTGGATAAGAAGAAAGATGACCCATTTAGATTCATGGTGAGCTCTGAGTGGAAACAGAGCTCTATTATTTGTTAACATGATGAAACTAATATAAATATCTCCATTTGTTCATTGATCATATTTGACTCCTGGCATTTTAGTCATATTGTGTACGTTTGGCTCATCGTAGTATGTTATGCTGATTCCTCCACCAGAGAAGATGGCCCTGTCTGGATGGGTGTGTTTAGTTACAGGTGCCTCCAGGGGCATTGGCAGGGGAATCGCTCTGCAGCTGTCTGAGGCAGGAGCTACTGTATACATCACAGGACGCCAGGAGAAGACTCTGAAACAAACTGCTGCACAGGTGACATTTGAAGCTTGTACTTCTAAAGGCTAAAATTGTAAACTAGTAATTAATAAAACAATGTAGAGGTGTAGCTAAGTTCCAAAGTTATTTTGACTCATCCATTCAGCCCTTATCCTGCATTTGTCTAAAAGAATGACGCAGCTTTCAGCTCTGTTGGACCGTTGCAGTGATGTTTTGGTTCAATACCTCCTTTCTCAACACAGGTGAATGAGAGAGGTGGGAAATGTGTGCCAGTTGTCTGCGATTCTACAAAAGATGAAGACATTAAGGAACTCTTTGAACGGATCAAGCGTGAACAGAACGGCAGACTGGATCTGTTGGTTAACAATGCCTATGCTGGCGTACAGGTTTGTATTTGCATATCTTTAGCAGGAAATGCTCAGGGTAAAGCTGTGTAAGTGCAAAAAAAAAAAAAAGATAAGGAAGCTAAGGGACTGGACAAAGTCAGTGTTTTGTGTTATTGACCACAACTTGTGTGTCATTCCAGGTCATCTTTGACAACTTGGGGAAGAAGTTTTGGGAAATTGATCCGTCTATTTGGGACGACATCAACAACACAGGCCTCAGGTACTGCATGCCTTTGTGTTTAATCATGCTGTGGTTAAGTTCACTGAGTGTTTGTTGGCAAACTACATCATGTCACACATATTCAGATGATTTACCAGCTATTACTTGACTTGTTATTAGCTGTCAGAGTATATAGAAAATTTGAGATGGAGAATGAACTGAAATGCACTTATTTATTATTTTAAAACTTAGTCCACAGCATTGCTTGACTTATTTTTTTCCATCATCTGGCAGGGGTCACTATATTTTCTCAGTTTATGGGTCACGGCTGATGGTGGCTCAAGGTCGGGGTTTGATAGTGACTGTTTCATCTATGGGTGGGCTGCAGTATCTCTTCAATGTACCATATGGAGTTGGTAAAGCAGCAGTAAGTCATCATCTCACAGTGTATTGATTTGGTTACATAGCATCTTGTGTCATTTGTTGTCGGTGTACTAAAAAACTTGTTTTGTTGGTTTTTTGTTTCCAGTGTGACAGACTGGCTGCAGACATGGCTGTTGAGCTGAAAAGTAGGGGAGTAGCTTCTGTCAGCCTTTGGCCAGGAGCAGTCCAAACAGAGTTAATATCCCAGTTTGTACTGGAGAAAGAGACACCACAGGGTATGGATTCCAAGGTAGGCTCTTGTTAAACTAGACATAATATCTCTGTTACTTCAGCTGTATCCCAAGTTTCTTGGATTTGTTTCCTAAGTTTAAAGAAGTTTTCATCAATGGAGAAACCACAGAAGTGAGCGGGAAGTGCATCGTCAACCTGGCAAAAGGTAAGCCATACGGTTGGACGTTGTTAACACTGCTGTGTCATAAACTTGGCATCTTCGGTAAATGTCAACCAGAAAGGTTTAGTAGCTGGGAGCTTATAATGTAAACAACCATAAAATGCTGAGATGTTCTTCTAGCTGATGTAGTTGCTTTAGAACGATTTCCTGTGTTTAGTTTTTATTCCTGTCTTTGTTTGATAGATAAAAATTACATGTCGATGACTGGGAAGGTGCTACTGACAAGTGACCTGGCGAGGCGCTATGGACTTAAAGATGTTGACGGTAATGGAATTATTTATGGTTAAAATAAGATTTTAAACATAAGATTATGCTCATATACATGTACTCTGTTTATTTCCAGGACGGGAGGTTGCTGATTACACGTCCATAAAATTCCTCCTGAGCCAGGCCCGTTACTTCTCCTGGCTGTCCGTTCTTGTTCCGTCCTTCCTGCGCGTGCCCCGTTTTATGATGACCCTGGCAAACAGCCGCTTCTAGAGATATCCCTAATCACTGCTCACATCATCGTATTATAGCCTGAAGTTATAGTCTCTGTAGTTTAAGCTCACAACTATTACTGTTTTCTTTAAGAAAGTTTATACTCAAATATTTTGTTTTGAAGGAATATTTATGCCATTGCAGATGTGTACACATCCATTCCCACTTGAGGATTTTTCTGATGACAAATTGATGAAAATTTGAGCAACATGGGCTCAACCTGAAGGACATTGCAGCAAACTGTGTGTATTTAACGGAAACACTCATCACCAAAATGTGAAAGCATGAAATGCTATTGAACACTATTTTTTAAGTTCTATGAAGGTAAAACTGACATTTATTTGTAGCATATAAATGTGCATTTTGCACGTTTTTTTTTTAGTTTTTTTTTACAACTTTTGTATGTATGAAAAGCCGGGGAAGGCAGAAATTTGAAGAGGCAAAAAAGACAAATATAAAAAATAAAAAAATATTTGAAAGGACAGGTGCTTCTCTCCCATCTCAGTCAGGATCCCATCCCACTAGAAAAATATCAGGATATGCAAACAATTCTAAACAAACGTAACGCAAGCATGTGTAAATTAACAACGTAAGCAGTTTTTTTTCTTATGTATAGTGTAAACTTTAAGTCATATCTAACACTGCACCTCACCAGTGCTTAACAAACCAGCTAGCCTTAGCAGCACATGGAGATGTTTTCATACTAAATGCACCTCCATTTCTATGAACAGACTTTGCCGAGACTAAAACATTTTTTACTTGTAAAGTTTGACTTTTTAAAAAAAACTATTTCACTTGATGAAGTTCTTCAGTGGCAGTTTATCTCAGAGGATTCCCTGCATTAAGTACAAGCTTCTCACCAGCAGAAGGATGAAAATACATTTGGGGAAACCACTAAGGAGAACCAGAGGGTGATGAGGGTGGCCAAAGCCTCACTGGTGGAAATAAGTGCCATGACAAGACAGAAATGTATTCTTGCTGCAAATGTGATATATTTTTCTTCCTTTTGATTTTAAACCATTGAAAATGCTGTATTTGGCTAGCTAACATTGAAATGGTTAAATAAAGAAATATTAATTTCTTTCTTGTAATTAATTAGTCCTTTTCCCTTAATGATACACTGGAGAAAAGATTCCCAATCGAGCCACCGCAACTAGCACTGAGACTGAAACTGTTTCTCTATCTGCTCTGTTTATACAAGATAATGCTCAGGAACTGACTGTGAACTTGGGTGTTGTTTACAATGGATGCATCTTTCTATTCTTTTTTTTCTTTTTAATGTTCATATTTTTATCTTGCTTCAGTCTCACTGTCTTGGCAGCTGATAAAGCATTGTAAGAAATACTGAATTTATATATTATAGCCATGAATACCCTTTAGCTAATTTCATTTCCATATTATATTAAGTTTAGATTTTGCACAGTAAAGCATTGAATTCTACAAGTTATAAAACTACAAAAACAATAGAAATGTTTTTATGTTCAGTTTGGAACAGTGAGCATTTTTCCTACTTGTCCTGGTTTGGTAAAATACTGAAATGTCTCTACTTGATGGCTTATTGCATCAGTACTGTGATCCAAAGACCCCCCAGTTTTACAGCTACAGAGGGGGGGAAGTTTCCCGAACATCACCATCCGTGATGGCGTTACAATTACAGGCAAAGTTTCCTAATTGAAAAAGATGGCTCTTCGTGTCCTGATGCATGGTTAGTTGACATTGGCCTAATGTAACGGATTTACTAAACAGACCCTTCCTCCCTCCAATCCACGGCCTCCACACCCACACTGGCACACCCACCCCACCGTCACAGTGGGGAGAGTCATGTGGGCCTCCTGGGCTTCCTGGTTCTCAGCTCCGCCTCGCGTCGATCTGGCCGGACAGGGGGAAACACTTCTCAGTTCAGAACAAAAGCAACAACGGACGGACCGAGAAACGGAGGGGGGAGGAATAAACGGCAACTCCGACTCAGCCTGTTTTCCCCTGAACTGGACATCCGTGTCCTCGGCTGGAATTGGCCGACGACTGAACTACCGCGACAAACTTGGTCGCGTCGCATCTTTGAATCCTGACCGTAATCCGTCGAGGTGCTTGATAAATAAGACAAGGGTCAAACAAACACACGGACGGTATTGTTTCCTCGGACTGCTGTTAAAACTTGGTCAGATATAGCCGAGCGGTAGAGAGGAAACTCTTGAGTTTATTGGAGCTTGTGTGTTCCTCAAACCACGCTGGAAATAAAGGGTTATTTTGGCATTTTCGGTAAGTTTATTTTTATGTTTCACTGAAGCGTGTCTAACGGCGAAGTGCGCCTGTGCAGTGTGAAGCCTTTTAGTTGGTACGCCATAGAGAGAGAAGGGGGGGGGGGGGACGCTGGACTGCTATTGTTACGGCCACAGAGAGCAACTTTTATAGTTTTTATGTGACGAAATCTAATAAACTACAGATAAACTATTTAAGCGTGCCAAAGAAAGACTGGAAAACATGAGGATGTGGGATGAGCTCACCCCGGGGAGTTTCAGTGTGTCACCAGTGACTTAACATCCTGCAATGATTTGTAAGCCGATGTTTTTGTTCCACTAAAACATTTCTACACTGGTTCCAGCTGCTTTATTAAATGGTCGGCCGTAGATATGGCGCGACCTCCCAACTAAATGCGCAACACTTCCTTTGTTCACAATAAATACAGATCACCTCAAACTGACGCCACATATCTGCGAGTCTGAGCCTGATTTGTGTGGACTAAAGTGAGGTCAACATGTGCAATGCTGACCCAGAAGTAATTCTTGATCACAATTCCTCGAGTTTGACCCCTTTAAGAAGTATTATGAGATGCTTAAAGTGCTTGCTTAGCACCTGTTGATTGAAGGGGGGGGGTGGCTTTCATAGGAAGTGTGAGATGTTTAGGACATTTAAAAAGTTCAGTGCATCTCAAAATAAACTTGAGTCTGATTTGTGCTTCTTGTTTTTGTCTTCTTGCAGTTTTTTGTTGTGGTGTCTGTCTTTGTGAGGAGGCTGCACTCATCTTTCAGGACTGAGAACTTGGAAGTGGAACAAAGCCTGACCGAGTAGGGGTGAGAAAGTAGACAGTGATGGATTCCTTGTAGAATTTCATTCTCTGTGCCCCCACCCCTTTGCAACCAATCCCACCACTCATGCAAAACAAAAGTCAGCCACCACACTTTGGGGGAGGGGAGACCCAGTCTGGACAGAGTAGTATACGACTAGTTTTATTGAGAGTTCAGAATAAGGAGAGCAAAGTGGGGGGAGGGGAGACTGCTTTCAGATAACTGAGAATTATGGACAGAAAGTTCTGGAAACATCAGTCTGTACTTGTGGAGATAATCACCCCTCGATGCACAGTGATCTTATCGTTGGAGTAATAACAGTTTGACAGTAAAGAGCAGCACAAAACAAAACTATATCATAGTTTTTCTTTCTTTTCTAGGTGGCAGAATGGCATTGTATACCGAACACGATGACAGAAACGGACTGATAGTGGATGAAGATGAGCCCTCTGAAGGAAAAGCAACAAAGGAAGAATGTGAAGAACAAGATGAATCAACACAATCTTCCAAGGAATTGCGCCATTCTGCCAGCTCAGCCGAAAGCAGCGCAAGCAACGTAGCTAGTTTCACCACCAATCACAACTCTGTTGTGTGCCTGCCTCTGGTCTCGGAGGGACTGAAACTGGTGTGGACACAGTCTGATCAGACTCGAGAACTTGACGCAATCCCAGAACTGGTCCATGCCTTTAACTTATTTCCTTATCCATCCTCCCGAGATGTAAACACTCTGGCTCGGGTGTGTGCCTTGCCACTGGACAAAGTTAAAGTGTGGTTTATGGTGCAGAGAATTAAATACGGTATTAGCTGGTCCTCCGAGGAGATTGAGGAGACGCGGCGGAAGCTGGCAGTTCCTGAGCTTTATGATGGCTCCGCTGAAGCAAGTGAAGAAGTCAAATCAAAGAGCAAGAGCAAACATTTGGAAGATTTGGTCATTGAGGACAAGGAGACTGATGAAGAGGAGTGTGCTTTCAGTAGCTTCACCCCTCAGATTAAGAAATCAAAGTGTGAGTCACCAGATTCATATAAACCATCGAAACCCCCCGCTCCCTGTTTTAGCTCTACCCTCCCACCTCCTCAGGATTCATACTTCTACCACCCACCAGCAGACACGACAGTAAGTGCTGCAGCCGATGTCTCCCTTGACCTCTCAGATTCATCTTCACAACATCACCGCCATGGACGCTACAAAAAGTCAAAAGCCCAGCTTGCTGCTCTGCGCAAAAGCTTTCTGAGAGAGAACTGGCCTGCTGAAGCAGAGCTTAGACGTTTGCAGGAAGAAACTGGGTTGACCCGTAACGATATTCGGAAATGGTTCAGTGACAGCCGTTACCAGTTGAGAGTTGGCCGGGGAAGCCTGGCAGCTGCCCAGAGCAACTCCCTGCATACTGCTGTAGAAGGCAAACAAGATCCACAATCTCAGCCTCTTCCACTTGTAAATCCAAAGTCCCGCCAGCTAAACGGAACAAAAGCCCACGAGGGAACGCGAAATAATGGCATTAGAAATTCACATTTCTTTCAGACTTTTTTGACAAACAGCCTTGAAGCATTTGGGGAAAGGGTCCTTGAGACACAAGGGCAAGATGTCATTGAGGAGCTTTCTGGAGATGGGGACAGTTATCAAGATGAGGAACAAAGTGAAGAGCAACCTTTACAGTTGACCAAGACCTGCAAGATTGAGCCAGATGTTTCCCAGGGAATAAAATCTTCACCGTATTCTTCCCCATCTGGCAGCCCGCCACCAACTGTCTCCCCTAATAAACCTCTTTCACACAAATTTCGCACATCAAAAAAGTCGCTGCATTCAACCAAAACCAGTCCCTCACAAACTTCTATGTGCTTCTCGGGGGCTTCCACGTCGACGTCCCCTGCCCTTACACCAGCAGGGCGACCAAGAAAGACCAAGGAGCAGTTGGATGTGTTAAAGCAGCACTTCCTGCAGTGCCAGTGGCCCAAGAGCGAAGAATACACTGAACTTGTTAAGCTTACAGGTTTGCCTCGAGCAGATGTCATTCAGTGGTTTGGAGACACTCGGTATGCGGTCAAAAACGGCCAGCTGCGCTGGGTGAAAGGTGTCCGCGATCAGTTCTTAGCAGAACTTGCTTCCCAGCAAAGTAGCAGTGGTTTTACAAATGGCAATGGGACGTCTACTCGGGGTGGCCGCAAACGGAAATCTCAAGCAAATGGAACAAGTACAGACTCCCCTGATATCCAGCCATTAATAACATATTACATTTCAACAGGCGCACTGCAGGAAAAAGACCTAGACTCACTATGCAAGAAATCAAGAATGAGCTACCAGCAGGTGCGAGACTGGTTTGCAGCTCAGGATGTTGGGGAGACTGACCCAGAGCCTATGGTGGATTAAGAACTCTTTAAAAAGATGTTGGAGACCTCCACACATCTTTCTCACAGCAGGCATAATTTCTCCTCTGGTTTGTATTGCTTTAATAAGGGCAGGTTTGTAGAATCCAGTCTTCCCAGAGCAACCCCAAAGTGAGGTTTGTGATATTTCTTTTATACATATATATATATATATATATATATATATATATATATATATATATATATATATATGTATGCTGCATTCCCTGCTTATCCTAATATATTTAGACTTGAATTATATTTGTGCTGCCTATGCTGCTTAAAATAGGACAGTAACCTGTACACTGGTTTGCTATATTTTGTGAGCTTATGTTTGTTAGATATCACTACAAAAAAGTTATTTTTTAGTATTCTATTTGTAGCAGTGTAATTTAAATTGGTTTGTCTTTTGGTACAGACGATTTCCTGCTTCAGAAAAAAAGTCAACATTGGTGAATTTATTGACTCATCAGTATGTGTAAGCATTCCTTTTAATTCAGTTCTCTTGAAAAGCACACTGGACATGTACTTTAGAATCAACATGTTGCACTTTGGTTTTAAAGCCTGCTGCCGTTATATGTATTAAATCCAGTTATTTCAGTAAACATCCACTCATTTCAGCATATTTGTATTCAGAGCAACACAGTGTCATGTTTGATACATCTCCCCTAGAAGCTATTATGACTTAAATAGACAGCAGGATACAGGAAGTACAGTTACATTTGTCTGCAGTGTTTCTGAAATGCATTCCCATACCTTTAAGTCACTCTTTAAGTCATACTTTACATATCATTTGCATACAACTTTACCTTGTCAGAAGTAAAAGGTTAACTATTGATGGTGCACCGGCATTATCCTACAGATGTCAGACTTGCCAGCTTAGTTGTTGATTCAGTATTTGTCTCTTGTCTTAATAGGGATAGGGTTTGACTTCCTGGTTTGTAACATAGCTTAGGTTGACAGAAGCTGGGTGTCCACATGTTATATAAACAGAAATGGATCTTAATTTAAAGGATAGTTAACATGTTTAAGTGTAAATGATGATGGCACCAACAGTGAAATTATGAAATCATGGAAAGCTGCACACCCTTCAAGCGACTTTTCCCTCCCCCCTTAGTTGATTTATATAGTACGTCATGGGCTTTAAATGATGTCGGCGTTTAGCTCCCTTAGAAACGTCCAGACAGGTCAAATAACGGGAAACTCAATGTGCATCACTTTTGGTTTCTGTTTGTTTTGAAAAAAATAAAGTATCATGTTGTGGGGGGAAAAGTCCATACATGTAACGTCTAGCATGTGTTTTTCTTGTTTGAAAAAAGAAATCTCATTTGCACAACCATGTCACTGGAAACCAGTAAAAGGTCTGCATTTATAACCAAGTGTGTAGTGATTTTTTTTTTTTTTTTTAGTTTTTGCAGTGAACACAAATGGTTATGAGAAATCATTTAATTTTGAGTCAATTATCATGGTAGTTGCTGTAAAATTAATCTAAAAAAATGCAGGATAATGCATATTTCCAGGAAATTAAATTAGCACACATAATATTAACATCATGCCAGTTTAATTCCACAACAGATCATTATAAAGACTATTAACCCCAGTGACTTTAACAACGAATAAGACACCTTTTTCTCATTGATGGAACACCAAAGCAGTGGCTCGGGTGAACAAATCTGTGAGTAATGGCATACTGAACCAACGTGTCCCTGGTGCAAGTGGCCAATTAATGTCTGGGTGACGGGGCCGACAGTCCATTCATAAACGGGAACTGGAAAACTGGAGTCTGAGCTCTGAGGATGATGAAAAACAACTGACTCAGTTATGTGGGGTAAAACTATCTACTCATCAACAAAAACGCATGACTCCATTCTCAAGAAGTTCTTGAAAAACTTCCTCACCTTGTCGGAGTGCTGAAGGAAATGGGTGTTACTTTAAAAAGAAAGAGAGATTTCCATAGACGATTGGCTACACTCTATTTTTAACTTGATGAAAAGCAAATAAGTCAGACATGCTTGATTTAAAAAGAAAAAGTGTTACCGTGTTCCTGGATGGAGCTGAAGCTGGACATGGAGGCAGCTGATCCAGGAGTCTAACCAGATGGAAGAGGAAAAAAACTTCTGCGCTCCATCTAACAAATTTATATGAATAATCAATGTTGGAGACTTACAGCAAGGGTGAGACTAGGACCTCTGTCTCTGTGCCATCTCTGGGACTCGGCTGAGCCTACAACACTGAAGCCCAAAAAGTATTTTTAATTATAAATGTGACGTTGAGAGTAAAAAAAAAAAAAAAAAGCCTAAAATATGACACTTAAAAGGCATACCTCATAGCTCTTGAACGAGGGGTAACTGATAAAAAAAAAAAATATTTATGCACTCATAAGCCACCATCATTTAAATAAGGGAGTGAGCATCAGCACTTTAAATTTAATTTCTTAAGAATTTAGTGAGATTACCTGGGGAGGCAACAGCCACAGGAAGTGAAACCCTCTGAGTCCTGCGAGTCAGCAAACTGTTACTGAACTGTTTATTTACCACAGCCTGAAAGTCTGAGATCAAACTTGGAAATTGGATTTTACCCGTTAATCTGAAACTGTCCTGGAGAAACCTGCGTTTTGTAAAGAGTTGAGGTAGAATTAGGTATTAAAAATAACCAGATTTACTTCTATGACTGGATTTATGTAACGCTTACCCTCCTTTGAGAGAGTGGCTTTTTTAACTCTGTGGTTTCTCTTTTCAGATCCAAAAGCTGCTTTTTTAAGTCCGTGTTCTCCCTTTTCAGCTCCGAGAGTTGCCTTGTGATAAGACATTTTTGGAAAAACATTGCATTTGGGAGTTTTATTTATGGAAGGACATGCGATGTTAAAAGTCACCTGTAACTCTGCTCTGTGACTTCCTTCAGACGTCTCTCAAGCTCACAAGACTTATTCTTGAAGTGCGCTGTGACCCTCTCCATCTGCATTCGCTGAAAATTTGCTATCTGAGTGTGAAGACAAAAAAATCGCAGCACAAAAAGTAATTTTTATTTATTTTATTACTACCTAAAACAACTTTTAACAAATGGATTACAAGTTTAAAAGATCCCAGATGAGTGGGCCTACAGCACCAATAAAATGTTGTATTTTATGTCAGTCTCCTGTAAAATTACATGTTGTCTCAAGATTAGTCAATCTTTTCTGACAATAATATTCTCTTTTAATAATTACAAAACACAGAAGCAAAGGACTCTAGATGCATGCTGTTGAGGAAGAGACAGACCTGGGATATATGTGCCAGCCTGGACTGGATGAGCTTAATAGGATCCTGGAAAAACACCTTTTCCTGCGGCTTCATCTGAAATAAAAGCATGTCCAGATACAAAATCTTCACTGAAGAAAACACTACCACTGCTGGGAATCCATTAAACTCACAAACCTGATCAGTGATGGCCAAATAACTGCAGGCAACCCCGCATATGCCACACTGCTCTGAAAGTAAAAAAAAAAAAAACCCCACATCCAGTCAGCTTAGATGAAAGACGAGCTCAATGGGTGAAAAATAAAACCTCTTACTTGATTTAATGCATGCTTCACAGCTGATGTGGCCGCAGCTGGACACAGCAAACTTGGCTCCTCTCTTCGTGAAGCACTGGTTACAATGGAACCAGTCCATGTTTAGTCTTCTCGGTTTTCTCTGTCTGCAAATGAAAAGCTCAGAAGACACAAATATGTTTGTTACCATGGGCATAGACAGGAACAACTCCTGTCACAACTGTGTGTACAATTTTGTGGCAAAAGTTTGGTGCTTTCGTGGTCCTTGTGCACAAAGCAAGCCACCTAAAGAAATGTGTATGCCCATTTAAGGAAGAAAAACTGGCCTAAACTTAAGCAGAATTAATGTACCGGTATGATATGGGTTTTTATGTTAACTTCTTACTAGTTGTACAAATCAAAGAGAGAATATGTTTTGGCGGACAGCTTTGCCAGTCTTGTTCACCGCAGAATCTAACATGTTTGCTTCAAAGGATTTTCATGGCTCCAGATGGCCATATCAACTGCTGACCAAAGAGAAATACAACCCTGTTTCCTAAGACATTGCAATGCTAAATGAAGTTAATTTACAAAACAAATCACACACAGATATGAAATGTTGAAACGGATTCAAGTGTTTTTATTTTTTAACTGTCTGCTGATTTTAATTTAGTCCCAGTACAACATTAAAAATAAAGTTGGAACAGCTGTAAACTCCTTCACAGAACACCTGGGTCCATACAGGTGAGACTGGGCATCTTTTGATTAGTTTAACCTTTACAATCACATCTGCAAGAAGCAGTGTAATGTCAGTTATTTGATAAATGAACCTGTAATTTGACTGATGGGGGAGCGGAATTAAATATGTATCTTGAGCTGACTATGCACGTGCTTTGTCCATAAGACTGGTTTTATACACCTATTCACCTCATCTCAAACATCTGCAGAAGTGCACTTTAGTTTTCATTATGATACACTTTCATAGTGAACCAGCTTCGTGACGCTGAAAATCCAGACTAGGCTGAATTCTTACACCTGGCAAAGAGATGTTTTAATTGCTAGCATGATTTCCCACCAGCACACACTTTTGCCGAGTTAAGTCATTTCCTTTTGGAAAGTTATTGCGTACTGTGCGGCAGGTTGGGATTTAATTTTTGGAACCTTCATAGAACGTGATTAGATTTTAATAGTTTACCATGTTGACATTTTATTCGCAGGCCAGCTAAAAGCAGATTTTGCGCTCTTGCGGCAAGTTTTAATTCTTTGCTTAAAGAATCAGTAGAAACCTATTCTGACGGCGAAGGAACTTTGGCTAAAGTCTGCAAACACAGCTGGGAGTCATTACCTGCAGTGAGAGCTAGAAGGCGCCAGATTTAGCCTCGGAAAGACGTTTCCCCAGGCAACGCATTTCCGCCTCGCGCATACGCTTCTGTGATTGGACGCCATTGCGCATAAGCGGCCTTAACGGACAGAGTCCATCTAGAAACGGAGTTGGTCAAGAGAAGAAAAGAAAAAAAAAGCCATCTCCCCATACGCCACCTTGTATTTTGCTGCTTAAGGGACCAGTGTACTGTCTAGTTCATTTTCCTCATATGTGGACCAACAGTTGTGTCCACTTTGTGCCTGGAAGTTTGTTTTGAAGCCATAGCCATCAAGTTCTGGCTTGTGAACACCAAGATGTTTCAGCTCCCCTCAAATAGTTAATTAGAACCACTTGTGAAATGCCTTCAATAGGGAGCCAATTAAACACATCCAAGTAATTTGATACAGTTTAATGAAAGATCTTACATTCAGAATCAAAAGACAATGTCAGATGAAGTGTGCCAGTTCATTAGACAATCCAGTTTTGAGCCTTTTCCTCAAGAAGTCATGTCAGTGATGGTGAGTGGGCCAATGACTGCTTTGACCATACCAGTCATTCCTATAGGAAATTGACATGTTAGAATATTGACACCAGCTTGCTGCGATCATTCTGCAAATACATACCAGATTCTAGACTCCTCTTCTTTCTAGACTTGCAGGTGGAGTCACAGCATGCACATAAGTCACTAGATGCAGGGTCATCCAGCAGCTCCCACCTGAGTGCAACATTAGTCAGAGTAGCAGGACAAAACATTGTAGAGGGGAAGGAAGGAAAAAAAAAAAAAAAAAAAAAAAAAAATTACCCATAATCCTTGACATAGTGACAGGCCTTCCTTGTGTCATCAAGTCCATGGGGGTCCCAAGCCACAATGCTGCAGTGGATATAAACCTAAGGGAAGAAGGTGCTTTTTAACTTTTGATTCGACTTTCTCCAATGGAATCTTCAGCTAGTGCATTACCTCCTGTCCCAGAGCAAATCTAAAGGCTTGAAGCGATAGCCGAAGCTCTGAAGACTCCAGCCTTGGCTCAAATTTTGATCGTGAGGTCTTACTATCCACAAGACATCTGTACAGGAGGAAACTTAAGTTGGCATCATGTCTGGTACAAAGACCAAATTACAGGTTGCATGTAGTTTTAGTACCCCTTATTGTCAATAATGGTATACAAGTCACTTCCTGGACGTAGATCTGATGTTGTGGCAGCAACACATTCCTCAAGCAGCACTAACAAGGGCTGATGGCTCTGCTGCTCCACACTGGCCATGATGGGGATCAAGGAGCCCAAATGGAAACTTGTAGATTCAGCAGGACCTGAAAAGTCCTCTAGTACACAGAAACTAGTTTTGTAGTCATGTCATTCCAACTACTGCCAGTGTCATAGTAAAACACTCACCATTCATAATTTCAAGATGGAACACCAACTGTTCAACACCAAATGTAGAAAATACTGGCTCATAAATCATGGGGTACCAGTCTTTAGGCCTGGGCAGAGAAGAGTTTAGGCTTTTGTCACTCTGATAATGCATACAAGATTGCTAAGCACTCACCTTTCATAAGCGCAGACTATTGAGTGACTGAAGGGAAGAACATTAGAGCCAGGAAAGGAAGGGTAAACCAACTCATTGGTATAATTAAGTTCATTCCCAGTAACCTATTGGTGACAGAAGAAATGAAATTAGTCAGTCTTGTAAAGTTAACATGCAGAGGTGGCTCCTACTTACTAGTCTCCTGAAGTCACAGTCATTGAACTCCACATTGAAGAAAACATCCCTTGGGGTGAAGCTGGTGGGAAAGCAGCTACCAAGACGAAACAGTGAAGTGTCAGCCTGAGATCTGCTGTCCATCCAAACCAGCGTCATGTAATCAGCCTTACAATCCACTTTCAGGTCTACAAGGAACAAAGTTTGATTAAACCCTTACACATATTAGATAAAAGCTACATGATGTATTGAATGGAACTTGTACCTGCATTTACTGAACTAACAACCACCAAGAAGGAAAGCAGCACATAATGCTTAAAGAAAGCCATCATGACTGAACAATCATTAGTGGCTCTGTCAGTGCTTTTATCTTGTCTGACATGGCCAATGACAATCAAGGAAACTGTTTTCACCTTGTGGTGTGTGTCAGCAATGATCACAGGTCAATCAGTGTAATTACAACAGGATTGTAATGAATTGTTTTCAGACCACCAAAAAAAAAAAAAAACATTATAAGAAGACAATTATTTGTTAATATAATAACCTGGTTGTGTTTTCAATTTGTAAACTAAGTTTTGTTGTTTGTTTTTCCCTGCCATTTCTCTGTTCTGTAGTCCATTTGTGTTGGTTCATTCTTTCATTCTTTGGTTCATTCATTCACTATCTGGCTAACATGGTCCCCACTCCCTACTGTAGCAATGTTGCACTACAATTTAGTCTGCCATGTACCAGGGAGCAGCAGAAAAAAAAGATATTTCCTATTAAAGTAATGCAATATGCCACCATTATATACTTATCAGTTTTTCGTTGCAGTCATGTAAAGAGAAAGAAAATTATGATTATTGTCTGTGAGGAACTTTCAATCAAAATCAAAACTTTATTTGTTGAGCACTTTCACATGCCTCAAGGTAACGCAAAGTGCTGTACAGGTAAAATAAAATAAACATTAATAGCACAAAAATAAAAACCGTTGAAAGACAATAAAATAGTTCAAAAGACAAAATAAGACAGAAAAGACCTAGTGCTCCTGCCCTCTGTTGCTAAACGCCAATGTAAAAAGATGAGTTTTTAAAAGAGACTTGAAACCACTTTGAGTCCTTGCTTATCTCACAGAAAGAGGGAGACTGTTCCTGGGTTTTGGGGGCTATGGAAAAGGCTCTGTCTTCCTGAGTCATGAGTCGAGTCCTCGGGACAACAAGAGGCATCTGGTCTCCTGATCGAAGAGCTCTAACGGGACAATGATGCTGCAGTAGCTCAGAAGTTAGAAAGGTGCCAGACCATTTAAACATTTAAAAGCCAAAAGTAAAACTTTAAAAACTATTCTAGAAGAGACAGGCAGCCAGTGAAGAAAACGCAGTACAGGAGTAATGTGCTCACATCGTCTTTTTCCCATTAACAGGTAGGCAGCTGAGTTCTGGACCAGCTGTAGGCAGCAGAAGAGAGACTGGTTAATCCCAGTATAGAGTGAGTTGCAGTCCAGTCTAGAGATGAGAAAAGCATGAATGACCCTTTCCAGGACGGCATGAGGAATATAAGGCTTCACTTTACTGATAAGCTTAAGGGATTAAAAACTAGACTGGACCAATGCACTGACCTGCCTGTCAAATTTAAAATTAAAATCCCCCAGAATTTTAATAAAAGGGTGGTTAAAAGAGTCTAGAGTCAACAGCACTCCTGCATCCTGTCAGCAGGTTTTCCCAAAAGTTATTACATCAGTTTTATCTTTATTTATGCAAAGGAAGTTTTGCCCCATCCATGTTTCAATGTCCCTCAAACAGTTCTGCAAATTTTCACTACAGGATCCAACAGAGGTTGAAGGGAAAAAAAAAATCTGAATGTCAGTCATCTGTCAATGTCACCTGAATATCATTTACATATTTACATTTATGTATTTACACTAGAGACACAAGGTCACTTGAAAACCCTTCAACCCTTAAAATTCTCATCACTTTTTCCTTTTTAATTCGATGGGGTTTTGCCTGTGTGCTCACTAGTATGGATTATTGCAAGAATTCTTTTTGATCAATTTTTATAAACCAGTTTTTCTGCTTGAACCGCTTAGTCCAATGAAGGATCACGGGGAGCTGGAGCCTATCCTAGCAGTCTTTGGGTGAAAGGTGGGGTACACCCTGGTCAGGTCACCAATCCATTGCAGGGGACAAACACTCACGCTCATTCATATGGGCAATATAGAGTAACCAATTAATGAGTATGTGTATGCGTATATATATATAGGTCGTTCCGGAGGCTGATGGCAGGAATGATCTGTGTCTTTCAGTCTTACAGCAGACTTGAAGCCTCTTACTGACTACACTTTGTTTCTTCATTGTGTTGGAGAGGTGTGAAGAATTCATCAGCTGTGCAACATTCTTTGGACAATCAGCTCCAGAGTTGCTCCAAGCACAGAAGCAGCTTTCTTGATCAGTTTGTTGATTCTCTTCAAGCCTGGTTCTGATGCTATCCCAGCAGATGGCTGCAAAGCCGACTGCACTCTCAACAGACTAAGATATGCAACATCTTGGTGCAGACTTAAAGATCTCAGCTTCCTGAAGTAGAGTCTGCACTGACCTTGTGTTCAGTGTTGCATTTCCAGTCCAGTTTGTTGTCCAGCTGAACTTAAGATACTTGTATTCCTCCATCTCCTCCCAGGATGGACACAGTTCTGTTTATTCTTGTGCCTCCTGAAGTCTGTTTTGCTGGTATTTAATACAATTGTCTCTGCTCCATTTAACAAACTGACCACATGGCCATCACTGATACACCCCACAACTGCAGATGACATGACTCAGTTGTACTGGAAGCCTGTACAGTTAAGAGGAATGGCGAGAGTACAGTTCCTTGAGGCACACAAGTGCTGCTGACCTCCATCACAACCGTTCAGTCTCCATGCTTTTTAAAATCCAGTGTGTTTAACATGTGCACTCATTGACAGCACCTGTTGCAGATAGCATGCAAACCCTTGTAGACATTGAGCACAACCCTGACCTGAGAAACTAAATCACTTGCAATTGATAAAACAAAAAACCCACAAGCTACAATATTGCAAGTATTCAGAAGAGAAATGCAGGAATCCAAATGGCATTTTATTAAGTGTGGGGGCAGCATGCCACTTGCCTACATTCAAAATTTCCTCAAACATCCACCTTCCCTGAAAAAGAACTATACAGGTTATTTACACAAGGCTTCTCATCTTGAATCTGACTATGCTGCAGGTTCCATTGAACAAAACGCAGTCTTTGACAGTCAATGTCTTCAAGTCAAGGAAATTGGCAGGGTCCTGTTGCCATCCATCATTTATCCTCAAGTGGTTCTTCCCTGCATGGATGACAAAGCTAAATGCATTATGCAATCCTCCAATTTAGAAACAAGTTAAATCATACCTTAACTGGGGTAACAGCCCACATAGATGTTTTATTGCTAGCAGAGGCCAACTGGTCTGTGATTATGATGGGACCCAATACTGAATTATACTTTGGCCCAAGAGATTCTGCAGGGGAAAAAAAAAAAAGAAAAAAAAGCACACATTAATAAACTGGGAGCAGCATGCAAAGTTTTAAATCTTTGCAAATATAAATGATACCCAGTTCGAGTGATCTTTTAGACCGGGACCCACAGTTTGAGTCACAGCACTGACAAAGGAAGCTCTGAGACTTGTCATCCAATAGCTCCCATCTGAGAACACAGCACAATGTTGCAAACAGACTGCACATCCCTACACATTGTGGCATTTTTTCCCCCCATTAAGAAAAACTGAGGGTATTTTATATTAAAAAAAAAAAAAAAACCCACACACCACATACACAAATAAAAAAAGCCATCCACATACCTCCCATGTTCCCTGACATGGCAGGCTTTCTTGCTTGCATCAAGAGCAGCATGATCCCATATAACCAGATTACAGTGGATGTAAACCTAAGGAGCATAAATTTAAATGCATGTATATGCATATCCATGAGAGCAGTCACCGTTTATTGCTCCCCACTCACCTCCCCACCAAGTCCAAACTTGAAGGACTGGAGGTAGAGGATGATGGCCGAAGAGTGGTACCGAGGAAGGAAAATGGAATTCCCTCTTTTGCTTTCAAAGAGACACCTGAAGAAATTCCAGCCTCAAATTATTTAAGTCCATCCATCATAATGGATGAGTTATATATACACACACACACACACACACACACACACACACACACACAGTATACCCTTTATTGCCGATGATTGGGTAGATCTGGCTGCCAGAATGCACCTCTGGTGTGGTGGCTGCAACACATTCCTCCATGAGCAGGAGCAGTGGCTGGTGAGACTTTTGTTCCACTGCTGCCCATATTGGCATGAATGAGCCCAATGGGATCACATTAGTTTTTGCCACACCAGTTAGTTGGTCTGTAAATAATGAATTTGTAAGTAAATCTTTGCATCCGGCTGTGAAGTCAATTTGAATGACAACTCACCGTTAAGGAGTGCCATATGGAAGACAAGCTTACTATGACCACTTGAAACACCTGATCCAGGGTTTAGGAATGGAGGAACCCAGCCTTCAGGCCTGAGGCAGGGAAGGGGAGAAAAAAAAAAAAAAAAAAAAAGTTACTTTAAAAAAAAAAAAAAAAAAAAAGTGCCCACCCCCCACAAAAAAAAACAACAAACAAAACACCCCACCCCACAAACCTAAACTAAAATACCTTGCATAAACACATTCAATGGGATACTTGAAGAGGGGAGGTTTTGACTTGTCATGTGGCTGGAAGCGCAGCTCGTTTCGATAAGTCATGCGTTTCCCTTTCATCTGGGAAAGAAATTAAATTAGATTAAAAGTACACGTACTGGTTGAGGAGATGATATACTGAGGACATTACCATTTTTCTAAACTTGCACTCCGAGAACCTGTAGTGGAACGATGCTTCCCCCTCTCCGTTAGGTAGAAGTCTCCACTTAGATGGCATGCAGCTTCCAAGAAAGAGTCGAGCTGCATATGGGGTGAAATGGGAACCAACCCTCCACGTGATTCTCACAGAGTCTTTCCCGCAGACTACTTTGATATCTGCAAGAAAGTCGTTGAAATAACAGTTCAGTACAAAAAAAAAAGAAAAAAAAACAACCCACTAATTTTATCCATTTTCTCTACCCTTATGTGGTAAAATACCTGGATCAACAACAGCTGTTGCACAAACAGCCAAGAGTACCACACCTAGGTAAAGATGAGCCACCATGACTAAATGATACGAAATAACTTGAAAATGATGCACTTTATAGAACTCACGCGTAATCAGCTGAATGATTAACATCTGTGTGAAACGAAGGAGCTATGCTGTGTTCAATAACCCTCGGAAATTTTAGGTAAAAAGTTTTATGTAAATGACTTCTGTCCAATAACCTTTGATACCCGAATTTGGAACTAAAGGAAAGCATGGTTCTATCAATATTTGCTTTATTTAAAAACAAAAGCTTTTCTTATTTACTATTGCAAAGGTAAAAAGACACGTCTTTTTCTTAAAAATGGAGCAAAACATCAAATCCAACAAAACACAGCACAAAACAACAAAATAGAGAGGATAATTTCACTTTTAATTTACTTTATTAATGATACAACATTTCTACTCTATGTTAATATAACATTGGAGATGTAAACATGTTTTAGCTGTACATTTGCAGACCGGAACCATTCTGTTGGTGTGGCGGGAGGCCGCTGCATCCGGAGTATTAGCCTGTTACACAGGAAGTTAAGGCAGGTTAGCTGACAAGCTGGTTGTTACACGCTAATTTGACAAATTTTTTCCCCCCCCCATTTAATACTTTTTTGTAACACTAGCACATTGTATATTCAACATGTTGATCAAAGTTAAGGTGAGAAAAGATTTTTTTTACTGAAGCTTGAAGTCCTCCGCAGGTCTCAGATCTCTGGTGTTGCTCGGTAGACCTCTAATGTACTGACAGGTCCGCCGGTTTGTTTCTGGGCCTGAACCACTGCAAAAAACTTGACATTTTCTTACTTAATGCTTAACTATTACAACCATTATATTAAAAAAAACAACTTATCAGCTATCTATTGAAAGGCTCATGTACATTTTTTGTGCAGTTATTGCCTTTTTCCTACAGTAGCTTTGGTGTTTTGAAAGCTTGATAACTTTATTTGTGAAAGTTAAATTCATGAATCACCAAAACAGTTGAGGAAACACTTCACAGAAACCCACGATACTTTCTAATCTGTAATGATGCTCATATTTACTGGTGCTTTGTATC
Organism: Telmatherina bonti; assembly: GCF_933228915.1. Lineage (NCBI taxonomy): Eukaryota > Metazoa > Chordata > Actinopteri > Atheriniformes > Telmatherinidae > Telmatherina > Telmatherina bonti. The sequence goes on along the minus strand of NC_136625.1, from coordinate 30,209,399 downwards.
ATCTACTTACTGACCCAGCAAACACACAGCCACTAGGTTTTTAAATGAAAATGCACCACTGAAAGATGCTTGGGTATTGCAGACAGAAGAGTTTCAGCAATGCTGTTATGTTCTTTTCAGACCCTCACTGGAAAGGAAATCGAGATTGATATTGAGCCCACAGACAAGGTAACAGCTTAAAAATAATATTCTTGTGAAGAAATTTAAGAAATGCAAAATCTAGGAGCTGTTGATTATTTCCCCCCGTTTTTAAAAAAAAAAGTCCTCTGTGTATGAATCAAGGTGGAGCGAATCAAAGAAAGGGTGGAAGAAAAAGAAGGGATCCCTCCGCAGCAACAGAGACTCATCTACAGTGGAAAACAGATGTGAGCTCCTCCATTAGTTTATCTTGAGCTATAAAAAGTTAATAGTATTTTAGATGTCCCTCTATAAGCTTTCTTGTCCTTGCTTTCAGGAATGATGAGAAAACAGCTGCAGACTACAAGATCCAGGGAGGCTCGGTGCTTCATCTTGTGTTAGCGCTAAGAGGAGGGTCAACGGCTCACAGTTGCAGCATACATCTGTCCTCGTCTTGAGTTGCTCTTGTTGTGAGACTAGCAGAGTGCCAACACATAGGCGTTCATAACCACATTGCAGCAAATTCAAATTTCCTCCCACCAGGCCAATGCAATAAGAAAATACTAATCAACCCTCCAAGAAAAGGATGTTCTTTTTCCTTTGTAGATATATATTTTTTTTGTAAACCCACATTGGTTTTTTTGAGTTTCAAACAGTTAATACAGGCACCCATGCTTTGTTAGAGACAGTTTAAGAACACTGTGGTCTGTTTTTTTTTTTTTTTTTTTTTGTGAATAAATGCTGAAGTTGACTTATTGTAAGTCCTGTCCTGTTGTACAGAAAACACACAAGTAAATCAGACACCAACTCACTCCTGAGAATTTGTTTTATTAGAAAATGACATAAGACTGAATATTCAACAACAGTTCAAACAGATTATGTAAAATCTTCTGGTCTTTTCTTCACATAGTAGCAATGGTAGTGACATGAAGTCAAGTAGATTTGACTGGAATCTGTTTGTTTCACCATTGCTGATGTCTTGTATATGGAGTGTTTTTAAAAACGTGAGCATGTAATGAATGGCTTATTGAATGCATAACATCATGCTGGTTTTACCTTAAGATTTGTTTATAGCACGTCCTTTAACAACCCAAAACAGACCTAAATTTTTTCATTGTGCTTAAACACTTAATATCTCAAAAATAAACCTTCAAGGCAGGAATGTGCCCATTTTTCTTGTTGTATTATTATACATACAGTAGTCATTATAAATAAATCAATTCTTAAACATCTGTAAACAGAAGATGGGCGTTGCTTGTCTGAACAAGTGTTGCTTATATGGAAATATAGTCAGAAGTCAAATAAGTCTTCATTTACATTTAAATATTCTTGGCCTTCAAAGAAAATATATTTTAAAAAGTGGTAAAAGGCACAGGGGAATGACTCAGGACTTGTGTACACCTGGTTATTGTGAGCTCTAGCACAGATAAATAAAGGCAAACAATATGGTCGTATAAATCTCCACCTTTAAAACTGATTTCTCCATTCTTAATAAAAATTAATTGTAGTCAACTCAATAAAAGAAAAATAACAGCAGTAGTAGTGGCTAAATCATTCATATTTACCTACTTTTAACAGTGTAAATACCTTCTGTAGTAGAGGTATCACTGCAGTGGTGTGACTGAGATGTTTTAGTGGCTTACAATCACTGGAAAAAAGCCAGAAAAACTAATTACTTGTGGCATTAAAACAGTCAGTAGTAGCTTGTACACTAAAGTCCTGAATGGTACAGAGATTCTTTAAATACAACACTTGAAATAATTCTAAATTTCTCCATAGATATGACATAAAAAATAATCACTACCTAAAGTAGATAAGCCAGCTGGAAAAAAAGTCATGTTTAATTCTGAATTCATTGTTTGACTGCTGATGGTAATCTGTCCTGTTCAGAAGCTGCAAAACAGGCCCAGACTATGACAGCATGCTGTAGCTACTGAAACTTTGTTAGATAGGAACTGATAATCTTGAGATCGGCTCGACCGTTAAACAGCTACAGTATAGTTACCAAACTTGTTTAATAGGTCTGGCATATCTGCATTGTTAAAGCACAAGTGTGTGAAGATCTGATTATATTCCATCATATTTGTGGAGAATTTTGGTTTAAATACATATAAAAACCAGGTTACTGGGTAAACAAAATTAGTGTTTTCAGTGGTCATTTTAATCCTGTGCCAACAACTACAAAGTTTTTTTTGTCATACCTGCAGATTTCTTGGTGTGTGCCGTTATTAAAGTAATGCTTGTGTCCCAGAAGAGTAGAAAAAGTGACTCCTTAAAAGAGCCTGGGATTTCCTGTGACAGAACTTTGCTCCTCAGATACAAACAACAAACAGCTATCTATAGCAAACGGCCTTAAGACTCCATCAGAGAGACATCTGCCAATTCATCCACGTAGCCCTCCAGGGCGGACTCTTAGGTTTTCATCAGTGTTGGGGATTGTTTAGGCCGGGAAAGGAGTCAATCTGGACGGTATCCTGAACGGCTGATCCTTGGCTGGTATAAGAGACACGGATCCTCATCTTCAGATTAACCTGGAAGGTTAGATAAGATACATGTCCAAATTTTATCTGAGATAACAGTAAAACCCAGCCTGACATGTTTTTATAAAGAGTTTCTACCAAAAACAAAGTATTCCTCCGACACTTGAAGATAATTAATGTGAATGCCCATGGGGGCCATTTTTATTATTATTCTGCCAAACTTTGCCACGCTACTCCTCCTGCGCCATTCAGATCACTTCAATCGTTCACATCTCAAACCCTGCAGCTTCTTCGGGAGATGTGTGCTACAACTTTTGTCTTTTCAAATCTTTGTAGTTTTTGAGATATTTAGCATTTTGTAAAAAATTAATTCGGCCTTGTGATTGGATGAAAGTCTTTCAAACCCACAGTGCATTGGACGTTGCAAAAATTCAGCTCTGCGATTGGTTTTGGAGCTCTGCACCAGTTCGCAGTGTCCGGTTCATCAATTTCCGTCTCCATTGTCTTTCCTGCAAAATGTTTGTCCTACACTGCTTGTCTCACTTTAATGATTCAAATGTCAAACTGTTTTGCCCATTCAGGAGATATGTGCTATGACTTTTGGTCTTTGTAACATTTCAACTTATTCAAGTTATTCAAGTTTTTTTGTCAACTTGAATAACTTGTTGACAAAAACTGTATTAAAATCCGTTCCTGTGATTGGACAAAACAGAAAATTCAGCTCAGCGGTTGGTCCATTTTCTGCACCAGTACACAGGTACACATTGGTATGCAAGGCAAGGGTTCTTTTGTACTCCTCCTTATGCTGATCTAAATCTAATAGATTTTGTGTGCTACTTTACACATTTGAAGAGGAAGTGTAAAAAGAAATTTCCCTTCCAATGATAAAAAATTTTGATGATTCTGCCATAGTACTGCAGAGAGCTGTGCCGGTGTAGTGGTTAAAGAAATGGGCTCTTGTTCAGATGTTCGTGGGTTCAAATCCTGATACATTACCATAATAAATTATGTTGCACAGTTGTGCTGCTTCTCCAAATGGTTATGTAATGGCATATCAATCATTCATAAAAGGGCATTCACATTTGCTCTTCTGCAAGAAGAGCACTTTTCTAGTTTCTGTTGCTATTTCTATTTCCAGGCTGTGTAGAAAGTCTGAAAGGAAGAAGCCAGCTCTCTTCCTTGCTCATAAGGTGTATTTTGGCACTGTGCAGACCCACCTTATTTGGGTTGTTGAGGACCACCATCTGGGTCACTTTAGCTGCGCCTCGTGCAGGAAGAGAGTCCCCGCTGGGAGCCTTCATGTGTAACTGCACACTCTGTAGGGGATCAAATGAAGCTTTGAAGTTGAAAGCTACAACACAAACATGTTCAGTTTCATCTGGTGTACTGTCGTCAACCAACAAGAACATAACAGGAGCTGAATTTCACACAAACTGCCAACATGGGGGTAGCTGGGATTTTAAAACCTCATTAGCATAAAAGCTGGGTTACTAGCTTTTATGCAAATGATAATCATTTGGATAGAGCTTTAGACTATCCTGTTGCACACTACATGGGCACCAAAGACAGGACAGTGAAGCAGATGACTGTGTTTGTTGCTGAAGCAACACCTCATCAGTTAGATGCCTGCAAGACTCTTTGCTCACACCTTCTGTTTAACAACCTCTAACATGTGGGAAAGTGGCATCCAAGATAATGGTTTTCTGCTCCGTCTACCGTTATTAAATCTGACACCACTGCTCTAAAGGAAAAACACTTACGTCTTTGCATGCCTAGTTGTGAATTTGTCGTCATCCCAAACAAGAATAAAAAGACATCAGCAGTTTATCTGCAGCAGGTTTTTTTTTCTTTAAATAGATAGTTTGATTTTTTACTCAATAAATTTCTCCCTGTTATCAGACTGGATTCGACATAGCGCTGCATGTGTAAGATAGAAAAAGTTGATGAGTGAGTTAGGAGAATAAATGCAGACAAATGAAGGAAACATCTTTCTGAAAGCAGCTTTGAGCATTTCATTAGTGGGGATGATACGAACCTTGGGCACCGCTGCCTGCAGGGTGAAGCTGCTGATGTCTGAGTCAGTGGAGTTGGAGGCTGTGAGTATGACTGTCAAGGCTGAGTCCGACTGTCGTTCACAACTGAGTGCCAGAGTCACGCCATCTTTCTCATACACAGTGGTTGCTGGAGCTAAGGAAAGCAGTCATTTATTAAAAAAATTGTATAGGTTGAAAATATAAGATAATATGATTAACATTTATGCACATTTCTGCATCCCGTTTTTAACTTTCTCCGTTTTCAAGTCCAAAATAATCTTTTGTGTTTCTTTTTTCTCCGTCAGGTTAAGCGGTTATTTCTGAGGACTTATGAGAGGCAGACCTGGTGTTGGAGGAGTGGGCTCCAACCCACCCAGCAGATCCAGGAGGTCTCCAGCAGTCGTGGTTGTATTGATGGGCGAGGCTTTGCCACCGAATGCAGGGCTGGGCTGCAGAGGCTCCTGAGAGCCACCCAGCAAGTCCAAAAGATCACACACCTGGAAAAAACATAAAGGGAGGAAGCTTCATGGAAAGATTTTCTTGCTTCATTTAGCATGAAGCTGGTAAGACGAAGACACTGCTGAAGAGCTATTCTTGCTGTCTGTCCCCCTAAACTGCCATATGATCAGAACCTCACCTTTACATTTGAAGGGTTTAACGTTGTAGCTGATGTGACAAAGCTTAAAATATCAGTAAAATCAAAAGCAGGACAGACAGAAAAGCAGAGCGGACAATCAAAGTGCCACCCTGACCTGGTTAGCAGGCTGCTGTGGCAGCACCACCTCTCCCTGCTTCACTTTGGCTGGTTGGACCTCCTTGACGGTCTCCCCCGATGCTTCTCCGTTGGTATGACCCGGTGAGTTCTTCTCAATCACAGGCATCCTCTCCAGCACTGCTGCCCTGTGGAAACAAGGAACCTCTGACTTGTTTGGGCCAAAAAAGCACATTTGTTTTTTTCCCCCTGTTTCTGAAGATCATGTAAAATGAGCAAATTTCTTTATAGAAAACGACACATAAAAGAAAAATATGTCACTTCCTACTTGTTTACCTCATGTGATCATATTTTTTGAAGAGAGCATTATATTCAACTGCCCTCTGCTGGAGCTCCACGTCGATGCAGCTGCCGTAGATGCTGACGATGCTTCGGATCCGACTGCCAGCGGTGAAGTGGTGAAAAAAAGCAGCAGCAAAGTTTAGAAATTGTCTTACTTAAAGGATTCAGGTAAATTAATTATTAATTTTAATTTTTCTTCATGTATTTCATGTTTTATTGTGATGAACGGTGTGAATAGATGTGATATATGTATGCACAAGTTTGAATGTTTTTATGGTGTCTGTAGCACCGTCTCCTCTGGAAACAAAGTACCTAACGAATAAATAAAGTGAGTTTGATTTGATTTAATTTCATCCCTGAATGCACAGAAATCCATAAAAATGTAGAAAAAAAACCAACAAAGAGACAGACGTTTTTCTTACTCCACGTTTTCAGTGATGCGTGTGCTTAGTTTCATGGTGGCTGTGAGAGCAAAGCCTCTAGTTGCCGGGGACGACATGTGTGACTGTAAAACGGTTTCCAAGACGTCCAGGACATCGTCCTCTGTGACCTGATCAAAAGACATTTTAATACAGGTTTAGAAAGCTGTTACCGCGCTAAAAATACAATTATGGAACTTTACTGAGAGACACAGAAGAGAAAGTTGGATTTGTTTCACTCATAAACTGTAATATTAAAAATAAAAAGAAAACCGTCGCGTTGTCCCCTAATCAAAAGCAAAAGCAATTGTTGTGCTCCTCTTACCTGCACAGGTTCAGTCTCCTGACACTCTCCTCTCAGCAGCAGGTCTCCATATTCTCCTATACACCAGCACGCCACCTGGACCAGAGGTTGCTGCACATACGGGCACAGCAGTCAGTGCTGGATGTCACTCAGTGACACACAGAGAATAACATGTCAATGTTCTGTCAAACTGCTTATAAAGCAGTTTGAGATGCTGATTTTCTCCAGAATTCATAGGAAATTAATGCAGTGGAAGACGGGAAACTGCACCACTCTGCAGATGAGTAAATAGCTGCTCATCTGACTTGGGTCCAAAAATAAACCTGGTGACATCAGCCAATTTCCAGCGGAAAGCCCAGCTGTTCTCTCAGCTGTAAAACAAGCTCTGTGTGGTTCAGGACTGCTGCAGACCTTAAATCCAGAGGGAAAACAATCACCAGCTGTATGTAGAGCAACAAATAACAGATGCTTTAAATCCAGCATCTTTAATTTACTATAAATCAAGATTAAAGATGTGCTTGTGCCCATTTTTTTTAAATTCATGTTTATTCTTATTTAATTATATCATAACAATTGTAGAGGCCATTCATGAGTTTTTTGTTTTCTTTTATGAGAAATGGCTGTTATGTAAGTTAAATAATTTTTTGTATTATATTTGAGTATATTACCTTATATTACACAGATAGATTTTTATTTAAAGTCTGTTATTTAGCTTTTTGATAAGTGTGAGAACGGTGAGGGAAGACAGGCAGTGTTTTGTTTGTTTGAAATCAGTGTCAGGTGGTGCGATCATGACGTTTTTGACCACTTTCAGGAGTTTTGTTGGTTTTTGTTAACTGGAACAAATATATAATGATCCATCTTTATTCTATTTTTTTTGTTTGTTTGTTTAAAGAAAAATTAATTATTTGTAATTTTCTAAATCCTTTCCCTTTTTTATTTTATTTGGGTTTTGGAAGTGCATACAAAAATCAGACGGTCCACCCTGCCACCCCCTTTAAAGGTAACGTGGAAAAGGCTGGTGCAACAGTATTATAATTATTCTCTGTTATGAACAACAATTCTGAAGTGTTTGTTGAAAAATAAGTAGACACACACACACACACCTGAGAGATGTCAGTGATGAGAGCTCGGTAAAGCTTATGGACGGTGTAACAGTGCAGCTCTGAGGTGTTGGTGATGAGCTGAATCAAGTTGGGCACAGTTTCATCTCTCACGTCGCCCCCTGCCTGCCAGAGTGGGAATTACACATGCATTAGCCATTTCCATCAGGTGCACACCTTCCCAACACTAAAATTACATTTTCACAACATTTCATAAAATTATAAATAGTAAAGATATGTCCATATGCCAATTTCATCTTGTTGATACATTGGCTGCTAGTCATAGCATCAACATAAAACCATTACTTTTAGATAAGATACCGATTAAATCCTGCATTCCACGTAATCTGGGCAGTTTTAAATTCGACTCTGCAAGTGAACCATCTACTTATTGGCATCTATCATGAGAAACTTACATAAAACACAGTAGGACAGTTTTTTCAACATCGCCAATCAGTCTTACTTGATAGGAGATGAAAATAAAACCTTTTTCATTTGAAGAAGCTTTCTGGCTGTTTTACTTTAAAACAAAACTTTTTTATGGATGTTTTAAAAAAAAAAAAAAAAAAAAAACAGCATGAAAAAGTCAAAACATCAAAGCACCTTTCAACATTTTAAGCAAGCTTAACATGTAGAGGATTATTATGCAAATCTTTGCTAGCTAAAAACATTTCACTAGCAAATATATTCTGATGAATAACATCCTAACGCATGGACATCCCCGAGATGAACACAAATTCTTTGTAAAGAGTGCATTAGGAATATCAAAGTGCTGTAGACATGCAGACAAGTTTTACAGATTATATCTGCAAATGTAAATCTCCACAATTTCCGGTTCAGACTTCATGCAAGCAGGACTCAGAAGTGTCTACACAAGCAGAAAGTCAGGAAAATATCTCAATCTGATCATCTGAATGAAGATCTACATCCTCCAGAGCATTCACACACACATGTGCAATAGAGCCCCATTCATTGTGCACTTATTGTGGAGATTTTCCCACTTTCTAAGATCTGAACATGACAAATGATGTGTGAACACAGCAGCTAATGTTTCAGAGCATTTACTTCCACTGAGTGAATCGAGTCAGTGTGCATGTTGGTGAGAGTCACCATCTCGCTTTCCTTCTTGCTGACCTGGATTCTGCCTCTCACACACTCGCCTTTACTTTGTGTACACACAGACACACATGGTAACACCAGTCATCCTGCAGCCTTGCTTGCTGTTTTCAGCTACGGAAAAATGCAGATTTCCACACGATACTTTTTGAATGTGATTTTGGCCTCCTCTTCTGCATCCTTCTCCCTCCCGCTTTCAGCTCTGAAAACACTTCGCCAGCTTCAAATTACCACCAAATGCAGTTGTGTCAACAGCAACTGCAGAAAAAGTCTAAACCTTTTGCACTTTGACCTTTCCTGCCAATGTTGCTTCCAGTGATGACATTGCAAATACACATATATACATGTAGTATCGGTACGAGTCGTTTTCATGGGTATGGAGGGAGCCTCCTCTTAGTTCAACACCTGCTGTTTAGACAACAGTGATTTCCGCTGCACATTTTCTGCTTCATGTCCTGACTCCTGTTGAGTCTACACAGGAGCCATTGCGCAGCGTTTCCTGCCATCAGAAAGCTTTTCCAGCAAACAATCTCCTGCTGTGAGCATCTGTAAACTGTACCTGCAGGAAACTGTGGACTTATGAAAACAGTCTCCAGAAATTCTCATCTGCACACGTGTGGAAAAACAGCTAAGATGTGTGAGGGAGGACCACTGAGCTTACATGATGAAATACATAGTGTGATGCCACCCAGGGCTTTGATGCCTCAACTTTGGCACTGTAGGTGAAACACTCCTGTCTTTTTTAAAAACCTGAAGTGATGCGTGGTGGTTATAAAACAAATGCAGCTTAAAGGCTTTTTTGTCTTCGCTTTTCAGACCCGGAGGCTCCATGCTTCTTTATATAAGTTGAGGTGAGAAAACTCATTTAAAAAGCAGCAGGGTGAGTGGCTCGGTCTGTAATTACCGTGGTGAGGACATGCAGGATGGTGTCAATGTGCCAGCGCTGGGAGGGTGCATACCTGACAGAGACAGAGACACACACACAGCCAACTCAGCTGTGATCGCCAGGTACATAATGCAAACACACACACACAAGCTGAGAAGTGCATCAAGTCACTGAATGATGTGCATTAGAAACACAGAGAACTATTCATTGTCACCGTGTCAGCTGGACAGAAATATGAGTGGAGACGACCCAGGCTGGGATGTGGAGATATCTACAGTATAGTGTGTGTGAACAGAAGGTTTATTGTTCCATCCTCCACACAACAGTTGCATGTTTTTTCTTTTGTTTTAGGAAGACATCACATTAGAAAACATCACTAGGAGTCAATTTACATGCATTATTATACTGTATGTGCTTGCATGCATACGCCATATATGTGTAAAATACATATTTGTGCACGTGTGGACTTTTTAAACCCATTTTAATCATGTTTGGATGATGCCGTTTCACATATAAAAGTAATCTTTGGGCACTTTATGTTGACTGAAAGCCATCAAATGAAGCACAGACGTAGGGACTCAGTCATATGCAGCACTGCACGTACCTTTCAGCAGCGTTAAAAATGCCGCTAGCAGCATGAGCCCTGAGCTCAGGAGGGCAGGAGGAGAGAAAAATGAGCAGCTCCTTCATCATAGAGCGGATGTTGGAGGCCGACACCAGAGCCAAGGAGAGCTCCAAGGCACGCCTGGAGAGATGGGGGAAGAGAAGGAGGAGGATTAAAGGTGGTAGTGCTGTACAGGCAGCTCGTTCCTTTGCTGCTGAGCTGACACAACTGAGTTCACATCTTGTATGAATCATGTTTGATTCATCTGCACAAATTAACTTTCAAAAGTTCGTCTAAGGTTTTTTTTGGGGGAGGTGGGGGGTATAAATAAAATATACTTTTATTTAGCACCTAATTGGCCTCGGTTCCAATTACCTGAGCAAAGTTGAAAATGTGACGTCTACAGACCACAGGCCACTTACTGGCCGACGAGTAACGTCAGCGGATGAGTCAGGAGGGACTCCTTCACAAGAACTCTGCCAAACTCTCCTGTAACTCATCTGTTGCATTTCATCTTGTTGCCTTAAGTCATTTCCCTACCTCTCTTCTTTTTCTCTGTTTGGAGATATACTCAATCAATCAATCAATCAAACTTTATTTGTAGAGCACTTTCACATACCTCAAAGTAACCAAAGTGCTGTACAGGTAAAATCAAATAAATCAACATTAAAAGCACTAAAAAAAAAAATACTAACTGAATTTTTCTCAAAATGATCAAACACAATTAAAAATGACAAAACGTCATCTCAGACATAAATACCTTCCACATTTCACATCACATCCAGTAAGTTTATGGTGTGACAATAGTTGTGTTTATATTTCCACTAGGCTGCGTTCCTTTTTCACACACACACACAAGTCAGGATATACAGAAAAGGGCTCTTATCACGTCCTTGTCATCCTCTCACAGGTTCATACATTTTACAACAGCTGTAAATAAACTCCAACCCCTTTCAAGCTCCCCGTTCTTCCCTTTCAGCAAATAAGCTTATCTTCAAGAAGATATTCACAGTTGTTGGATCTATAGTCTGACACCTTTTTAATTCTTTTGCCACAGTAAAGTCATCCAAGCAGTCACCTTCTTGCTATTCAAGACATATATCCATCATGATCATGTCAGTAGTTGTGCCCTTTTTTTTTTTTTTTTAAAAAAGCCCCTAAATAAAAAACTTGGGGTCCATTGGGATTTCCTTCAAGATCATCTTTTCCATCAGTCACTTCACGTCCTCCCAGCAAGTTTTTATTTTACTGCACTGCCTAACACAGTAAAACAAATGCCCTTCTTTACTTTACGCTTTATATATACACACAGCATGTCTCCTAAATTATCAATAAATTCATGTAGTTTTACCAGAGTAACACGTTTACATCAACTACTTATACTGTAAAAATGTCAGTCAGGTGTGAACAGATGTAGAGCAGATTAACTTCCTCTCCTCTAGTACAGTGTTTTTCAACTTTTTTTCAGCCAAGGCACACATTTTTTCACTGAAAATTCACAAGGCACACCACAAGCCAAAATGTTATTTACTTATTTATTTTTTATTATAAAGCCCATCTTATTATTATCAAGTCCATCTTGTCAAAGTTGTCTTGAAGAGAAATAAGATAAACACAAGAAAGAGAAGTTTTATTATCTTTCACCTGGGCCATGGATGAACACAAAGCTGCTTTTTAGACCAATCAGGTGAAATTGGATCATTTCTCAGGGTACACCTGATGATCTATAGTGTGCCACGGCACAGTGGTTGAAAAACACTGCTCTAGTACATCTGGGTTTCGATGACCTCTCAGAGCGTTCAGCCGGTTATTTGAACTTTCAAGCGGGTTTTACTGGCTCTCTTCTTTAAACTTGGATCTGACAAAAAGGCCCAGACTGAGCAGCAGCTGAAGCACCGCCTCGATGTCCTCTATTGTTGTTGTGTTTGCTATGACGACCCCACCCACACTGAGGTGGTACTCGATTGAAACAGAAAACAACCCAACCAAGTAGAGCTGAGACGAGTAGAAAAAGAGGCTTCAGGGCCGTGCTGGAGAAACTAAGGAAAAGTAAAGAGTTACCGCTTCACAGAGGCATCCTGGTCCTTCAGGCAGTCTACGATAGTTCCTCTGTGGCGCTGCACTGCATTATGGTCGGTCCCGACAATCTTCTGAAGAGAGGTCATGGCTATATACCTGAAAAAACAACAGAGGTAGTGAGAAGAAACCAAAACAAAACATTAAGATAAATTTACTGAGCACTACACCAGAAGCAGATAGACAGTAGTGATAGAAAAAAATGTAAATTTAATTAACTGAAAAACTGTATAAACATCAGATAACAACACAATTTAAGTGAAAGTATTTCTGTAAAAAAAAACAAAAACAAAAAAAAACATTATCTCAAGTTGCTTGGATAAATAATTAATCTTTTTTTTTTTTTTTTTTTTAACTTAAAATAACAGATTGATCAAGTATTTATGTGGAGACAGGATAGATGTTATCTCATCAGGCAGGTCTGACAGGACTAAACCCGACCTGGTACTGTCAGACAGTCCCAATCAGATTCAGGGACTTTGCAGAAGGAAACCAGACAGACTTGTTTGCACAAAAAGCCCCTATAAAAACAAAAACACTTCACAACAAAACCTCTATGTGACAAGCCTCCACACTCACTGCTGAAATAAACCATGACCTGAAATTGAGAGATCAGACGGTGACCTTCTGCTGGCTCTACAGGAAATGCTTCAGGGGAACGTAATTAGTGGACTCAGTTGATAAGAGCCTGTTGGGAAGATGTTTCTCTGTCTGCCAGGCCAGCAGTGAGTTTGCCATTGGCCTTGAGATAACGTGGAAGAAAAGATAAAGGGGGAAAAAAAAAAAAGAAACAGAGGAAGTATGGCATCGGGAGAAAAGAGCAGCACTGACCGAATGTTCCTGTCATTATTCAGGAGAAATCTTCCCAGGATGTTTACAGCCAGAACCTGCAGAACAAGTCAAATTTATTAACAAACTGACCTACATTAACCCTAAAGTATCAATCTGGTAAGAAGTGTCACTGTTCTCACTCTGAGGCCGCTCTCTGACTTGATGTCTAACACAGTGAGAACAGTCTCATACAGCACGGCGTTGCCCACAGTCTTGGTGCTATCCGTATTGGTCGCCACCTGCAAAGCAAATAACACGCCAGTTTAAATACATCAATCACACAGCAACGGCCAGGAAAAGACCTGGGCCATATATTTTTAGAGCATCTGTCACCTGAGCCAGCAAGTCATTCATGGCGTCACTCGCCAGTTCATTGTTGTGACCTAGGATCCTCAGCAGCCTCAAAATGCGCACCTGAGGATGGAGGCAAGACGGAGGGAACAGATGGACGACGAGTTATTTTTATACACTGAACCAGCAGCAACAGCAGGAAGGAGGACGGACAAGATGATAAACCCGAGGAAATAGAGAGAAGGAAAATAGAAACAAGTAATTGCCAGAGACATAAAAGAACACAAACGGCCTTTCTTCACATTAAAAATACAAAATACAAAAGCCTCAGCGGGGATTATTAGTCAAGTTGAAGCTACTTTGACGTGCAAAACATTTCCCTTCTGGTGTCTGTTCTTATTATTTGTTAGAAACCTTTTTAAGTGTCGGTAATTCAGAGGTCAGGATGGGTTGACGGAGTAGAAAATGATGAAATATAGAGATTTACATATCAAATAAAAGTATTTAAAAAAGATAAAGAAAATGAGAAATAAATTTTCATCAAGAGTGTGGTTTTAGTTTCTAACAATAAGCATCTGAAGCGCTTAGTCCAGGTCAGGGTTGCAGGAAGCTGGAGCCTGTCCTAGCAACCACTGGGTGAGAGGCAGGGTACATCCTGGACAGGTCGCCAGTCCATTACAGGGCCAACACATAAGGACAAACAACCATTCATGCACACACTCACACTGAGAGACAATTTAGAGCAGGGGTGTTCAGCTCCGGTCGTCAGGGGCAACGATCCAGCAAGTTTTCCTTGTATGCCTGCTTAAAAACGCACGACTCCAATGAATCAGTCATTGTGCAGAACTTCATTGGCTGTTGGATCCATTTAATGGAAGCCAGGTGTGTTGAAGCAGGAATACAATGACCCTGATTTCGAGCAACCAGTTAACATGGATGTCTTTAGACACCGGGAGGAAACCAGAGAATCCAGAGAGAACCCACACACACTCAGGGAGAACACACAAACTCCACCGTTTGAACCTCCCCCGGTTGAAACTCAAACCACTACGCCACCGTGCAGCCCCGGACAATAATCAGTTACATTTATTTATGTCTTATTTTCCATGTTTCTGCCTCCCAATGAGTTTCTTTATTGAAAGCAGATCCAGCAAGAAGGTTGTTGGTTCGATTCTCGGCTGGTTTGGTCAGAGGCCTTTCTGTGTGGAGTTTGCATGTTCTTCCCTTGGATGCGTGGGTTCTCTACAGGTCCTCCAGCTTCATCCCACCGTCCAAAGACATGCATGTTAGGTTAACTGGTTACTCTAAATTGCCCATAGGAGTGAGCGCGAATGGTTGTTTCTCTGTGTGGCCCTGCGATGGACTGGCGAGCTGTCCAGGGTGTACCCTGCCTTTCGCCCGAAGACTGCTGGGATAGGCTCCAGCTTCCCCGCGACCCTTCATCGGATTAAGCGGTTAGGATAATAGATGAATAAAACTTTTAACTGGTGTTAAAAACTTTCCCAGCTATTTAAAAAACATGACAGAAAGAAAAGCATTTTGGTGAGGGAAATAACTGCAAGTGAAAAAGGAATCATTTTCCTAACTTTAACCTTGAATCTTCCACTAATCAGCAACATCAATTAAATTATTAACAGAAAAAGTCAGCAAAATCACCTATCTTGCAACAGTGGAGCTGTCTGGTTCGAACCGGTCTGTTCAGCTTGTATGTGATCCTTTTGGGTTCAATACCACAGAACTTTAACATCGATGATCACAGTTATGCAGACGATACACAACTTTATGTGTCTTTGTCACCAGCAGACCAATTGATTTACCGTGTCAGTGTTTGTAGCAAATAAACACCTGGGTTAGAGTTAATTTTCTAAGTCTGAGATTACTCTGTTTGGTAGCAAAGAGAAGAGGGTCAGTATTGGTAAACACCTGGAGACTCAAGCTCTTAAAATTAAAGATCAAATCTAGGACACTGGAGAGTGTCTGTTAAATCTTGGACAAGTTGTTCTTGAACCTTGAATTTCCCTTCGGGGATGAATAAAGTTGATCTAATCTAATCTAATGGATCAAACTTTCGGCAGCCACATCAAAGCTTCACTAAGAAGCTTTTTACTATCAGAAACATCAACAAGATTAAAAGTTTAGTCTCCCAGAAAGACCAGAGGAAAGTAGTCCATGTGTTCATCTCCAGTAGACTGGATTACTGGACTGGTCTTTTAACAGAACTTCCTAAAAAAAACATTAAACATCGGCAGCTCATCCAGATGCTGTTGCTTGAGGTTTAACTAGAACTACGAGATCTGAACACATCACACCAGTTTTAACATCTTTACACTGGTTTCCAGTAAGTCACAGGATAAATTTTAAAACCCTACTGATTGTTCACAATCCCAGTACGGTTGAGGCCCAGAATCCATCTGTGGTTTATTCAGAAAATATAAACCAAGCAGAGCTCTTAGATCCAAAGACTCAGGTCAACTAGTCCAGACAAGAGTCCAGACCAGAGTCCAGACAAGAGTCTAGACCAGAGTCCAGACAAGAGTCCAGACCAGAATCCAGACAAGAGTCTAGACTAAACACGGAGAAGCAGCATTTAGCTGTTAGACACTGAAAAACATTTTCCTCTCATGTGCCTATGTGTGAAATCTGCACACTAACTTTTAACTGATCTTGATTTTATTCATTTCAATTGATGATTTTATTACAATTTTTGCTGTTATCTTTTATGCTGCTTTAAGCCCCTTGTAAAGCTTTTAATGCTTTCTGTAAAGCACTTTGAGTTGTCTTGTACATGAATGGAACAGGAACGGCTTTGGAAGAAACATAATAAGAATTTGAGGTATTTACCTCAAATCTAACGGCATTTAAGGAAGACCATCCAAATTCATGTGGACCCACCTCACAGCACACAAAACATCCAACGCCAACGTCGTGGTACCACAAACTTTTAAGTGACATGAGGGGAACCTTCAGAATATTAAGTGGGCAGCCATGAAGTTATAGCTGATCAGTGTAGAATTTAACGAGAAAATCAATTTCTTTTGATAAAATGTCAGGACGAGTCTACATAAAGTGATAAATTGTGGGAAAAATCAACACTAAAAGGGGCATTTCAGATGTTTTCTATTGACTTGTTTGAAACCAAACAACCCCAAATCTTAATAATGAAGGATTCATGAAATGCAGTCAGAATGATAACTTCTTTAATTAAAATTAAATGAATAATATATAAAACTTGACTTGGAAACCCCAAAGAATACAACAATTACAATGAAAAAGTGAGCAACACAGTTCATTTGGTTTTGAAATTTCAATTCAGAAAAGCAGACTCATTCATTCCTTACTGAAACAAAATCTGTTTGTCAAAGATTTTGGATTTTTCAGGACAAACCAGGCAAACAAGATGAGCGAAATCCAGTGTTATGCTAATGAAATTAGCAGTGAATGGCACCAGGATGATTAAGTATGTATAATAAATTAGAAGTGAGTGAAATCAAAGCTGACCTGTAGGAAGGGATCGCTGACTCCAGCTACATCGTGATCAGGTGAATAACCAGAAATGACAAGGCCTTTCATGATCTGAACTAGATCCGGCACCGTCTGCGAAAACACACAACACAAACAGCTTACAGTCAACACACACGCTATCAGCATGAGGAATATGTGCAGCCATCATACCTTTCTGAACTGCTCCAGTGTTTCTGGGTTCCTCTCACACAGCTCAGTGATCAGCACCACGGCGCCGTGTAACACACCTGAAGATTAGAAGAAAAAACTAATAAACAAAGATGAAGCTAGACTGGAAACAATATTTGTGAGGCATGATTGTCAGATGTGATAAGATCTACTAACCGTGATTCTTCTCACTCAGGAGGGAACGAGCAGCCGGAGCAAAGAGCTCTCCTAAATCCTGCACTTTTCTCACGATGTGAACAGCACATAAAGCAGCCTAAAGGTTCAACAGAGCAATGCAGCTTACAAATAGGCTGTCGAGCAGCTAATATGTGATATCATCTCGTACAGAATGCTGGGATTTACCTAAATCCCACATGAATCATAAATGGTTATACCCGATCTCATGTAATCACATGACATTAGTGCATCAATGAGGCTATTTAAGGGTTGCATATAATAACAATGAATGCAAATCTCATTTTAAAAGTATCATATTATAGCCATAAAAAAGTACCACATGTTTCCAGAGAGTGACTTTTAAATTGCAGCTTGAAATACCAAACACACACGTTCAATCACGACTTATAGCCCCTGGATTCACGTAACGTTCCTGCGATCACTGAAATCAGAGAGAAATACTTCCTGTAGAGCAGGCTTTTCCAACTCTCCAGGCTTTAGCTGTTTCCCCGCCTGCACGAACAGAAAGGCCCGTGCAGAACCTGACAACAAGCTGTTGAGGAGCTCCGCTTCAATTGAGTTGGTTGTGTTGAAGCAGGGAAACAACTAAAAGCTGCAGGGCTGTGGTTCTGAAGGACCGGGTTCCTGCCTTTCCTGCTTGTACTTTAGCTACTTCCAGAAAAAAACAAAAATAATACAGAAAACTAAACAAACACAATAAATGATAAACACTAAATAAATGTCATGTCTTGCTGGATTAACACATTCTGACATTTTCACAGCATTGAAAATGACACCTTTAATTTTCTTCTTCTCTATAGGAACATGAAAAATACATAGAAAATCCTATTTTACTTGTAATAATATAAATATCATAAGGTGTGCGGCTTGTCACAATACTAAAATGTAAAACTCGATTCCGATACGAAGGATGTTTAACGATACTCCATACTATTTTTTTAAACTAGAGAGCGGTACGGTTTGGTTAGCTTCAGACTGACTCTCACTGGATGATGTTTGGATTTGTGTCAACGCCCAAACCAGGTGAAGCATCACTTCACCAAATAGCAATCTTACTCTTCAGTATTTCTACTGGCGCAAGCTGCTTTTAGCTGTGTTTAAGTGTAAACAATGTAAAAAAACCAGATAGCTCCTGTCGTGACAGGGGTTGCCCCCTTGCAGTGCCCGTTCAAAATGATTGGAGGCGGCTGTTCTAAAAGCGGCATATAGGAATCGATACCCGTGTTTGTTAGTTATTATCTAACTAGATAGTACATTTTAGTATCAATTAGTAGCTGAGTATCATTTTATTGACAACCCTATAAGGTGCTACAGAATAATGAAATATATACATGTTCCTGTGAAGGCTCTCACCTTTTTCTTAATGTAGGAGTTGGAAGCTCGCAGCAGCCTGTCAATCTCTGGCGCCAGATCCCGGCACATCTCAGCCGAGCCCATACAGGCTAATGTGCACAGAGCCAGAGACTGCACGTACTGGTTACTGTGAGAGAGGTCACTAAACAACACACAGATGGAGAATAGGTACAGTGTGTTAGGGTATGAAAATACCATCCTGTTGTCATTTATTCATGGATATCAGATGGTGACATTTTGCATCAGTGTTGCTGTATATTGACTTTTTCTTCTTACAGTATTCTTACAGTTATGATAGTAAACGTAACTAATATAAACTGTATTTTAATCTTTTTTTTTTTTTTTTTTTTTTTTTTTACATTGTGCATGACTATATTCTATCAATGTGTGTGCTGATAGCTGTCCTTACTTCTTGATGGAGTTAGTAATGAGCAGGCTGGCATCCTGCTTCTCATCCAGGAGCATCATGGCTCCCAGGTATCCCACGCGCTTCTCGCTGTACCGAGGGCTGGCTATCATACGGACACACTCCATCTAGCAAAGACAGAAACAACTTTGTAGAAATGTGGAGTTACTGGAAATTGTAACACTTGTCCTGCCTGAAGGTTGAAAAGCCCTCAACTGGAGGCGAGTCGACTCCAGAGCAGCGTTCTTCGAGCTGAGAGGGACTCAGTGGCCTACTTACTGCTGACAACTGAGGTTGCTTCAGGGTGTTAAAACACAATCCACTCTCTTCAGATACCAGAGGAATATACAAGCAGTTTCTCACCCACATTCTCCGACAAACCCCAAGCAAACTCATGACAGGAATTAGCCAAATCCCCTCACCTGACCAAAGTGAGCTGGATAGCCCAACATGTGCACGTAGAGCAGCTTGGCCAGGTTGTGTGATCTGCCACCGTTGTCGGTCTGTCTGAACTGTGCCCGGATGGCCGCACACTCCCTCTGGATGACACCCCGCTCCTCACACTGAGTCCTGGCTGACCTGATGGCCCGAATCATTTCCTGCAAGGGAACTGATGGAGACATGGCTCTGTGTGTGTGTGTGTGTGTGTGTGTGTGTGTGTGTGAGAGAGAGAGAGACAGGAAAAGGAAGAGAAAGTGACAAAGAGAAAGGGATTGGGCAGAGGGATTGTAAGTGTTTGACAGATTAATATAAACCCATATTACATTACTACAGAACATGTTAGTATTTCACTTCCTGTACAGGTGTGTGTATGCTAGTAATAGCTTCTACTTGGCTAAAAAAAAAAAAAAAAAAGAAACACATTTAAAAGACTTTAAATGGAAAAAAATGAAGGTAAGGAGACACACTTTAAAACTATTTATAACAACTTTACTGTTTCAGTTTTAATAAACAGATGGTTGTTCCTGCTGGCAGCTCGAGTTGTTTTGTGAGGTAATTGATGTTGTTTACCTATATTTCGTATGACTTTGACCCAATAAATACAATGAAATAAAAGGTGTAACTAGGAAGTAGCCGTGACAAACCCAGCAGCCGGTGATGCAGGTCAGTGAAAGGAGCCGGAGCCTAGCAAGCTGACAGAACCGAGCTGACCTTGTGGATGCTGTATGAGGCTAGGCAGCTAAAGAGCGAGCTAACTATAACATTACGCATCGGATGGTTGTTTACGCTGCAAAATGACACGTACCTCGACTGTATAGCCGGTCAGTTTACAAGATAAACCCGTTCAACCGACCCCCTCCAACACACGGCCGCAGACAGTTGACTGGAAACCCAAATACTGTATATTATCCATGAAGCTACTGTCAATGCGGCTAAACTAACGACGTAACTTCCGGTCCGTTTTCTTCAAAATAAAGTACACCGATTTAAAAAAAAAAAAAAAGTACTGGATTCAGATTGTGAATTTGTGTTTGGGTGCAACACGGTGGCATAGTGGTTAGCACTGTGGTCTCACAGCAAGAAGGTCGCTGGTTTAATCTTTGGCAGGGTTTGGTCAGTGGCCTTTCTGTGTGGCGTTTGCTTGTTCTTCCCGTGTATGCGTGGGGTCTCTCTGGGTACTCCGGCTTCCTCCCACCGTCCAAAGACATGCATGTTAGGTTAATTGGTTACTCTAAAGTAACTGGTTACTCTAGGAATAAGTGTGAGTGGTTGTTTGTCTCTGTGTAGCCCTGTGATGGACTGGCGAGCGGTCCAGGGTGTACCCTGCCTTTCGCCCAAAGACTGCTGGGATAGGCTCCAGCTTCCCCGCGACTCTTCATTGGATTAAGCAGCTTGGATAATGAATGAATGAATGAATTTGTGTTTGGTAAATGCTCAACCTACTATAACAATTTTTCTGGTTCATTTTTTTTAGTGGTGCCACATTTGTAAGTGCCATGAACACCAGAGTTGATTATATGGGTTGAAACATTGAAAAACTTGCCAAATGTTCTGACAATCTGTATGTCAGAACAACAAGCTCATTCTGTATTTTGGCTGTTGTTTGTATTTATTGGGTTGGACGATTGAAGTCTGATGAAACAAGACATCTTGACAATTTAACAGTTTATTCATTTTCAGCATCATGAAGTCAGAGGGGCCTGGTTCCCTTTTCCTGACCCTGGTCATCAGCTTGGTGTCACACATTGCTGTTGGATGATATCCAAGTCTTCAACCAGCATTTGTTGCAAGTCAGCCAATGTGGTGGTGGTGGTGGTTACTCTGGCACAAACAGCACAATCAAGCTGATCCCATAATTGTTCAGTTGAGTTGAGGTCGCTGCAGGTAGGTAAGTTCATCCTCTCCACTCCCTAATCTGAAGGGAAACTCTGATAAAGCACGTTTTATGTGGGCAAGCATAGACATCTAGCAAGATACAATTCAATCCCAGACTGTAGAGATATGGGATGGCTACAGAATCCCATCTTGATATCTCTCTGCATTATGAGTGCCTAAAATGATGACAATTTTCCAGTGAAGAAGATGTAGCTCCACAGCATCACACTGTCTCCACTAAAAGCTGTTAGCTTATATGTGTAACAATCACTTTATTGTTCTCTGCACCTTATCCAGAATTAGATCCGATTGTCCAAATGAGTACTTAAGAGTGTCTATGTGCACAGGTACAGCAAGGTACCAGAAGTTCAAAGCATTAACTTTGTTTTGCATTACTAAGATTTTTGATGGACACACTTTATACTCAACTCTGTTACATTAGAAGATAGCTTAGTAGTATCTAAGATATGAAATGAAATGAATGAAAAATACTTTATTAATCCCCAAAGGGAAATTCAATACACACACACACACACACACACACACACACACACACATATATATATATATATATATATATATATATATATATATATATATATATATATATATATATATATATATATATATATATATATATATATATATATATATATATATACTTGCCTGTCAATTCAGCCACAACCTCCACCATGTTGGAAAACATTCTTACTAAATAAAATGCATACATTACATACATTAAAAATTTTTGACCAGGGATTGTGTCTTAATTCACAGCTGAGTTGCAGCTCTATAGTAAATGGGGAAAAGTTTAAATATAGTCCCATTCTGCAGTATTATATCAAATTCTGTGTAGTTTCTTAATTTGACTGTTTTGCTGAATGCCTTTTTTCTTTTGTGAATCCAATATGCTTACAAATTACTTGGAAATATGATTTAGTTTGCTTTAATAGTTTTAAATAGTCTGCTTTATGTGATGCCCACGTGCAAACTTTACTCTGAAGACATCACATCTCCACTTCCTGTCTTAATAATAATCTGCCTTGACTCACCTGTTTTTTCATACCTGTGCATGACTTCCGCAATTTGATCGCTCATTGCGGGCGTATTCCATCCTCTCCAAGTGAGTGGATGAAATATTGATGAGTTCTAAGAACAGCTCTCAGACTCCGGAGCAGTGAAGCACATTGAAACTAATGAACACAAGAGGGCATCCCGTTTGTTTCTGTCTTTTTCTTTTTTTTCTTTCTTTTTTTTTCCAGTTTAACTGTAGCAATTAGAAAAACCCATTATTAAATATAAGCCACTAATTCATGAAAACGAAATTACTTTCTTTCCATAGAGATTTGTGTATCAGGACATACAAAAGGTCCTCACCACGTGTTAAAAAGACAACTACGTCCTCAGGTTGACAATGTTATATCCTTATATTATTACATTGTTCTATCGTGTATAACTAAATATAACAAAATGCCGAAGCAGTGGGTTAAAATAAGACAGAAACTGAACATCTTATGATTTAAAAAAAAAAAAAAAAGGTTGTAGAAATTGTTTTTCCTTCTTTCAGCTCTCTTTGGGTTCCACCACCTTAAGCCTGGACTCTTGACTGGCCCACCCTGACTATGTTTCCATCCCTTTAGTCAAAGATTTACTTTGAATATATTTCTAATTCCTACTGCATGGCACAGGATCAGCCGAGCTTTAACTTTACGACAGATGACCCTTTCATTAGAACCATGCATACTTTGACATATAGAGGAATTAATGGTCCACTTATTGACAGCAGGTTTCCTGGTCTTATGGCTGCAAATCAAGATGAAAATATCACCCTTCCACCATCATACTTTAACAGTTGATATGCCGTGTTTGCTTTTCACCAAACATGGTGCTGTGCAGCTTTTAGGTCTCACGTTTCCAAAGGACATTGCTCCAGAAATCATTTGCCCGGATACTTTGCAAACCTAAGTCATACTTCCATGTTCCCTTAAGAGAGTAGATACTTTCTCCTGACAAACCTTCATAACTACCTTAGTTCTTCAGTCTTGATTTAATTGCACTGTCTCGATATTTAACATTTAACATGCTAACTAGGCTTGTAGAACTTGTGAAGTAGCTCCCAGTAGCTTGTTTTTTGGGTTTCTGTGAGCGTTACATAGTCTGACATCTGGATGAATTTGCTGGGACATCCATTCCTGGAAAGATAGACAGGATTAAATGTTTTGCATTTGTAAATAACCCTCATCATTGCAGAATTATTGACTAAAAATTATTTAAAAATCACATTAAAACACTTTTCATCTTCACGGAGAGCTTCTCCAGAGATTGTAGCTGATGTCTTTCCTCCATGGCATTTCCTTGACGTACAGCTGAGTGCTCCAGATGAGCAAACTGCTGTTATAGAGGTATTTACACTGGCAATAACCAGTACAAGTGCATTTGATCCATAGCAGCTGACTGCTTCTGATTCTCTTAATTCATCTGAAAGAATTGGGTTTTCATTTTTCTAATTTCTTTATTAATTTTCTTTTACATCTAATTAAATCTGGTTTTCTATGGAGGTATTTATATGGTACCTCCTGTTTGACTGTGGAGCTTTGTGTTTCTAATTTCAGTTAAATAAACTGAATGAGAAGCACCTGTTATCTGCAGGACGTGTCTACATATCCCCCTGGTTGACCTGTTCTCTCTCCTCCAACCAGCAGCAACGCTACCATTTGGTAAAGCCTTTTTTGTTTTTCTTTTACATGTATAATAAAAACGGTTAAAAAAAAAAAAAAAAATCCCTGGTGTGGTATGTTTGGAGCTTGAGCACGCTGTAATTATCTCATTAAATGAGGATGTTAATCCACTTCACCTTGAGTTCTATTGTAATGAAAGAAAATGCATATTGCAGCTCTCCCTGCTTCATACTTTAAACATTCTTTTTAAATAAATAAAAACAGAAATGTGTGTGTGTGTGTGTGTGGGGGGGGGGGGGGGGGGGGGGGGGTGTTGCTCTGTTGATTCATCTACTAAATCATCCGGAATCATCCGGAAAGTCTGTTTTGGTGTAACTATAGTTACATTATAGGTTATTTTATATAGTTATTATTGGTGATTGCATCAACAACATACCGTATGAATAAAAAAATAAAAAAAACACACTGCACATCATGTTTCATCATCTCGGATTCATAAAGTTGAACAAAGCAAAACATTTTTAAAATGCAAAGAAAACAGTGTAAAGTGCTCATATTTGTGTAAGTGATATTTTATCTCACTGTTACAACAATTAAACGATCTGATGGTGACATTTGAGCAAAAATAAATTGATAAAAAAAACAAACAGATAAATAAATAATTAAAATATAGAACATATTAGTACTTTTTTTTTCCCCATGAAGCTAATCAATCTGGAAGTCTTATCCAAAGTGTCCACATGGCCATAAAATGTTGGTGAGGAATTGTACATAATTATTGAGGCATATGAAAGCTTATTTCACTTTTATCTTTCTTTCAACGTCCTCCTGTCTCCAGGTTCTCCTGTACCACAGAGAAGACCACCAGACACAGCTTTTGGCACAGATGAGCCATTTAACCTGCATGCCACATGGAGAGAGACAAAACCAAACCATAGGCATATAAAAGCTGATTTAACACATAATAAACAGCATGTCCAAGTCTAACATAAAATACTGTGTGAATGCTTCTCTTGTCTGAATATAAGCCATAAAATAAGACCAGAGCCATAATGTTGCCTTACCTATGGCAATGTGGAAACCCTGTGGCTTGTTTTCCCAGTAGACTCCCAGAAAGTATACAGGCACCCCAATCATCATGATGGCCAGGCCACAACCACAGACAGGAGGTTCAGAGTGGAGGCAGCAGACAAGCATGAAGACCCAGACCAGCAGGAAGATCACAGGGCACGCCAGGCTCACCTGGAATATGACGGGACAAACCAGGTAGGTAAACTACACACACGTCAAAGTTCTGAAAGATTACCATTAAAATAATTTAAAAACCAGCAAGATTTAACAAGATTGAATGCATCAACATTAGTTATAATAGGACAAAAAAAGAAGGGATTTGGAGTTTGCTGTAGTTTTATTAAAAAAAGAAACTACAGAATATTTTTTAAACTGATTTAAGTGCAAATGAAGAAGCAAAACTTAATTCATCAATGCTTCCACCTTGATGGGTCAGTAAATTTTGGGCTTCTTTATTCTGCAGCACAATCTGCCCGGCGACGGTGACGCAGCAGAAGAGGGAGTTGATAAAACTCCCATAACTTATGAGGGTGTTAATGTCACAGCACAACATCAGCAAAGTGGAGATCGACTAAATATGTCAAGAGCAGAGATAAGTAATTTCTTGCGCTGGGGGTTGGGTCGAGGGCACGAATGGAAAAGAAGCAGACATTGTGATTTTTGTCATGACTCACAGTAAACAGAAGGGATGGGATGGGAGTGCAGCGTGTGACATGAATCATGCCCAGCAGACGTGGTAGATAGCCTTCTCTGGCACCAGCGAAAAGCAGCCGGAGAGGCAGAAGCAGCGATGGTTTAGTCCTGAGAGCACAGCCAGATGGTGCTTACTTATCGTGTGCACTTGCCAGCTGAGCAAAAAGCTCAGAAAAAAAAACAACACACAGTTCGGATGATTAGGCAGAAATGCAGGGACGAAAGCAGAATTGAAAACTGCAGGTTGAACATTTAAACCAGACAAAACAAAGCGGTTTTTAATCATTTAGGCCTCTTCCCTTTCACATCAAATCTAGCTTGTTGCTTCTAAAAACAGGGATTCATTTCTGTGAGGCTTTAAATGTTCCCCCTGCTGTCTGTGTACAGAAGAATGAGCTACAATACAAGTATGGAGAAAACTTTAAAGCACCGCAGGCAGAGCCACTAGAACAGAAAAAGAGACAGTGAATAGCAAGGCAGGATAAACTGACCAGGATGATGTGAAGAGAGCAATTTTTCTCCAAATGTCTGGAAAGTGGTAGCAAATTCATTGTTCACGAAAATTAGTGATGCAAAAGGGCAGCAGGTTAAGTGGAACAAGCATCAAGCTACAGTCACCAGCAAGTGTCGGATCAATCAGTCCAGACTTAGAAGTGATCGTAGGCCACTTTCATTTTCAACATGCAAACAAAAACTGGGTTTACTTCCTGACCACTGCCACAGCGTTGGACGCCATCACCTCCTAGAGGCTCATGGCTGTGATGTTGGCCGCATTGGCGAACACATACACAAATGTAACCATGGGGATAAAGATGAAGATACCTCGTGGTAGATTCCTGAAGAACAAAGAACATGAGGGATTTATAAATATCAGTGTGTTTACTGTTGAAAAAGAGACTACTTACACTTGAGTTTTAATTGTTTGTTATTGTGCACATATTTGTGTTTTTCTAAATCGTGCTAGCACAGCACTGTTTGTATTTTTGTATTTATTTTGATCTCCATTTGCTATTTCAATACAGCTATTCTTCCTGGAGTCAATACAACATTCCTCTCATAATCCAACGATTAGACCAGTTTTTTATACAACCTTAACAGTGAGAGCACATCTAATCCTTTCAATCCTAAATTGGATATGACATGCTATTTTTAACAAACAAACAAATCTAAACTTTGTTAAATGTGACCAGCAGGCAAAGGAAACAGTAGGACTGAAGGATTATACATGCCTGGACGGGTCAACAAACTGTGACATAGTTGAGGAAGTTCCAGCCTCCGTAGGCAAAAGACCCTTGCAGGAATGATAGACATAACACACCCGCTTCATTAATTAATTCATATTTATTGAAATAAAAAGCAAACATTTTTCTAAAAGTATTTTGTGAAAAACAAAACAAAACAAAACAAAAGATCAGTTAAAGCTGAAACATTTTCTGCAATTAAAGTCAGTTGACATCAAAGTAAAAGTGGAAACAAAAAGGCATTATTAACATTTCATGCAAAGTGGGATATTCAGGGCTATAAAAGAGTTGTGAGCTGGACCTGGTGGTGTGTGTATGTGGATTAGGAGTAGGACGAAAAGCGTTTTTATGTGACTAATCTCTCTTTCACAGTAGGATCAGGGATCCTGTGACAGTCAGAGGATGTGATTATTTTATGATGGAAAGGGAAAATTTTCCAGTTAAATTTATTTTATTATAATCCTATTTTGTCATCATTAAGTTATTAAGTTCCAGGAACTAATGAAGTTCTATAAGCTCATAGAAGCTGGATGCAGATTTTGCAAGACATAAATCCTGCAAAGTCCTCACGAGGCTGGCCATCACAGGACTGAAGTCGTTCACAAAACCATGAGCAGGATGATTAAAATGGTTGATTAAAACGGGTGGTGTCTGTGAGTAATTGTTTGGTAAGGAAATTGGAACTTCACCAACCCTGGTTGGGTCATCTGGATGAGGTTGTGTGATATCATGAGGCCCGAAACACTCTGACACCATGAACATCCCGGACAGTGCATCCTGATGCATCATAAGAAATGTCTCTTGTAGATCATAGATTGTGTGTTTGTAGGTTTTTCTCACTTTTTATTGTTCAAAAAGGGTACAAAACACGTGTTAAATTTCATTCTAAAGAGGCCTAATCTATATTAAAAAAAAAAAAACACTACAAACAAAAAACAATTAAAAAAGGGTAACACCTTAGAATAACGCTTCAAATTTTAGACGTGTTACTCAGGAGCAGCTATAGACTGAAATCAACACCCCCCCCTTTCTTAGTAGGATAAAACATAAAGCTTACTTTCAACATTTACACTACTATCTGACACTAAAACACTGTTTTGATGTATACAGTCAGGTTTTTGGCTACTCCACAGCACAGAGACTGCTCTAGTTAGAGCTTTCAATGACAGTCAGTCCTAGTACAACTAGATCTCTGTGTTCAGTTCTGTACTCTCAATATTGGTATTCAACATGGCCAAGCCTGAAAAACTGGGTAAGAATTTTTGGCACTACAATGAAACTGTTTGAGTCTTGTTAAAAGACAGGAACTACTTTGTTTCTATAGGTAAATGAGTGAACTAAAATAACCTGTGGAGTTCCCCAAAGCTCCATCTTGGGTCTAATTCTGTTCAACATCAACATTTTCCTACTCTCTCAGCTAATAACAAGATGTTACCATCACGACTCGGAAAGGACACAAATTACACATCTCACTGGGAGACTAGTTCAGTTCAAACACTTATCAAATGCATTGGTCAAATGAAAGATTGGATGTGCCAGAACTTCCTTCAGTTAAATGAAGATAAAACTGAAATAGCTTCTGGAGCCAAAGAAGAAAGATGAAAAGTCAGCACTCAGCTTTGAATAGTGGTGTTAAAAACCAACAACGAAGCTGAAAATGTGGAAGTAGTCATGAACTCAGACCTGAATTTCAGCATCGCATTAAGACAGCTGTGAAGTCGCTCTTAATGAACATTTCAAGATTGAAATGACTGATGTCTCAGCAGGATTTAGAAGTACTTGTCCGTGCATTTATCTTTACTAGACTAGATTACTGTAATGTTGTCTTTAAAGGTTCCCATAAAAAGTCCATCACACAGCTGCAGCTGGTGCAGAACGCTTTACACTGGTTTCCTGTCTGTCTAAGACTTGACTTCAAAGTCCTGCTGTTAGTTTATAACATACTGAATGGTTTATGACTAAAATACATTCAGGATCTTCTGGTTACTTTCTATTTTTATCTTCTGAGTCATAACCAGTCATGCAGAGGCAGCGTTCAGGTTTTATGCTCCTCACATGCAGAACAAACTCCCAGAAACCTGCAGGTCTGCTGAAACTCCCAGATGCTTTATGTAAAGAATAACAACTTTTCTATTTTCCTCCTTTTACCGAAACAACAGTAAATTCTCACTCTGCAAGTTGCATTTCTTGTATTTTATATCATTGTATTATAGCTTTTTCTGTCTTATTTTTTAAATGTCATACATTTGTATTTATGTGCTCCTGGTATCTATGTCCAGTCTGGTAAATATGTTCTTGCAACTTCCAGAAAAACAGATGATGCAAAAAGACAAAATTGAGAAAATACAACCTTTACATATGTGGACAACACCCATGATTATGATGAGGCTAAAGGCAGAAACTTGCCAGCTGTGAAGATATCTTGGACATGCACGGCCCATCACACGCTGTGGCAGTTCACCCATGTCAGAAACACTGAAAACAACCAGAGAAAATACTGGAAAATTTTTATCAGGGTAAAGTTCAAGGAAAAGATAAATCATATGTTGAATTATAAAATCTAATTTTTTCTTTACTTTTGCATAATAATAATCTGCTACAGTGAAATGCACAAGCATAATAATGTAAATCACCCCCATCATGGCGTAATTGTTTTTTCTTTCAATATTAAGTAGTTGCTCTCCTTACTGCTTTTGTGCAAACTAAAGAAATGTGTCTTGTATCAGTAATTTTAAGCCTGAAGACTGACTCATTCAGCATTAGCAGAAGTGAGCTGTAGGAATCTACCTGAAATGATTAGATCTTTACTGTGAGTTTTACTAAACCACCGAGCTAAACCTGCTTTAGGCTCCCTGTAACACTAGAAAACCCTCATTAACTACCATTAACATCTGGATTTTGAAATAAAAAGGTTAAAGCGAGGAGTATGTGGGAGCTCCAATGCCAGTCACCAGAAAAATCACCATCAATTTCAAATGATTTAATGGTTTAAAGTCTGTTTCAACATCTGATATGTTGTTAGTGTTTTATTGGGAATAAAATAAGAGTTTATGAGATTCTGTTTAATCTCCATTCATATTGTTCCAACTTTTTCACAATTGTGATTGTAATTTTCTCAATAAAAACTAATCTGTAGGCTTCACAGAGAATGAAGTATTTGTTTGCACAAATAAATAAAGTTATGAATAAATAGAACAACAACAGAAACAACCTTGGGGCACATGTTTTATAGTACTTCTGGACTACACAAAGAATCTTGAGATCTTGATGGTGGGGGATGGAGCCAGAGATGAACAGTTTGAGACTTTGTCAGCTTTACTGTTGTATTGTGGATGCAAGCAGCTGAAAGCAGTGTCTTTTGAAGGGTACCTGAGGTTAGTGATAAAGGGAGGAGCTTGAACATCTGGAGGAAGCTCAGAGTAAACCTTCAGCTCAGGTCATTTGGTCGACTAATAATGAAACCCTCTTGTTGCCTCACTTTGGAGGCAACATCTATCTGTGGAGACCCCGGGGCAGACTCTAACATGTTGGAATACATGGCCATGTTGGCCGAAGAACACTTTAGGATTAAGCCAGGTACTTCTGAGGGAATTTTTAAAAAAAAAGCAAAACAAAACTGCATTTTTCCTCTTTAAAACTGGAACATTGCAGTTGCTTTGGCTGCTGCCATATTATGCACAGTCCGTGGCTTCAGGACTTCTCTTCCTTTCACTCGGTCAAGCTTCTACACTGAAAACCCCAATCTCAACAGGATTAGCAAATCAGTTATTTGTGATTGAATATTCCAAACTTAGACCTGAATCTGTCATCAAACATGAGCCGAGTTTATTCCACTGATCCCAACTGAGCAGTGCTCCAGATCCGTCAAAGCTCCTCCATGAAAACAGAAGATGTCAGCAAACACTTTCACTGTACTGGTTGAACTACTTGCTATTGATTTTGCTGTTGAGTGTTCCTTAAACAGATGCTCCAACACACGTGTATCAATGTTCTGACCTCGTCCAGCAGTCATTTAGTCTGAAAATTTATTTTACAACTCACACAAGCAGATGGCAGCTAGTAGACGAAGGCCAGTGTCCAGGAGGGAAAGAGGGGTTGCAGGACGTAGGTGGAGAATGTGAGAGCAAGCACAGCCTGGTTAGTGGGGTAAACAACCAACACTGCAATCCACAGACGCAACCTGTGAGGGGTGATGCTGTATGGTTCATTAGGCACACGGCTGCAGACACACAGTATGACAAAGTACAATCCCTCACATGTAAAAAATACTGGACAACAGTGCAAATGAGACAGTAGTTAGCAGAGTGTTATATGAAGCCGCGGTAAAAAGGAACACACAAAGCTTCAAATACAGCTCGTCTTTGTGGGGGTCTTGATCTCCCGTATTTTTATTGCCACTGCATTTCAACTCTGATTTTTTTTTAAAAAAGAAGAGGAATCCAACAACAGACTTTAGGCACATTTAACAATGCAAGATGTTTTCCAATATGTGAAAAACGTGATACATCAGAAAATTTTAAATATGGTTACTAATTTGGTATTACAATACGGCAGTGGCACCGAGCACATGCAATGACATCCAACACACATGTTCTGCTCTCTCATTAGCATCAAGATTCCTGGTACATTGGCATGTGCAATCTCCCCCTTCCAGAGTACTTCCTGGAATTATTTTCCCATGAGCACCTTGTACAGGTACGGGTATCTATATAATAGTACAGGTATCTATATAAACCATAATTATAAGGGTTTGGTATTAGGAAATAATAAATACGAATGAATGTAGAGTAAACAAATTGATAATGTGCATAGAGGTGAACTTGAAGATTTGTATTATAGATAATGAAATATATAGGTTGATATCCAATTATAAGTAAGCATATTTTTTGTATTTTTTGTAAATGAATAGTTTACATGATAGGATGTAATATGAACTGACATTAGATGCATGCATTGACTTATGTAAAAATGGATGTAAAGAGATGATTTTGAAGATGTAAATACCTTGTATTCCAGGATTGTACTGAAATATTGATGTGCTGTGTAACTTTTAACAAGTTTTTGTTTTGATATAATTGTGCCGGACCCCAGGAAGAATAGCTGTAGCTTGTTACAGGTAATGGGGATCCTCAATAAACTAAATAAACTAAACCTTAAACCAGGATATCACCTGTCCCAACACAGGTATAGGCTCCCTGCTGTTCACAATCGGGATTAAACTTCTAGATTTGTCTCACCAGCAATATTAGATACAGTGGATAGATAAACTATTTCTACACCACATATTCTGTTCTTTTCTTCCACCACCTGGTTACATATAGTAATTCATAGAAACATTGTTGTTGGAGAAAAGAGGAATGAAGGGAAGTTGATCAACACTCTAGCGAGCCAGTAAATCCAGTAAGCCATTACAAGGATTATTCATCATGTGACAAAAACACATTTCTAACCTGCATAAACACAAACTGAAATCTCACCCAGCCAGTCCTCCAAAGATGTCCTTGACGTATGCGTAGTCTCCCCCTGACTTGGGGATGGTCACTCCTAACTCTGCATAGCAGAGAGCACCAATGGCTGTGATAAGACCAGTAATTGCCCACACAGTGATGGCTACCCCCACTGAACTGGCGCTCTCCAGAACGCCCTTGGGACAAAAATTCCAGACCCGATGATGTTTCCTACTGAACAAAAAAAAAAGAATGGATGTTGAAGGATGGATGTTTTGAGGACAACAATCAAAGCTACACACCACAGATACACACAGAAAGAAAAAGAAGCTTGCTAGCTTCCTGTGGAGCAGTTTCGTGTTTTACTCTGATTAAAAGCTTCCAACAGAATTAGTTTTACCTCTTTAACATGACTGGACACTGCAATTGAATACTGAGGAACAAATAAAATTCGAGGAAAAAGGCAGGCTCTCTATACAACCATTTTAAGCCTCTGATATATTTCCTGTTTGTGCCATTTGTGGCTTTTCTGCAGTAAAAAGTGTGACCATCTGAAAGCCTTTGTGGGGCCAAAGCAGGGGAACCTACGGCGCTTCTCTTATTCTGGTATTTATGTGGATTTCATGGATCTCACAGTCAATAAGTCTGACACTGGAACTCTCACCAGAGCTTACATATATAGATCCATCAGGATAGACTGCAAGTCCGCAGGCATGTCTTACCAAACCGTTATGCTTTTCCAGCTCCCTGAAGCACAGCTGTAGATTTTTTTCTTTGGTAGCTGACTGTATGAATTTAGTGTATTTGTGAACTTTGGCACCTCCTTTCCTCTTTGCCTTCTGCACACATCTTGCAAAACAAAGTACAGCATTTGATATTATTGTATCATCTGCCGGAAAAATGAATAAAACACTGCAGTCCACAAAGCTCTTCCCTTGTAAAACAGAATTCCTGCTCGTGTGTCATAGTGGGGCGAATATTCTAGGAAAACATCATTCATCATTTACTGCTTGAGTGGAATCATAGCTGATGAATAAAAGCAATGATACTAACTTGTTTCCATGTCCGTCCTTTCTGGCACACCAACGCTGAAAGATGAAGGTCAAAAGAACATAAACATTCTCTTTGCTCTCATTTTTCCATCTATGAGTTTATATTTCCTTTTAGTTTAAAAAAAAGCTTTGACTTTCTACATATCTGACAATACAAGCAGCCTCATTATTTAAAGCCTTAAGTCTATCATCATTTATATCTTTTGTTGTCGTTCTTTTCTCTTAAATCTGTGATATTTAAAACTGCAAACACATTAAACCATTGATGAGAAGGTTACATGATTCAAATCTGGTTGAAATGAGAAAAAAGACCAAGTCAGAGGATTCAAGTTAGAATTGACGATTCTTTGTTGAGGAAAAGAAGATTGTGCATATCTCGAGAGGAGGTCTTGCTGATACCCTTAGCTGCTAAGCTAATACATCGAATGCGAGGGTCCCAGGTTCAGCCTGAAGATCTCGCCTGTCATACGTCAACCCTCCTCTTTTATACTGGACAAATCATGTGACTATGTGCGTGCATGAATATGCAAATTCATATGAATGTGTATTTCTGTTGAGAGCGTTGCTCCTTCTGCAGGACAGTGGTCTTCTCCTTATTTGGTCCTGACGTTGAGTCAGCAGGTGAAGTTCCTGTGAAAGTTGCATCCTCCCTACTCTTGTCCCATGGTTCCACAAACCTGCTGTTGTCTTCCGCCTAAGGAGTTGTCTGCTCCTCTCTGTGTGAAAATTACTGATAACTTACACTTGAGCCATGTGTGTGTGTGGTTTCAGTTGAAATATCAGTCCAGCCAACGTCCTTGACTTTTCTCATCAGGAACTCTGTTTCTGCTTCTTCTGTGCTCTCTTTGTGTGCCTGTTTTTACTTCTGTTATAGTCATACCAGGTCATAATATAAGAATCATTTGATTATACATTGATTAATAATAACAAGGGATGGTTAGCATCCCTTAGTTATGCTGCTATAGGTTTAGACTGCTGAGGGACATTTCCTGATACACTGAGCTTCTTTCTTTTTCTTTTTATCTCTCTCTTTTATCCCCCCCCCCCCCCCCCCCCCCCCCCAATAACAGTGTTGCATCATTAACATGTATGTCTCCTGTCTCAGCAGGTCTCACTGACCGGGAGTAGCAGTTCCTGTTGTCTGTTGTCTTTCTGTCCTCTTCCCCCCACACAGCAGAGGCAGATGGCTGCCTGTCCTTGAGCCGGGTTCTGCCGGAGGTTTCCTTCCTGTTAAAAGGGAGTTTTTTCCTTCCCACTGTCGCTGGTGTGCTTGCTCAGGATGGGAGATTGAGGTGGACTCAACTCAGTCTGTTGGTTTCCTTATATAGGCTGTTATGAATTGGCCTTCATTATGTTTTCCCCTCTGTCTGTAAAGCGTCTTGAGATGGCATTGCTGTGATTTGACGCTATATAAATAAAGTTGAATTGAATTGAATTGAATAATATGTAAGAATATACCTGTGATAAAAAATGATAGAAGATGTAAAATATACTTCACTTTATATAGTCTATATTAACATTGTGGGTAAACAGGTGAAAAGTCAAGCCACTGTTTGTTAAAATGTACAAATACAACCAAACATATGATGGTTATTGAAAATGCAGTGTTATCAGTGGTTAAAAACCACTTAAAATAAAAAAAAGAAAAGAAAAGAAAGAAATACAAAAGAGAAAAGAAAATAGCTGAAAAGACCTACCCACAATAAGGCCGCAGGCTGATGTGTTTTTTTCTCCGCCTGTCTGAACCATAGACAGTTGATGGTCTGAACCAAGTCTCATCCTGAGTCGAGGCCGAGGTGTCCCACCTCCCCTCTGGCTTCCAGCGACGAGGGCAGCAGCTCTTTGTTCAGCCCTGCTGACGCAAAATTACATTGTTTTATATCAACATTACTGTTTACATCAAGTAACGCGCTTTTAAATGTCCAGAAAAAATACTTGGATATAACTCACCATTTCCTTTCACAAGAACTGTTATGCTATGCTATAGTTAATTGATCAATAATTGTATGAAAGCTGCTTTCGATAAAAGTGTCTGCTAAACAAACAAGACTGTAAGAAACAAAGTATTATCAAGTGTGAGTTACTGATATTTTAATGCTTTATACTTAATGAATGAAGGTTTTATATAAATTCATTATTTGGTTTAATTATGTGAAGGACTTTGAGCTGCTTTTGTATGAAAAGTGCTTTGTAAATAAAGTTTGATTTGATTTTATGAAACATTTTGAATGTAAATAATCCACTAAACTCTTGGCTAACTATCACTTAAACCAATTTTTATGGAAAATTGTGAAAAGAGATAGATCCCCTTTTCCCCTCCAAACTTTTCCGGAACAAATATTCAGATTATAAAAGCAAAATAGGATTAAACATTTAAAATACATTTTATTTTATAAACTTGCTTGTATATTTAATTGGTATTACAGGATTATTAGAAAATGATATTGAAAATAGAAAATGAACAATATTTTTAATATTTTTATTTTCACATACATCCTCTAGAGCAGGGATCCCAAATCCTGGTCCTTGAGGACCAGTGTCCTGCTGGTTTTCCGAGTGTTCCTGCTGCACCACACCTGATTCAAATCGATATGTATTTAGCAGACATGTGCAGAGCTTGTCTGAGTCTGAGTCAGGCGTGTTCCAGCAGGAACACTTGGAAAACTTGCAGGACAACGGTCCTTGAGGACCATGGTTGGGGATCCCTGCTCTCGAGTGTCTCCAAGGGTGCCAAGCAGTACGTGCCCCCGGTTTGAGAAACAGCACCCTGGATAACCCACATTCACAAAGCACAATATTTCCAGGTTTCAGTGGAACTCATTTATATTTATAGTTATTTTTTTCTTTCTGTAAGCAAAAACAACTGGATGAGGAGTTGCTCAATTCCCATTACCATGCTTTATATTTGTGTTTCCAACTATTTTATCTGTGAGGTGTAGACATATCAGTGCAGGAGTGGATCATCTCAGCAGCAGCTCTGACTGATGACTGCTGTGTGGTTTCACTAAGAGCAGAGAAAGCCAACCACGCTCTTCCAACAGAAATCAGCTGCTTGTTGGTGAGGTGTTATGAAATATGACTCAGGCTGTCCAGAAATATAGGAGCTAACTCGATTTTGTTAAAAGATGCAGGTGCTCAGAGAGAAAATAAGACGGTTTTCTGGCTTGCTGTTGTTTGCATACTGTACACTCAAACCTCTTCATCTTTCTTTCACAAAAGCAGCTGCTAGGATCCAAAATTTATGTTGATTTAGTTCATAAAAAAAAAAAGATTAAGCTCTGGCAGATATTAAAAAACAAACAACTACATTATTCCACAATGACAAAGGTGGCGATTTTACAATAAAGAAATACTAATACATTTATTATTATTATTATTATTATTATTATTATTATTATTATTATTATTATTATTAATAATAATAATAATAATAATAACAACAATAATAATAACAATAATAATAATAATAATAATAATAATAATAATAATAATAATAATAATAATAATAATAATAATAATAATACATCCATCCATACATACATACATAATTAAATAAATAAATTTAAAAAATCATTTTTAGGCTCCTTAACCCTTAAATGTTGACATCTGGCTTTAAAAAAATATTAGGTTACACTAACAGGCTACATTAGTGTGAAAACATTACCAATCCAGCAGCTTCAAGGCATTTAATGAGACACAATAATAATTTAGATCAGATCTTCTATTTTCTCTCTGAGAGACTGGGCTTTACTACCAACATGGTGACACCAACGCCAATGGCTCCAGCTCAGATAATGCTTCTGGACCTGAGAGCCTCATTGTTGGCTGAGTACCTGCACGTAATCAGATCTGATAAATTTCTCAGATGTTCATGCTGTGGTATATTTACATCTTTGGAAGATAGAACCTGATTCATTAAACATGGTGTGATCTTTGCATGACAAACTATCACCCTTGGAAATCAATTACTTCTCTTCAAAATCACATCATTTTATACGTTTATGCCTCGAGGCAGAAAGAC
This sequence comes from Telmatherina bonti, assembly GCF_933228915.1. Classification (NCBI taxonomy): domain Eukaryota; kingdom Metazoa; phylum Chordata; class Actinopteri; order Atheriniformes; family Telmatherinidae; genus Telmatherina; species Telmatherina bonti. Next base: position 30,171,940 of record NC_136625.1, on the reverse strand, counting down.
CTTCAAGATCTAAGTCTCTTCAAATGAATCCATCATTTCGTAAAAAGGAGATTTACATGCATGGCCTGAGGCAAATGTTAAAATTGCAGTGAAATTACTGAGCGGAGAGTTTCACCAGTTTATGTGTGCTTGAACTGACCAGCCCTCTGAAGCAGCCTGAAAACTCACATCTAATAACCCTGAAAAAAAAAAGCTGTTAGGATGTGGATGGCTTGTTTAATCCACAGACCTTTGTGTAAACATCACTGATGAGGCTGAGTTGGTTGTAAATGATTGTCAATTCTTTGGTTGGATTTGTTTTATTATTTATAATTTCTAATTACTTAGTCCATTTATTTTACATTCATTTTAACAAATCTAAAAGAAAATAAGAAGAGTAAAAAAGCTATGAACAGCGCTGGAATAAGTGAGGAGGAGAGGGATGAAGGTGACAGAGGTTGAAGATATAATAAAGGAGCCCAGTAAAGATGGCTGGAGGTGTGAGAATGAGCGGCTGTGGGATGTATGAAACAGTAGAAAGCTATAACACAGCTACGTTGTCTACACTGGAAAATAAAGTTCCACTTGAACTTTGTTTTTATTGCCGTTCCAACATTTAAACTAAAGGTGTAACGATAAAGGATATGACTGCCTGAAAAAACACAAGTGGATTTCCATAACCAGGAGGAGCCATAGCTGCTGGTCCTCATGACTGCAGGACTCAATCATGCAATCTCTCAGATGACATATTTAACCGTTGTGTGGGCTCATGATGCTGGGTGAAATGCCAGGGGATTACTTATAGAAATGAAGTTTATGTAATTCATTGTCCCACTCCAACAGATTCAACAGTTTTGTTTTATCATTACAACCTGATAAAGAAATTGCTCCAATCTGCAGCTCTGACGTCTTGTATTCTGAGGACGATATGAGGCTGGGCGGGTTGGATTTGATCAAGAAAAAAAGCATTTTTACAGGACACATTGTATCAAATGGCTGCGTTTAGTTCCTACCTGCATATAAATTAATCTCTTGCCTTTTATGCCAAAAGGTGACGGGTTGAGAGAAAGCTGAGCCAAAAAAAAAAGGACAGATTGAGTCTTCTCATACTTCAGAAGTAAACTTAAACGTGCAAGTTGTTTTAGTTAAAGGATGTAAACTCACCATCCACTTTGTTAGGTGTGTCTGTTCAGTTGTAAACACAAATTTATAATCATGCAGTCACATGGTAACAACTTAGTGCATGTAGACATGTAGAGCATCAGAAAGAGGAAGGAAGGGAATTTATGTGACTTTGAACAGGGCAGTTGTTGGTCCGAGTATTTCAGAAACAGCTGATCTGCTAGAATACTGGGAAACTACTGGGATTTTCACACACAACCATCTCTAGGATTTACAGTGAATGGTTTGTAACAGAAAATATCAAGTTGAGCACCAAAGTGCCTTGTTGATGGGAGAGGATTGCAAAGACATCTTGTCTTTTAATGCACAGATTTTGTTCTCCAGACACCTGCAGCTAAGTCTGGACATAACTTCTAGTGCTGAAACCTTAACCCTATCTATCATTTTCATTCATTCATTTTCCAAACTGCTTATTCCAATTCAGGGTCGCAGGGAAGCTGGAGCCTATCCCAGCTGGCTTTGGGCGACAGGCAGGGTACACCCTGGACAGCTCGCCAGTCCATTGCAGGGCCACACACAGAGAGATGAACAACCACACTCATGCTCACACTCACTCAATTAACCTATCATGCATGTCTTTGGATGGTGGGAGGAAGCCGGAGTACCCGGAGAGAACCCACGCATACACAGGGAGAACATGCAAACTCCACACAGAAAGGCCACTGACCAAACCAGCCAAGGATTGAACCAGCAACCTTCTTGCTGTGAGGCCACAGTGCTAACCACTGCTCCACCGTGCAGCCCGTCTATCATTTTATTATTAGGAATTTAGTCTTAAGTCTAACACCCATTATGTGTAGAAAACCCTATAGATGCTCTTTATAGCAGTAGATGGGGCATTTGAGGATTAAAATCCGTCACTGCTTTTATCTTCCTGGGACTAAAAGTACTTTTAAACACATTTTAAACACTATGAAAGTTCAGAATATACAAATAAATAAAAATGCAGAGCATATGAAGAGAATTACAATGTTTTATTTAAATGGTTCAAAAATACAGAACACAAATGGTAAAAACAGGAAATCAAACGTGACTTTGAAAAGGTGATGGTCATCTGACCTTTTTGTGTCGAGTGTATTGATATCTTCTAAGTATTTTATGTATCATGTGGAATGTGCATTTCATAAGGCCTAAGTCAAGACGGACTGAATGTGTATGTCCACAACAACAGGTCATAAACAGGAAGGAAAATTTAACACAATGAACCAATAGGTTGGCTCTTGGATCTGATCAGAATGGGCCGATCACCCAGTGGCAATAAACTGTGTGTGTACTGGTCACAGTCCAAGTTTGCTCCAGCTGACTTCTTAGGAAAAAAAACAAAAAACAAAAAAAAAAGATCACTTGATTTTCTTCCCCCCTAACTCTTTTCACTGCAGTCAAAAAGGGCTTGCATCACAAGTTCAAGTTGTAATCACATCTATAAAACTTGACCAGCTACATTCCAACCGACATCGAGTCTTACAGAAAGACGTGAATGAACATCTGCTGACGGGTGCGCTGATGCCTGAACTTCACAGACCGATGGTGTAGGAGCGGCCTGCGGGGTTGTGGATGGCAGAGCAGGATGGTTCAGTCACAGCCCATTCGTACCAAACCTTCTTCCCATTGTTGCAGCGCCAGAATCGCACTGCGATCTCATCGTCCCGTGATATGGAGATGGGTTGCTGTTAAATAAGGAACGTGAAAATCAAGCCGTGAAGATGCTGTTAAAACCGCGACATTTACTGTGAGCTGACTTACTTTGAGTGGGAACAGAATCGGAAACCAGGAGAACATTCCAGGCGAGTGTGTTTCTGGTTTTATACCTGCAATAAAACAAAATGCATTAAACACATCTTCATTTAAACCGTTGATAGTTGATTTCTCTTTTTTTAAGTTTACATACTGAGAGTGACATCTTTGTACAGCGTTGTCTCAAAGTATCCAGCAAAGCCATGGAGCACCGAGTTACAGCCCACGGAGAATCTGAGGCACTGATATCGGTTATTATTCATGTCTGACAGGAAAGAAAAAGGAAAACTGTTAATAAAAAGACAAGCAGACAGAGTTCACTGCTTTGCAATGGGAAGTATGCACACACCGGTTGTGGGATGTGTGAAGGTGAAGCACGGTTTGGGTTCAGCCAGCTGGTGGAAATTATGGAGTCGCACGACGTAGGGTGTCTCAAAATGGCACTCTGGGTCCTTATCACGTTCCCGGCACCCTCGTACCTCGTTGTACAGCTTGGAAGAGGACAAAGGAGCCAGGAAAGATGTGTAGGAACACGGGATGCTGACTCCATCCTCTGCAGAAGGAAAGTGATAGAGGTGTAAAGAAGCATGGAAGGTAATGGAGGATAACATTTTTTTTATTGCTTGGTGCAGCTAAAAAACAGGAAGACTTCTGTCATCAGAGAACATGCAGCCTAAAAGCTTCGGGTACCTTTGAGAAAGTGCTGCGCTCCGTCTAAGCACTCTGGTGAGAGCTCGTTGTCGCCGAATGATCCGAGCAGCTCGCTCACGATGATATCAGCTTTCTCTGGTGCTGCCCAGTCGCGCATGTCACATGACACCACCGTCACCTGGTCACCCCACTCCTCAAAGCGCCAGTTTTCTAGTCTGAGAGCAGCAGAAATGATAAATCCCACATTTCAGGCTTTTCATAGAGGTATACATTTATACATAGAGGCTACATTTTCCCATGTAGATACAGTGATGGAAGCTCTACTCACGTGACTACAGCGTTGGGATTTTTCTCGACGGCGTACACCTTCAGCTTCCTGTCTGCATGTCTGGCAGCATTCAGGGATGCATTGACCAGAGGACCCCTACCTGCTCCCAAAACCATCAACACCCTGCAACGGGAGAGAAACGTCAGCTGCTACTTCATCCCTTATGTCACAGCCGAAGCTGCTGAATAATAAATCCATATTAAACTAGTTTTATTATCAGAAGTGTCATATCAGTGGAGATTATCTTCATGTGTAAATCACTCAGATCCAATTCAAACGATTCATTTTAATTCATCACACAGACTTTGGTGCAGATACTTACTGAACATTAGTGTCTTTCTGCTCCTCTGGTACTCTGTCTAGTAGACATTTATATACAGCCTGTACAAAAACAAAAGAGACCAAATGATTAGTGATCATTTGGTTTCTGGAGTGACTATCATAAACCACCTATCAGTTCTGTCTCTCAGATTACTGATTAACCTCCACAAAACAAAAAATACAAGATAGGAACAAACTTATTTAAAAAAAAAAAAAAAAAAAAAACCACACAAAAGGACACAGTTCGTCCTTTTATAAGCCAGGTACCGGCACTGTGCTGATTCCTGAACCCAGTTTGAACTGCTTGGTGCAATCAGATTGAAATAAACTGGTTTGAAATGGGAAAAGTCAGTCCTAAACTAACAGAAACAATTGTGTTTCTTCCTCATTAACTATGATGTCAGTGGGGAAAGGCTGGATTCATCTGAGTGCCTGGAGATGTTTATTTATTTCAATAGAGTTAAAAAAAAAACCCACAAACAAACAACAGAAAACTTGCTGAATGCCAGAACAATGCTGCTACATCAGGCTGCTTTAATGAAGTTTCAAAGAAACAAACACCTGACCAAATAATCTAAACACTGAACAAAGTGAAGAAGAAAACCCCACTGGGGTAAAAGCAGAGCTGGATGTGGTGTTTCCATCCTTCCAGCTGCTGGAGAGCCATCACCAGAGAACAAGCCAACCTAGCATCACTTCCCCTGCCTAAATCTCTGACGGATCAAGATGGTAGGTTGACTACACAAAGTTCATAGTCTCTTTTTGATTGATCGATTTCTCTAATTCCGTACAAACAATTTACCAGGTCCAGTTTCATTGTGTCAAATGGCCTTACCTGCTGGTACTGAGAATATTTAATGGGATCCTTCTCAAATACTTCATATGTCTGAGACTCCAAGTTATCCATAAGCGGCTGAATGACAGGAGGAGAAAGAAAATCTGTTAGCTATTCATCCCTTGAAGCAAAAACAAAAAACAAAAAAAAACCCTCACAAATTGGGTGTGCAGATGCTTTCCTCGTACCTGCAGCGGTGACTGCAGGTAGTCTTCATAACCTTTGGCAAAGACCTCATAGGAATTGGGTCCAGACCTGCTCTGGTTGAGGTATTCCAGATACTGCAGGTAGGATCTAAAATCCTTCTCGGTGTGCCGACTGGTGCCTGTGAAGATGAACTGGGTCTCCAACTGAGAAGAAACATAGTTTGTGTTTAAAAATGTTAAAACTTGGATGAATTTGTTGAATCCAACTGGTTATTGTCATGGCATACCTTAAAGAGACGCAGGATTAGTCTCTGATGGGCTTTTGACAAAACGGGAAAGCCCTTCTTGTTGGTAAGGAAGAGGTTTGTAGGAAGGATTGCAGATTTAATTGGTTCCCCGAGCCATTTATCAATCACAGCATCTGATGGCATGTCTGCTCCAACTTCAATAGCTTCAGGAACACAAGAACACATTTCCATCACAATCTTTGGACCAGTGCAATGATTTTTGATCGTGGATGTGTCTTCACAGTGTGTTTGCTCACCAAGACAGATCCTCTTGTTATAGTCACAAAGGGTCCTAAATGAGTGCCACCTTAATCAGGAAAAAAAAAGAGGCAGTGAACACAGTAAACTTTGACAGCATGCAGACTGAACCTGCCTGCTCAGGAATCTAACTGGCAGAAAAACTAACCAGTTCCAGGTCTTCTCATCTACACTTGTTTCATCAGCACAAACAGTTGGTTCGTTCTCAATCAGGTCTTCCCGCATGTCTTCTGATGCCATCAGTGGGACTCGGATCCAGAACTGATAAACACACAGAAGAACAGGACTTAAGTGAGAACTTCAGCTACGTGCACCATGCAACAGCAATGCACAAGATGCTCTGCATCTTACATTTGAGGTGTGATGGCCAATGTGGATGTGGTTCAGCAACATTCGGGCTAGATTAGCATTATGGGGGCCTTTCAGAGGGATCATGAAGACAGGCAGACCCAGGTAGGCTGAAAAGTTTAACTCCTGTGCGAGAGCCTAGAGTGGAACACAGCAGAATAAATTGAAAGAGAACAAAGGAAAAGATAAGCACATAAACCTGGATAAGATGATTTAGGGCACATTCACACCAGCCTTTCTGATTTAAATCCTAGTCAGGTTGTTGGGAAAGTCTGCTTCATTTGGGATATTGTGAATGCGAAAAACAATTCTTATTCAAATAAAAGATTCAGACTCGGTCCGTCTAAAAACGCAGGCTTCAAGTGGACCAAATACAGGAAGCAGACTGCTAAACTGAGTGCATTGTGGGTTTGCATCACAGGTAAATACAACCAACATACATGAATGTGGGACAACAGGAGGCTCTGGATGGGAGAAATGGTCAGACTTAGAAGAACTGAGTAAAAGTTCTGATAGAAATATGATGAACCCAAAACAGCTAGGATCTGATGCAAATACATACTTAGCTGTTTATAGGCCAGAAACTGAAGCTGCTCCTCATTAATCAACAGATAAACATGATTACTTCTTTGCTGTGTCTCTGTTCTTCACCTACAGTAATTCTCTGTGCAGTGCCACCACTGCAGAGAGTTGAACACGTTATTTAAAAGCTTGTTTGAGAAGTGCAACATGAAAGCAATCTTGGTCCAGAGAAATATTGCACCCCCCAATAAGACTGAGTCTAGCAGAGTATCCTGGTGTGAATGCACCTTTAATGTCAAAACATATCAAAGAAAGTGTGCATCAATCAGAACGTCAAGAGTCAAGAGCTTACAGCCTCTGAGTTTCTGCGTTCGGTCTCGATTTCTGAATCTGCATTGATCCATGGAGAAAGCTTCCCAACGATTAGAGTATTCCAATCTAGAGGAAACAATAAAAATTTACAATGATATCTGTTAAGTCACATTCTTTAAATACATTTCTCATATTGTTCACACACACACACACACACACACACACACACACACACACACACACACACACGTGCTAAAATTATCAACCTTCACAGATTTCTCTTGGCTGCAATTATATGCAGTCTAGTTTTTGTAAAGTAGTAAGCTAAAACGCCACACTTAGATATCTACACCTCTCATGTTGGCACAGACCTTCTGATGGTGAGTAACTTTGCTATATGTTGCAGCAATTCTTACATCATCACTACCAATATTTTCCATAGTCATTCCCTTATATGATCAAATTTTACTGACATTAACAAAATGCTTTGTTTTCAGTTCCAATATGGCGTCAGCAGAACTGTTTGTTTTGAATGGTTTTCTTTATTAAAGTTGTTCCAATTTACATCAACTGGTCAACTAATGTGTGTGTCTCAGGCTGTCACAATGGACAGGTATTACCTTTGAAGAAACAAATTTATATTACCTAAAATCCCTAATATCAACAACCCCAAAGTTAAGAACTCCTCTGATTATGAAATTGGAAAAGGCCCCTTTTCCAGAGTTTGACCCCCCACCTCCACTTTTCCCCCCTTTACCATCATTGAGCAAATTGCATGTAGTTAGACTCTAATGATAACTGAGATGTTAGAAGGTAAAAAAGCAGAAACACTAACCTCTCCCACAAAGCAGCAGGTCTGATCGGGTCTGGGCACCTGGTCGAGATTTAGCGGGCTCCAACTCAAATTCTCTCCTGAATCTCGGGTGGAACAGGGGCAAACACAGGAAGTCAAACCTGCACACCACAGGAGGGAAAACATCACATCACGTTCATTCATTTATGGTATAAACATGAAGGGATACACTGATATATTTTCCAAAGTGTTTTTTTTTTTTTTTTTTTTTAACTTCGTTCAACAGAAGTAGCTGAATGAATCTCAATGAAACAATCCAAAGCAGTGTCAAGCATCATTGTGATGGGGCACGTGCTGATAACTCGCCGGCTAGCTTAGCAAGCATCAAACACACACATGCTAACAAGCGCCAATAACTGTATTACTGTGATTTAACATAAGAGAAGTGTATGCAGGGCGACGCACTACTCTCACCCAAGTTTGGCGACCGCAGCTAACGTGTCTGTTATCTCCGGGACACAGTTCAAATCTCTCCCGCAGGACACCTTGCTCCCAGTACTGGCGGACGCCATGACTTCAGCCTGCTGAACAGACCGGACTGCCGATGCTTTGCCGGGCAGCCGAGGAAACTGACGCCATCTTGGATCAAGGCGCATGTGTGAATGAGTTGCATAGGTAGGTACGTAGAGCCAAAATGGATAAATATGTAAACCAGTTGCACGTCTCATGAATTATCGCGATGAATATACTTGAATGGTTTTTAGAAATAACTTGATAATTTTCTAAGTTAATTTGTTCTGCTTTGCATAAAAATCTGTGGCAATAACAATCTGTGAAAATAATAAATAAAATAAAAAATAAATTTTCATCGTAAGAAAGATGACTCATCAATCAGAAAATGTAGGGTTTGCAGAAAGTGGCTTCACTGCATATCATATTTACAGCTTTTAGGCTGTAAATATGATATGTGTATCACTTACACAAACGTAAATTCTCTTTGATGTGTTTCTACATGTGCATATTTGTGCAAGCTTTCAGATTTGCAGGGGTATATAAGGGTGAAACCTTGGAGTTCAAAGCATTATATTGGAGCCACAGGCAGTCTTTGTTTTTTTTTTTTAATAACATACAAGTCAGAGGCTATGATATTTTTTTTGGCTGTGTTTCAATACTTCGAAGATGGATGGACCCTGTTTCATTTGTGTTTTACCTGGCTTTTTATCATACAACGTGCTCTGAGGTTGTGATCTGTAAATCTCTCTGCATCAATCCCAATATGGCATTGGAAGATATTTGTCGTTTCAAGAACAAGTCTGGACATCAGTTGTTCCCATTGTCAGGTTTGGAGAATACAGCAGCATCTCTTCATATGACTGACAACTTTAAATGGAGAAAACATAAAACATCCGAAAAGAATGGAGTTCCACTTCACTTTGTCATGCCGTCTTTGCCTCCAGCCTCACCTTTCCTCAACCGAATCAGACCAAGCAACTCAATGACAGTGCAAAGGCCTTTCCCTCTAGCTCATGGAACAACAACTTTGGGTTTCATCTTCCAAGGTGGGGTTATTGCAGCAGCAGACACACGTGCCAGTGCTGGAGGTCTTGTTGCATGTCCAGCAGTTCATAAAATTACCCCTATTCATTCCCATTTAGTGGTCACTTCTTCTGGCAGTGGTGCCGACTGCATGCTGTGGGAGCGTATCCTGATTAGAGAGATCAGACTCTACCAGCTGCGACACAAGCGCCGTCTCTCAATACGGGGGACTGCTAAGCTTCTTTCGTTTATGCTGCATCCCTTTAAAGGCACTGATGTCTGTGTAGCTCTCACTCTGTGTGGCTGGGATAAGGAAGATGCAGTCAAGAATTTGGACTCCACTTCTGATTTGATTTATGGTAGCTCTTCAAGTGTTGTCAGTAACCAAGATGTCGCTTCGACAACATATTTACCATCCTCTAACAGCGGCCCAAAGCTTATTTATGTATGCAGTGATGGAGCCAAGCTGCAAGGAGATGTCTTCTCTGTGGGCTCAGGTTCTCCTTATGCTTATGGCATCTTGGATGGAGGTCTGAGGTGGAGCCTGAGTAAGGAGGAAGCCATCTCCTTGGCAAGAGAGGCTGTTTTCAGAGCCACTCACAGAGACGCCTACTCAGGAAACAACGTGGATCTTTTCCACATCACAGCTCAGGGATGGAGCCAAAGACCGAGGGAAGACCTGAAAGAGGAATATTACAGAGACATGAAAGGGAAAGGCATGGATCCAAAACAGAAAGATGTTAAATAAAGTACAAGTTGTAGTGTGCCTCCCAGGGTTTATATTTAGGCTACTAGAGAAATAGTGAAAATTTCTACCGTCTGTATATTATCATGGTTCATCAAACTTTTACAGTTCAGAAGTAATTTATGTATACAAAATCTGGGGCATAAAAATATCCTTTCAGTTTTGAACTTCTTCTGTCTCTCCTTTTTATTGCTAGTAATGACCATTTGTCAATATTTATGTTTAGTTTAGTTTTTCTATAAAGTAACCCCTTAGTCCCTCTGAACTACAGGGGGCGCTGTCTTTTTCTGTATCTATCAGTACTCCTGTTCTTATAGCGGAAGCTGCTTGCTCATCGGACACATTGAAAGATGGCTCTTGCTAGTGTATTGAGCAGTGATTGTGCGGATTTTTCATCCGATTATCGCCAGCCCCTGGCTTTTGGTTGTGGAACCAGTCAGAATGGGTCGGAATCGGAGGCTACGCTGCGTGAAGATCTTAGTTTTGCCGTCAAAAACCCGCTGCTGGAGGGTGACGACGATGGCGTTGAGAGGAAAATAGAGTTTCTGCATGGAACCACCACCTTAGCATTCAAAGTAAGCGCACTTCTTGTTTCTAGCATATGAAGTAAACTCTCCCAGTGTGTTTTGTTTTTAAAAAGTCAGGTAATAATGCAGTCTTTTCAATTAATGTTTTGGAGTTTAAGCGACATACCCTCTCGTCTTAAAGTTAGCATGCTAGCGCGGCTACAAACTGCTATCTCATGGCAGATGCTAGCTAAGAATTTTTTGTTTTATATGTATATTTAGATATAAACGCATATGTGTGTATACTTAAAAATATAGCTGTCTATCCTGACTTTAACAGGAAGTAAAAATCTCTATTAAGCCTTGGGATTTCATACACCAGGCACCATCCACATATCAATTCTTTGTTCCAGTTGTTCCAGTTGTCAAACAGTATAAACATAATTACATACTTCATATAATTCCTTTGCATTTTGCCAGGTTTTTCTTAGGATTGGGTTGACATTAGCTGTTATGTGCAGACTAGCAAGAACTATTTAACTGTTGTAGGAATGACCATGAAAATTTAACCACAGCAAGAAAATGAGTGAGAAGAAAAATAAACTGAAAAAGCAAACATGTCCCTTTTGTATGGAGAATAAGTGTGTGTGGACTATTTTTCTCATACGACTCTTCAAACAGGCCATACACAGTTCTATTAAGTGACATAATGCACATTATTAAGCATAAGATGAGGGGGGAAAAAAAAACCTTATTCGATACTTGTATTATTGAATTGCATTCTTAATGAAGTATATCAAATTTACAATTTCATTTTTATGTAATATAGACTTTGTTGTAGGATATTTTTATTGGTATCTTTCAAAGTCCTAGCCTAGATTAAACTATAAAACATGAAAACACACGTGTGTGTGTGTGTGTGTGTGTGTGTGTGTATGTATATATATATATATATATATATATATATATATATATACACACATACATGTATGTATGTATGTGTGTAAGTGAATACACTCGAGGGCATGTCTATGAAATAACTCTTCAAATTGTAAAAACAGTGAATGGTTTTTTTTTTTGGTTTTTTTTTTTATTGTGGACAGGGACTGCTTATCCAGAATAAATATTTAAGAAATTGTCTTTTGTTACGGTGGCTTTCTTTTGCAATTCTTTCCTGTTTTTAAAAAAAAAAATGCCAAGAGTTTCATCAGTTTTGCATACCTATCAGAATAGTGTACTTTGCAAAATGCACATGCATGCCACAGAATGTAGCAAAACTATGTGCATAAAATGTATGACAGTACACTAATGCTTCAGTTTTTTGTAGTCTCTTGGGCTTAGGTATACAGTTTGGGTCAAGTTTAATCGGGATGCTATTTTGACAAAGAAATCTCAACTTAAAGATCAGCCTATAAATGTGTGGAATGCTATTCTAGCAAGGTATGCAGAGCCGACAGAACTGGTGTTTGTTGTTGCTACGGAATTGGTTTGTTTGTCCTTTAAGGCAGCAAACTTCTCGTCTGCTTTCATGTGATGGCAGTTCGAATCCAAAGTTGTAGGAGATAGATCTGGCAGCATTTGTGCTGCCTCTGGACACTTCAGCCCTGCATAAGCATGTCACTGTTTGCTAGTGGAATTTTCTAATATAAAATAATGCCAGTTTGCTAGAATAGCACTAGTGTTGAATGTTACCATAAGGCTGGCCAATATTTAGCTACTGCTTCACTGAACAAGTCAAAACAATTGCCATGCAGGATTGCATAACTTTCTGTGTGTGGTGGGCTTGGGGAGGAAAAATAATAATTATGATGCCATTTCTGTGGTTTAAGTTAATTAGAAATAGTTGCTGATCCCGATCCCCTTGCTTTTGGCAGGATTGGCGAGTATTTCCGATGCTAATATTGGTATCGACCCAACTCTACTTTAACTTGCCTGCAATCTTGCTGTTGCAATATAAAAAATTTCTTGCAGAGGTTGTTAATCTTTGCACTGGAGTTTAGGGCTAGAAAATATAAATTTGACCCAGTTCATAAGTGGCTGCACCGCTTCACTGTGCTAACCTTCTTATTTTACTTGCTTTGCTAATGCCCTCATCCTCCCGACTTTTGGCTTTTCTCAGTTCCAGCATGGCGTTATTGTTGCTGTGGACTCTCGGGCCACAGCAGGTGCCTACATCGCCTCTCAGACAGTGAAGAAGGTGATTGAGATCAACCCCTACCTACTGGGTACCATGGCTGGGGGAGCTGCTGACTGCAGCTTCTGGGAGCGACTGTTGGCCCGTCAGTGCCGCATCTATGAGCTTCGCAACAAAGAGCGCATCTCTGTGGCAGCGGCCTCCAAGCTACTTGCTAACATGGTGTACCAGTACAAGGGCATGGGACTCAGCATGGGAACCATGGTGTGCGGCTGGGACAAAAGAGGTCCAGGTAAATGCTACAGCAGAATCTCACATCTTGCCATTTTTCATTCACAAATGCATTCACATTTATTCTATTTAAGTCTTTAAAACTGATGATATTTCTGTCAAAAGAAAGTGACATTCCCCTTTAACTGCAGTCCTTAACCGCTCTGTCCCAAGTGATCATTGTGTTTTAATGTCAGATGCATCATGGCTGGATTAAAGGGTTAAAAGTAGTCAAGAAACATATCAATGGACAAATTCTCAAATGACAACTTTTTACCAAAGAAGTTATTTAGGCAAGCAGAGCTACATTTGATATTAGACAGTAGAGCAGAAAAGAGTAAGATTTGAAACTCTGAACTATTTAATTGTAGGTAAATTGGCAAATAAAATTGGCAAAATTGTGATTCTTTACATTATTTTTCTTTTTGATTTTTGACTCTTAAAAATAAATAAATGTAATTAGATGTTATCAACAGGATCAATGTCTCTTGAATTGAAAACATTCTGAAACTGCAAAACAAGATGGACGTCTAATCTTTTTTTTTTCAATTTTTATTTTTATTAATTAATCAATTATTTTTAATCATTTTAGGGTCTCCAGTTGCCTTCAGTTGGCAGCAGATTGACTGGGAAGATGGGCATAGCATTGGGAATGACATGGTGCAAAGGGCCCCAAGGTGGGATTTGAACCTGGGTCAGCTGCTTTGAAGAGCTGCTAAGCCAATTAAGCTAAAGACCCTCCCAAGTTTCCAGGCCTTTTTTTGTGGTCAGCATTTGAGTTTGTTTAACACCAAGTCTTTTAACTGCAATGTTGGAAGTAACCTTATATGATCCACAATTGAAGTATTGCATGACTTTTTTTTCCCTCAATGCACCCAGCATACATCACCTTTCCCACACACATTAGCATACATCAGCTTGTTAAATTCTGTACCAAATCAGTTTTGTTTGTCCGAGTTTTAGTCATGACAGATCTGAAAACTTTAATGAAATGTTTGAGGTGCTTTTATTTCCCACATTTTGGATTAAAGTGGATTGGTAACTGCTTAATACTGAAATTGACCATGGGCCTGTGTTCAGATTATGTTGGCCAGTTTTTTTCTATCACCTATTATGGGCTCTGCACCATTTACCTCTGGGTGACCCCGGCCCCAAAACAACCATCAGCTGGGGCATCAGGCCGATCACTCACTCAGATCCGATGGCTTGTTTGGCGAGAACGCCCCTTTAACTGCAGTCGGTTTTATACTGTTACATTTTACAGACTACAACCTGAAAGAAATGGCCTCATTATTAACTTTTCATTTTCTTAAGATCCATTTTATCTTGAAAGATCCATGTCTCTTTTAGTTTGGCAGAGCCTCTTTCTACTGGTAAAAACTCTTCTCTCCGTTTAGACAGCAAACTCTTCCCCTGCTGCTCATCATCACTTCCCCCTTGGTCATTGCCAGGCTGATGGTAAAAAGACCCTCTGGAGGAGTAGTTCACTGATTTGGCCACTAGGTGGTACTGCAGCTTCTCCTTTGCCTTGCTCCTGTTTAGGCGACAGCTTTGGATGTCACCGTGTGAGGCTGTACATCATGAAAGGTGTGCTTAAAGAGGCCGCCAAAGTGACACAGTAATGGGAAATCAATGTCGCTGGGACTGTGGGCCAGTGAGAGTGGGACTAAATGATAGACGTCGGGTCTCAGCTGTGGACAATTGGGTCGCATGCATAATGCCCTTGTGTCCACTGAGATCGATGCCAGCTTTGTCTGGGAAGCAGAAAGGTCTGTTTGAACAATGATGGGCTTGCTGGTGGCCAGCACACGTACATGACACATGTTAAATCGCAGGCAATCAATGGGGGAAATAATGATCTCTATATGGGTTCAACAGGTAAAGCTTTGTCATCGCTCTCACTGTGCTGATGACCAAACGGAGAGGTAAATGTCATGTAAATTGAATCAATCGTGATTAGGCAAAAAGCTCATTAGGTAGCTACAATCATGTCAGGAACACTTATTCCAGAGATGAAGAGTCTTAAGCTGCATGCAGGATAAATAGAATAAACGTGGTGCAGAGGAGCTTGAAAAATGTGCCTACGTGTAAAAACGTAGCATGTTATGACTCTTGTAATCGGTGTACAGTCGATGCTTGATAGCTGGGTAGCAGCTTTGAATTCAACAAGAAGGAACTACGCGATGTGTGGCACAGACTGCTTCGGTTTACAAGGACAAGAGGGGGCTGTAATGGGGTCGTTTGTGATTAAATGGGATGCAGCCTCATTACAAAAAGGGAGAGTAGTGTATGATGTGAAGCCTTGTCAGAAGACCCATGTGGCAGTCTCTCCTGAGAGGGTGATGTAATAACTCTTCCCCCTTTTGTATGACTGCTGCGCGCTCTCTCTCTCTTTTTTTTTTTTTTTTAAACTCCTAAGCCAGTTGAGGATTCAAGTGGGAAAGACAGATGACAGACACTGACCCATTTGATGCCAGCCACCCATGCACTGCTCCGTGCTCCTCACCTTACATCTCAACGTTGTTATTCCAGCCAGCTGCACAGACTGCTGTTTTAAAGAAGGCTCCTTAAGCACCTGTCAGTTGATTGATGAAGTGGAAGGAGCCTTGCTGGCCTGCACCGCTGCCGTGCTCCCCCATTCAACCATGTCCCTTCTTTCCACGCTAATCTGACGTTCATGAATTTCACCCCTTTTCTTTTTGCTCGCTGATCACACATTGCTGCTGCGTCAGTGTTTGATGTGCAGAGAGCATTCAGTGCCGTCGCATTTGGCTCTACAAAGACCCCAGGTGTGTTTGTAAAAGAAGTGGATGTCGTCAGATTTTCTTCTGCTTCTAAAGTTGGACCTTTTCAAGAGTCTTCAACGACCTCTGTCAAATCTGCTACTCAACACAAGAGGCTGTCTTTACAACTCTCTCTCTCCTTGCCTATTATGTTCTTAACGAGTTCCTCACAGTTTTCAAGAGGAACAGGCAGGTCTTGGAATGGCAAATTACCCCTGTGCATAGGCAGGCACTAGATGATTATTATGGCAAGCCAACGATAGGCTTAGGAAGCTGCAATTTGCCAGCTGAAACCAGTGGTAAGCTTCTTTTAGTTCCTCCAGCAAAGTGGGAAGAAGAAGAAGAAGTGGCTCTCTATTCCTAATGCTGTCACTATTTAAGCTGACAATCTGCAAAGGATGTGCAATCTGTGGGCATTTCGAAGTGTTTTTTTTAATAAGGGAACAGAGCGCTAGTGGTGCATCTTTGGCAGTTTTCTACACACGTGTTCCTGCTTTTCTGTGCGAGAATCATTTTCACAGGTTTTGCTTTGTGAAAGCGCTCTGAAAAACATGCCTTTTCACAGGCTGTCTTTAGCGTCTGCAGGCTGGGCCGTGGGCGAGCGCGCAGGCTGGTGCTAGTCACCTCCTTCCACGTCACTCTGGATTCAGGCCTGACGAGTATGTCACGGCGCAGAACAAAATGCTGTCCATGAAAAGGCATGTTTGTGTGTGTGTGGAGCAAACTGTCCCTCACATGTCCAGTCGAGCATCGCGGGGGTCGGCATTGCTCATGGGATTTCACGTTAGATCAGTGTGACATGGAGCGATACACCATGTGACGTTTGAGTGTGCAAATGTGTTGAAAGGAAAGCAGTGTGGATGTGTAGATGGCCATAAATGTGCTCTACTTGTCTAATATCCACTATATGTGAGGATGTGGTGTATTTTTTTGGATTCATTTTTTTTTCTTCATCCTCCCCGGTGAGGTTCGAGATGCAGTTACCTGGACGGCTCAGGTTGTGGGTCGATACTTAATTTTTGGCCTGTTTGCAGGGATCAATAAGATCCAGCGAGGGGGCCCCTGGGCAGACAGTGTTGTGGGCCGAGCCTCGTCAGCAGGTTCCGCGGCCGGCTTCATTTTACTTGAAGAGGATGCAGCTGTTCATATCTGCCAGCCTTACTTCACTTGGAGAGGCTGCAGCTGCTCCGATTCTTTTTCTGGAGGACTTGCAGTTTTTGTGTGTGTGTGTGTGTGTGTGTGTGTGTGTGTGTGTGTGTGTGTGTTTTGTTTGTTGGGAAAGTGGTACAGCATCTTAATTTTTTTTTTTGCCAAAGCCTGACGCCTCGATCAGGAGAAAACCAGCTCCCTTTACACCTTTTTCTCCTGCCTCCACAATCCTTTTGACCTGTCTTCTGTCCTTTTGTCTCGTCAGGTTTGTATTACGTTGACTCGGAGGGGAACCGCGTGTGTGGCGACCTGTTTGCGGTAGGCTCTGGCTCCATGTACGCCTACGGTGTGATGGACAGCGGTCTGCGGCACGATCTGTCCGTGGAGGAGGCCTGCGAGCTGGGCCGTCGCGCCATCTACCAGGCCACGTTTCGCGACGCCTACAGCGGAGGGCAGGTCAATCTTTACCACGTTCACAGCAAAGGCTGGACCAGAATCTCCCAGGAAGACGTGCTCATGCTACACCAGCAGTACAGAGATCAGGCGTAGTTGAAGTGGAAAGGAGTATTTCTTTTTCTAATATTCAATGTTTAAGATGTTGAAATGTATTTCAGGTTGACGCATAATAATAAAAAAAAAAAAAAAAAAAAAGAAGAAAAGAACTCATCTGCTGATCGACTTCTAGTTGCATCACTTCTGTTATTCATTGCCAGCTCCAAGCTTTATATTATACATTTTTAACAAAGCCAGTGAGCTTCACTCACCTTGCACAGAGTATGAGTTGAGGGGCTGCAGTAATGGGGCTGATGACTCAAACATGCTTTAATTGTACTGTTTTACTCGCTCTACATACATTTCACTTGGATCATAACCTTGGAAACTACATCCTCTTAATAAAAACCTGTGATCTTTTTTTCAAGTGTGTGACATTTCTGTTGTTTCCTTCAAGTGCCTCTTCTAGTTTTCGGTCACGAGACGCGAGCTGAAACGGCTCTTTATATTAATGTCTCGTCTCAACGCCTCATCATCCTTATTGTTGTAGTTTTTAACTGCTGTTGGTGTTTACATTTCCCGCGTCTGTTCCTCCAGCTGTTGAGATTTGGGGGTACATCCGAAGCCTTTTTTTTTTTTTTTTCTCCTATATGTTCTGCATGTATTAGCAGGGAGTAGCGGCGTCTAAATGGCACTATTTAATTGCATACCACTAGCTTCAGTAATTGCGCCTCCTGAGTTGTAACAGTGTGTTTTTTCTTCCCCTCACTGGTAATGTTTCCCTCCTCCGCTCACGTTGCACAAATGCGTCATTTAATTGGAAGGGAAAATTTATTCTTTAATTCCTCCCTGACACACTTAGCTTCTTGATGTGCAGTGGTTGTGTGCCACTCTGCCATGGTGTTTTACAACATAACGACCTGCGCTGGCATTGTGTGCCCCTCCAGTAGTTTTTATGGTTTGGAATAAACACTAATAAAGGGGACGGCTGAGGCCAGTGCACTTGCAAACCATGGTTAAAAACTAGTTTCACAGGTGACTAGTTGGCAGATGGAATAGAAATGGGATTTCGATAAATGGAAATGAGCTGGTCTCGTCTTGGATGCTGCTCTTGGTAAATGAAGTGATGGGAACTGCAACATCAATAGCAGCGGATACTGACAGAGCAGCTGAGCCCATGCAGATGTGCTAAACTAATGCAGCTGTAGATAAAAAAACATTAAAGCTATTCAGGGAAATAGTTCCTTAAATGTCCTCTATGGCTGGCCTAAAGAGTTAAGAGATGGACTAAATATGATTTTACATCTTCCTAAGAAGGGTGGATGAATAAGTTTTCCAGCACCATTAAATATCCAACATGCAGCTTTGTTTTTACATTAATAATAGTAGGCTTTTGTTGGTTTATTAAAAAAAAAAAAAAAAAAAAAGCAAAAATGAGCTTTTAGAGGTAGCAATTTTCACTCATAACTGCTTGATGAGAGGCTGTTCAGGCAAAAGAGCAGCTGAATATGATGGAGATTTAACCTGTGAAATTAATGCAGTAAGTTTTCAACATTAAACACTCTGGACTGACTCACTGATCAGCTTAGCTAAGTAAAAAAAAAAAAAAAGAAAAAGTTTGTTGGGATCTAAAAATACACACTTTCCTTTTCTCAGGATCATGTTTTCTGTTTGTAACTTCTTTATATATTTGCAGTTATACTACGACATATTAAAGCTTTAAGATAAAAACCATTCATCCAGCTTCTTAAACAGCTTTTGTTTCTGCGGCCAGCCAGAGTCAACTTTACAGATTGAATGTATGTAAAAGAGTTTTTTTCACACTATACCAAGATGCAACATTGGTCATGTTGAAGGCTTATCAGAGTATTTTGCTGGACTATTAGAAATAACCAAAAATATAATGCAACCAAAGGGTGACGTTTTACAGGGTTACACAATCAAAGAATGGTAGCATGCGAGTTTGAATAGACCAGTAGCTTTACTAGGACCAGTGATTCCTCTCTCTGTTGTATGACCTTTTTAGTGGGACAAATCACAAGACATCTGTGGTGTTAAAAAGAAATGTAATGTATTTGTGTTCTCTGTTGTTAAAGCTTTGTGAATCTAGGAGTAACTATGTCTCAAACGAAGCTCTCAAGCCTCTCGGAGTATAAAAAAACCAGGCTGGTTGTAACTGTAAAAGCATGTGTCCTATAAGGAGCACTTGTTGTCAGTCTTCTGCTTTTGTCCAAATTGAAATGTTTCAGCATTCATGGTTCCCAGTGGACAAATCATCCAGACTGCATCTTCATGTAGTGCAGTAGAGTGGAACAATGACTAAAGATTGATGTCAGGATCGACTATCTTTACTTTAGTGCCCTCTAGTTAATTCATTCATTAATTTTTCATGCCTACTGCGCTGTTTAGGGCTGCAGGGGTCTGGACCATAACCCAGAAACTGGAAGAATGTATGCAGCCCATTTTTTTTTTATTATCGGGAAATCAACAGTTTTTCATTAATTTAGTGAGCTCAGTAAACAAACGTCAGCATATTTAACACGACAGGTAGGGTTTTTTATTCACTACTAAAGCAAATCTAAAATGATCCTGTGACAAGCTGTTAAAAAGAAATAACAATAGGAGCAGTTTTCCATCCATGGAGTTAAGCAAAACATCCAGATGGCAAATGTGGTTGTGGGAGCATTGAAACAGTTGGCCACATCCTTTCTCATATACTCATCACAGGCACAAGTTATTCAGAAATAATACATCAGATCAAGCAACAATCATGTGCATGCACTTTGGAAACTGGATAGTTGGACCAAAACAAAGTATTAACTAATGAAATATTAACAAAGTTTTAATCTAAATTATAGGAATCTGAAAGTGAATTATATCGCAGCTCTTCTGGATCAAACTGAACCATTTATGACAGCAACCCAAACATGAGGAAGTAGTCCCAAATGATTTTAACTATAGGCTCGACTCATCATCTTGTTTTGCTCAGAGCTTTTATTTGAGCCTAATTAATCAAATATAAACGGTTTGTTTGTTGGTCAGTGAGTTTTTTTTTTTAACTTAGCATTTTTATTAAAGTTTTATGCAGAATCCACAGATCTACAACAAAACAAATCAAATAAGTAAAGGCCAAAGTCTGAACATTATGACACTTTAGATCAGTGATCCTAGGCCTGGGTTCTCAAAGCCCCCTGTCCTGCAGACCTTCAATACTTCCTTGCTTCAACACACCTGACTCAAATTACTTGGTCAATAGCAGACTTGTTCAGTGCTTGTCAGGGATCCATTTAATTTGAATCAGGTGTGTTTCAACACGACAACATTTAATACATGCAGGACAGTGGGCTTCGAGGACCGGTGTTGGGGATCACTGCTTCAGATTAACTATTTTTTCTCCTTTTTCCCCAGCGCTCTTGTATTGAAATCCGGGTCCTTGTCTTTCTGTCATTCTGTGTTGCTGCCCTGTACTACTACACCTCCGATAAGAGTCTGTACCGTCACTTCTTTCACATAATGGTATGACCGCAGTCTTTCCTTAAATGTGATTAACCGGATTGTGTGCCTATCAAACTTAAGTCCCACCCCTTCTGAAGAGTCACCTTTACTTGTTCATTGTGAGGAATCGACTTTTAAGTGTTGGTTCTTTCATAAGCAACCTAAAACAAACTAAGATGAAGGAGTAATCCTGTAGTGTACACCTACAGGAGGAAAATGGAAAGAGCTCCGCTTTAGGAATTCTTTTGATATCCAGATGAATCCAAGAATCAGGCAGGCGAGTCTTTTGTTTGTCAGCTCAGAAGGTCAGATGAAAGATTTTCAACTGCCCATTGTCACAGACCACATGAATGAAAATGCTGTTTTATTTAGCCAATTATGAAAAAAACCTCTCAACTCATCTGCTTAAATATCATTTTATAGAAGAGCCTGCTTTGTAAAGGGTGATACGACATCATGACAACAAAATGTCCTAAAAGGTGTTGTGTTCATGATGCCTAGAGTCTCACCTTCTTTATATTCATGCTACTGTAGAGCTTGTCTGCAGGGACCAGACATATCAGTATTTGTTTCTGCAGACATGCCATGGAGAGCCGTGACTTTTGACCCAGGTCTTATAAAGCACAGTGAATCTCGAAGCATCTTTCTTTGGCGACTGATTCTGTGCGTAACAATGTACTGGTGCGCATGTTCCCGTATGCCTTAGGCGTGTATTGAGGTAACACTTTTTTCCTATGTTTTTGGACTCTCACACCTTTCCCTGTGTGCGCGTGTGTGTGTGAGTGTGTGACCTTGGCATTCAACCAGCAGACAATATGCAGTGTCTAAGTAGGTGATGGTCCATGCGCGGATCATAAAGATTACAGGTTGTTGACAGGTATTTTCAGTGTGGTTGCTATTATCTCTTCCAGCTTTCAGAATACCCCCCCCCCCCCCCCAAAGCTCTCCAACCAGGACAAGATGGCTACACACTGGGAAGGCATGAGAAAATTAAAAAAGAAAAATAGCATCCATTTTTCTTTGTAGCCTAAATTTGACTGAACGTGATGAAAAAGACCAGCTGGTGATATTGAAAGGTGCCAAGACAATGATTTTCACACTGTCAGAAAATAACCCGAGTGCCCACATTATACCATCTGTCAGGTGGTCATATATGATTTCAGTCCCCAGACATCAGATCATACTTGAACACAGTCATAACGAAGCTCGGATAATCTTTGAATTCAGCCACCTTGTATATGACTTGTTATTTGGCATGATTTGATGCTCGGACTACGTAATTGGATCTTCAAAATACAAAAAAAAACCAAAAAGAAAAAAAAGGGAAAAAAATAACCTCGGAGCACACGTCTGGAGATTGAGTATCTCGCAGCCATTGTTTATTCCTGTTGATGCTTCATCCCGGCAGGAAAACAAATGAGAAGTCTATTTGGCTTGGGTAATGACTCCCGGCTGGCTGCCTCTTGTCCACCCTGAAGGCTCTCTAGGTGTCATATAATCAGTGCCCCCCTCCCGCCTACCCCCCCCTTTCCATACCAAGTCCTTAATGCGTGCCAATTCTAACAAACAACAAAGCTGGCATGAAGATAATTGTGTTTGTGGACTCTGAGCATCCCTTCCTCGCTGGCGCAAGAGGCAGCCACCGCCGCCGCCTCGTCTCGTTTTAGAGGTGCTGTTTTTCATCCCTCCTGATGACAGCCACGCTCTTGTCATTCCCGCCGCGTGCTTGCCGTCTTGCTCAACTCCAGACTTCCTTTTTTTTTTTCCCCCTTCATCCACTTCCTTCTCCTTCTCCTGTATTGTTGGTGGCAATTGCTTTTTTGTTCTTTTTTTCTCTTTTTACTCGATTAAGTAAACAAAGTAAACATTGGAGCCCTTGAGTTTTGTCCAATTTGAGTCAGTGCTTGTCTGTTTTCCAGCAGGCCCTGAAGAGCTTCTGCCAACACCTCTATTGCTACGCTTGATGATGATCATCATCACGAAGGTGATGGTGAGGATGAGGAGGATTATATCTCCTATTACTGATGCAGACTTTGCCTCAAGAGGCCTGAAGCAGTCAGGCTGTTTATCCCTTGTCATGAGACCTGACTGTATAAATGGGTCCTGTCTGTTTGTTTTATTGTCAACAGCACCGGGCCTTGGCTCCCAGGCAAACAAAGACAGGGTCAGGGAGACTACAGCTGAAGACATGGCAGGAAGAGCGATGGTGGCTTCCGCGGTCACTCCGCTTCCTCCCATGTGGCTTCTTTTTTTTTCAGGTTGTAGTTTGTTCTTTAAAAACGTGAGAAGCAAATCCCTGAGGGCAGTGAAGAGTGAATTGTGGATTGTGTTGTTTCACAGTAGCTATCACTGGGCTTCCGCCCCCCTTTTTGCAGTTCAATTCTGGTAATGTGAGATCTTCTATTTGTTTGGGTGATGTGCCATTAAAGGGTTATTGTGCTTTTCTATAGACTGACCTTGTAAAGTTGTTGGCACGCTCGCTCAGATTGCTTTTTATATACCTATTGGAAGTTTGAGTAATGACTTTTAGAAATTACCAACATGTACGTCGTCCCTCTGGATGTCTGCCTTACAATTCTCACAGAAGCACGGAGCTCTACTGTGTGTCTCTTTTATTGGTTTGAAGTGTCACTCAGAGCTACAGGCTCTCTGACAGAATAGCCAGCCCCAGCGGAAGACCCATCTCGAGAGGAACCCCTCTGCCAGGCTGGACAGGACGCCTTCATCTCCTCATCTCTTGTCTCCTATTCTCTTTCACCTCTCCATCTGTCCATCCCTTTTTTTCTCTTTTACATTTTGACTTAATCCCCCTTGCTGTGCCCTCGGCCGGCTGCCCGCTTCCCTCCGGCCTGATCCCCGCTCTGATCAGTGCCACCTCCCTCCCTCCAGCCGAACCAACGGGGGAAATGGAGGAATTAATTACGCACCTCAGAGCTCGTTACACAGCCTCAACCCTCTCAGCTTCTTGGCTCTTCTCGGAGTGCAATTGTAATTCAGCCCGGAGCCCTGGACGTGAGGGTAATAACATAGGGTACCCGTCCAAACGGACGAGTGCCCACTGATAAATGATTTGAAGGGCCGGACGTGACGGAACCGACGTGAAGGGGGGCCAGGAGTGACTCTGCTGTGATTGACACGCAGCTTTGGCACAGGGATTATGTGTGAGAGAAATAATTTATGACTTTCTCTTCCGGGGCTGAGACGAATGCCAGAAATGAGTAATGACCTCTTGAAAGTTCAGCTTCTCTGATTGCAAACAATAGCCCAGGTTGTCACTGCTGTGGATATGACAGAATTGATAGCGTAATGAGAATGAGAAGCTAATGGACTAAAACGGGGAAATGGCAGTTTAATTAAATATCAAGACCCAACAAAGAACAACATCTTAGCTTTAGACGTCCTCACTGATCAATATTATTCCCATGTGGTAGAATGAAAAATGAAAGCAAATGTGTTCTTTTTTTTTTTTTCTTTTGCCAGCTGCTTCTCACTTCATATTCTTCCACTATCTAGTAATCCTCTCTTCTCACTGATCTTTTGTGTTGTAGTTTTTCCTCTGAGCTTAAGCGCTGAGTGCCCAGCAGTTGTCCTCCTTTTGTATGTTATTCAGCCTCTGATGTTTTTCTGAGCACTGCAAATAAAGAGGGAAAAAAAAACGTGAAAATGTTTATTTGCTCAACCACCGCCTTTCCTCATGCATCTCCATTCTTTGCCATCGTTCATTGCAGTCGACTGCATGCTTCTATCAGCAACTTTCCCTCATCCTATCTTGCTATACTCTGGATCCATCTTCTCTTCCATTTTCTCCTTTTATTCCTCCACCCCTCAGCTTTCCACCATCCTCCCTCATTCTTCCTCTACTACTTTCCCCATTATCCTTCTCTCTCACCTTCTTGCTCTCCCCCTTCCTTGCATTTTTTTCCTTTTTTTTTTTTTGCTGCAGACCGATCTGCTCTCATTACATTGATGGCCCTGATGATTCACTTGAATGGTGCTCTCTCTCTCTCTCTCTTTTTCTCCCTCGCTCTCTCTTCATTGCCTCTCCAAGGCCTTTCTTCACAGCCTTCTCAGACAGAAGTGCTTTCTCTCCGGGCATAATGGCAGCATGGCACCTGCTACCATGCTGCATGACCTCTTGGTATTATCATATAGGTCAAAGCTAGATTAGCAAGATGACTTGCTCTTTATTTAACTTGAACCCAAGAGGTATAAATGTTGTAATAAAAAAAAGCAATACGTCAGCAAAGTTATCCATTAAGTACACTTGTGAGGGATTTTATGGAAGTATTTAATGCGAGTTTGATTTTTTTTTCTTTTGTTTAGCCTGCTCAGGTTGTCAGAGTTCTCTTTGATCTTAAAAGTGGCCAAAGCGTGCAAGTGCTGCACGTTGTCTGAACTGCAGCCATCCCTTGTCATCCATCCCTTATGGTGCTTATTTCACACTTCGAGAATTACCTGCAGAGCAACTCACTCTGGTTTGCCTCCAACTCACTACTTCCATTTCATTTTGCTAAAATGCAAATAGGGCCAAGCTCAAACAAAGGCTATGTTTCATTTCTTCCCACTGCTTATATATTCTTCTCTGGCTGTATATTTCTATAGATGGTGAGGCAGATTTATTTAAATAGCACAATTCATATATAAAGCAACCCAATGTTCTGTACGTGATCAGTACTGATGGTACGATGGGTTACAAATACAAACAGGAATAAATAATCAATGTTCTCTTCATCTGCATCATCTTCATCACCATCAGTGTTGTCATCTTCGTTATCATCACCATCATTATCATCACAATTATCAATGTCATGACCATTACCACTATCCTCATCATCATCATTACTGTCATCATGATATCATCATCATTGCCATTATAACCATCATAATTATTATCATTATGTTGATCATCATCATCACCATTATTAGCCCACCACACAACGACCATCATCATCATTACCGTCATCAAGATATCATCATCATTGCCATTATAACCATCATAATTATTATCATTATGTTGATCATCATCATCACCATTACTAGCCCACCACACAACGACCATCATCATCATTACCGTCATCAAGATATCATCATCATTGCCATTATAACCATCATAATTATTATCATTATGTTGATCATCATCATCACCATTACTAGCCCACCACACAACCACCATCATCATCATTACCGTCATCAAGATATCATCATCATTGCCATTGTTACCATTGTAATTATCATTATGTTGATCAGTATCATCATTATCATCATCATCATCAACAACTTCATTACTACCATCATCATCATCATCATCATCTTGATAATGATGATAATAATAATAATTATTTCCCCACCACCACAACCACCACCGTCATCACCAACATCATCATCATCATCATCATTACTATCATTGTCATCATCATCATCATCATCATCATCATCGTCATCATCATTTCCATCACCACCATAATAATATTGCCATCATACCCCACATACTCATTACATTGATCAGTATCATCATCATCACCATCTTGATTATCACCATTATTACCACCAACATCACCAACTTCATTACTATCATCATCATCATCATCATCATCATCATCATTATAACTTTATTCCCATCATTATCACCATCATCATGACTTTTAACTATACCATCAACATTATCACCACCATCATCATCATCATCATCATTATCATTACTATCATCGTCATCATCATCATCATCATCACCAACTTCATTACTATCATCATCATCATCATCATCATCTTGATAATCACCATTATTTCCCCACCACCACAACCACCACCGTCATCACCAACATCATCATCATCATCATCATCATTACTATCATTGTCATCATCATCATCATCATCATCGTCATCATCATTTCCATCACCACCATAATAATATTGCCATCATACCCCACATACTCATTACATTGATCAGTATCATCATCATCACCATCTTGATTATCACCATTATTACCACCAACATCACCAACTTCATTACCATCATCATCATCATCATCATCATCATCATTATAACTTTATTCCCATCATTATCACCATCATCATGACTTTTAACTATACCATCAACATTATCACCACCACCATTATCACCACCATCATCATTATCATCATCATCATCATAATTTATCATTAATCAAAAAGTCATGTTGATCCACCAACCTTTTTTTTTGGAAGACAACTGCTCTTCCACCTGAGCTCCAGCCTCCTGTAAGATCCAACCAAATCTCACTGACTAATGTTTGGATGTCCAGCTTTGGTTCCAAATATGAAAACTCGAGTTTCTTCTTTCTTCTCCAGTGAAGAAAATTCTGGCACGTCCAAGTATTGATTTGACCGAGGCAAACACTTGAATATGTTAGCCTTTGTCCTTTCTCCTGACCCATTATCTGACCCCGATTCCTCTGGAGCCTAAACAGACTCTTTGTGGTCTCCATTGTTTAATTCGGTGGACTTATAAATCCCTTTAAACTTAACATTTTAATAAGAAAATTTCAGACGTTACTGATGACATTTTTAAAGTGTAAATTCTAAAGAACCAGCCGATGTCACACCCTTGAACAACTTTGACTTTAACATACATTTGTCATTTAATTTTAGAAATGAAAAATTTTTTTTCTTTGATATCTGAGTGTTAAAACCAAAAAATCTACCACTACAAGCCTTTTATTAGAATCACACTAATGCAGTCTTGGTTGCGAGTTTCCATCCTACTCCTTTTAAAAGGGATGTCTGTGTCCATCATCTGTTTCAACAGAGGACTTTATGGAAAACACTGAGGATATGAAAGATAGATTTAGGCAGTGGGGTCATCCATCCTCATGGATTAATAAAGCATAGGAGTTGGTCTTAAAAAAGACTGGCTCAGATTTATTTTAAATGACCCCAGAAAGGCAGAATTTATGTCACATGCATTACTTATACTCAGTCCACCCTGCTGCCATTAGATGTATTTGAATAAATACATATTCTAAATCCCAATCCTTAAATTTAGAGATCTACTTGTGTTCACAGAAAAAAGGAGGGAAGACTAAAGTGATCACCTGGTTTGTGCCATTTTTGAAAAACAAAGCGGGGCCAATGAAGAAAAAAATACAAACGTCTCTGTTTCCTTCGCAGTAGTAATGGAAACTACTGATGTGGGAGTTACACACACAATGCAATAAAACCATAAAAAACTAATTATTTTTTTCCCACCCTCATAAAGGTAAAAGATTTACCATCAACGGTGTCAGCACTTGTGCAACCACATCTGTGATGTATATGATACACCGTCCCTGTGGGCAGGATCAGTGGGCATAAAAACACAATATCCAGAAACAATCAAGACGATCTGGTAGCGGTGCATCTTAATGATGCTCGCCATGATATGATATTTCATCATCAGACTTTTTTTTTCTTTTTTTGTTATAGATTTATCACCAAGTGATGAATGACCGTAGTATAAGAATAGGCTCAGTGGAAGCCCGGGTTCCTAAACAGCTGAATGATGAGATACTTATTTGTACATATTCCTGTCTCGTTACTGATATTGTCGTGTAGATAGATATGTAATACAACACAATTACTGTGAAGTGAGGAAGTTTTGTAAAATGTAAATAAAAACAGAATACAATTATTTGCATATTCTATTCAACAAATATTCAAGTGAAAATACCACAAAATGTTAAAACTGATTTTTTTATTTTATTTTTTTTAACATTCGCTCATTTTTAATTTGATGCCTGCAGCATGTTCCGGAAAAGCTGAAACAGGGGAATGTTTGCCACTGTGTTACATCACCTTTCCTTTATAACAACGCTCAATGAGACTTTAGGAACTGAGATCACCAATTCTTCAAGCTTTTCCATTCTTACTTGATATACAACTTCAGTTGCTCAACAGTCTCCATTTGGGCTTCATAATGCGCCACACATTTTTAGAGGAAGACAGTCCTGGTCTGCAGGCAGGCCAGTATGATACTTGTACTATTTTATGATAAAGCTATGCTGTTTTAGCAATTGCAGAAGATGATTTGACATCGTATTGCTGAAATAAGCAGGGACCTTCCTGTAAATGATGATACTTTGATGCAACATTTGTTCCTTCTAAACCTGCATATAACTTTCAATAATAATGGTGCAGGTTACCCATGCCATGGGCACTAACACTTTGAGCATTCTTCAACCTTCCCAGTTCTTTATTGCCCCTTCTCAGCTTTTTTGGAACATGCTGCAGGCATCAAATTCAATTTTTACATTACACATCAATGTTTACATTAACACAACGTCCCAGCTTTATTGGAACCACTAAAGTGGGGTTGAATTAGGCCATTTTATATGACTGTAACTTGTATTTTGTTTTGACGTACATTCTTTTCTTAATAAAACAAAGAGATGTTGTGATCTGTCAATAGAAAGTTACATTAACTAACATTTCTTTAAAAAAAAAGAAAAGAAAAAAAGCGGAAAAGTGTGACTGTAGCAGACATGAGCATATTTGGAATCAGTAACAAGAGCCATCTTAACTGGCAACTTTATTAGACCCATTCAGTCTTAACCAAAAAAAAAAAAAAAGCCCCATGGCAGCAATTCAGTGCATTTTGGCAGACAACTTGTCAAACAAGTTGAACAAGTTTATTGAACGTGCTCAAGTCACTCGTACAAAGCTTCATAAAAGGACAGAAATACAGAAAATATAACTTTTTTTTTCATTTTTTAAAGATAGCGTAAATCATGGTCAATACCATAAATTTTCCTAATTTTTGTTGAAACATTTGATGATTAACTGACCGGTCGTATCTGTCTGTTTGGGTATGACAATTCAGACATTAAAGTCTGTTGGGGCATGACGTGTCAAAGCATTTCTTCTTCTCCAAACATGGTGTAGAAAAACATTGTTATTTGGGATGCACCGACCCGCTTTTTGGAGTTCCGATCCGATATCTGATTTTGAATATTTGCCAATAAAATATGTGTTTACGGGAACATTACTGTGGCTATGGTTATTATCGCTGTTATAACTCTGTAAGATTTCATTAGGTTGTAATAGATGACCCATCCTTTCTTAAGTTACCTCACCAATACAAATATAATAACATAACAGTTCTAACAATTTTTAAAATCAAAGTTTTATTTTGATTTGGCACATTTTACCCAAATACAACTACACATGTGCAAGTTTGAAACAAAGATCTAGCTTTTAGTGTAACAAAGATGAAATATTTTAACATTCAAGGCATTTATTTTATTTAAAACATGTCCGAAGCATGTCATCAAACACATTTGGGCTGTCTTGACTGGTGTGGTATCTGGTATTAGTTGTCATATAAGTACACTTTTATTAATACCAAGTATGAGTAAACATGGTATTGAGCCGATACCAATACTGATATTGATATCCCTACTTGTTATAGGACAGCAAACTTCAGCTTTTCGTGAAAAACAGATTTGTATTTAGAGACTGGAGCTTGACGAGAACGGTTACTTCCCCATTTACTAACTACTCTGCTTGCAGAACGTTCAGCAAATGACCAAAGATCAGAGAGCTGGCCGTCCAATAAGAAATGAAGTACAGTCTTCAGTTGTCACACTGTTTTGCAAAACCTCCCTGCAGCAAGGCTGTAGATAAGACAGAATCTGATCTACACTCCTCTAACTAATGCCAGTCTTGAGCACACAGCTTAACAAGAGCAACATCGTGCTGTGTTTTAAGCCATGAAATAATAAAATTCTCCCCAAACAACTTCTGTTCCTGCAGTATTTCCTTGAACTTTTTTTTTCTTTATTTTGAGTACAAAAATGTGAAATGTGATTCCTAATGACAGCATTCCTACTGACTTTGTAGAAGTTACAACTCTTAATGATGCAGCTTTAACAAAAAAAAAAAAAAAAGCCGAACAGTAAGTAGAAAGAAAAGACTGATGCTGCATAGCAACAAATAATGAATTTATCTGCAGCATTTGTCATGGTTTCCCACAGTATGGCAGCTCTTTGAAAATTCAACTTTGATAAATAAATGCAAGCTCTGTTAAGTCCGCTGCACATATTGTTTGTGCTGCGAGGACACACTGTTTGTGCAGGTGGGCAAGTAATGCCCACTTACCCCTTTTTATTGGTCCCACTCCAAAGCAGAGTGCTTCTGAGATGAGGAGACAAATATTTGGACAAAGCTCATAATGCAGGGGTATCATGCAGATGTCTGCATATGTGGCCAGCCATAATTAAATGGAGTGAAAATTCATTGCAGGCTGTTGCTTTCCATTTAACCAGAGTACACTGTTTTTGTAGTTAAATGGGAAACCCAGCAGATAACACTCAATCTGATGCTTCACTGGCCAGTGATTCCTAAAAAACACAACAGCGACCACAAGAAAATAACTAGGTGCAGACGTTAGAATAGATCTGAATAAATAGTTTTGCTGAATATTCCTTAGAGGACACCAGACTGCTTCAAGGATTACATTGAATGGTGGAATTTTTTTCAAGAACGGCAATAAAGTTTTGTGTGGAAATTTTCTATGAGTGTGATAAAACTGTCACCGTGACCTGCGTCTACAAAAACACCTCAAGTTGCAGTTCGGGAAAGATTGTGGATGCTGGTGTTTGTAAAAAGTTTCAAAACAGGAAAACATGATTTTTATATTAAAGCTCACTGCAGGAAATTAAAAAACACAACAATCCATCCCCAAGGGTAAGTAAAAATATGCTTCTGTATGTCTTTGTGTTATCCAGCTGCAACATGCAAACAGTTTTTTAGTGAGAGAAAATAAGTATTTTTTGGAAAACTCTGTCCAAAGTGTAGATTTAAATAAAATCAACCAATCACATGACTGTAACCTGATGCGTTTAGGCATGTAGACATGGCCTTTATAATAACTTTAAACTGAGCATCAGAATTAAGAAAAAAGGGGGATTAAAAGGACTTTGATGACTGATAGTACCAGACAAACTGGTTTGAGGATTTCAGAAACTGCTAATCTACTGGGATGTTCATACTCAACTATCTCTGGGGTTGACAGTTGAATGTCAGAAGAAAATGGACAGAGAAGGGGTTGGAGATTGTTATTGCTATTATTGTTACTAACACTGTTTTCCAAAACAATAATAAAATGTTTCACTTCATGATCCCAACTGAGAAATTAAGCTGTGGATCTTACCCAAGGAGGGAAACTTTAAAGGACAGCTGTCCTTGTGGGTCAACATTTGACAGTCCTGATTTATGATCAGTGTATGATCTTCTGATGGATACTTCCAGCAGAATAATGCATTATGATACAGAACTCAAATCAACTTCAACTGGATTCTTGAGCATGACAGTGAGTTCACTGTCCTCCAGCGGCCTCCACAGCCGCTTGATCTCAGTCCAATAGAGCAGCTTTGGCATGTCGCGCAACAGGAGATTCTCGTCATAGATGTCCAGCTGACAAATCGGTAGCAACTGTGCGGTGATGCTATCATGTCAATATGAAGCAAAATCTCCGGATCTGAGACTCTTTTGCTCTTATCACAATAGTAATTTTAGTTTAGGTTTGTAATGTAACGATTCACTGCAATTCATGCAGATATCCTAGCTAACAAATGTTAACTTAGTTTCCTAGTAGATTACTTTTACATTATAACAGTAGCTTTTTTCTAGACTGCTGAAATCAGCCTTTGAAATCAAGTTGGATAGGAACGAAAAATGTTTGAGCTCATAGCTCATGTGGACAAGGATTTTGTGTCTACACGCGCGAGCGTGGGTATTTTGTCAACAATTAAATTTTCTATCTAAAGCTATTGCAAATGTGTTTTTTTTTACACTAAAACAAAACATTTTGAAAAAAAAAAAAAGATATCATCTAGGATGAAGATTTTTACTGACTCCAGCTGTAATGTTAACAAGCTGACTATGAACATTTAAACTTTGCAACATTAGATTGTGCCTTTCATATTTCTTGTTTAATTTTTCAGTCCACCTTTAACCCTCTGCCCCTTTTTTCCATGGTTACTGTAAACTTTGCCAAGATTAACCTTGCTGATACATGTGCATAAATATACAGTTACAAGCACGCTATATATAACAGTGACTTCATATGGAGTCTAATACAACATAATATGACAACCTTTTGACACCAAACACCAACATCACCTATTTAGGACCAGATCTCACCAAAAAGTGAGTAAAAGTTCCACGGTACCCTGTCGGTACATCCATTTTAAACTTTGTCAGATATTACTACCCACATACTCCCATGAATCCATTGTGTTAGCATGATTGCTGGTTAATATGCCCACGAGAGAGGAGAGCAGAGTTCAGAGTGACCTTCTGAGTCCTGACATCAGATCTAGATAGCAGAAAACATGGCGATCGTGGAGGAAATCACAATAATGGACATGAGCAACACTGCTCTAGGGGTTTCCACTGGTGCTGCAACATTTACAACATCTGGCTACACATTCACAAGTTCTCTGAAAACAGATTGAAATATGCATGTAAAGATAACAAGGTTGATCGAAGGCTCTGATGGAATGCAGATGCAAATATAACATGGGGCGTAAATTACACTTTAGTGGCACAGCTTTGCCAAAAATGTGCTTTTACTATAGAAAGAAGTGAAATTTTACCTGTCTAGCTCATTTCCATTGTGTTCACTAAGCTGCGCATTCTTTTATTTAAGGGCATGAAACTGTCCTAAAACTACCTGTGCATCCCGCCAAAAAGTTATATGCGCATTGTGTCTGTCTGGCTTACTTGTGGTTCCTAGAGTCTCTAAGAGCCGAGCAGGAGGCAGAGCCTTTGGTTATCAGGCCCCTCTCTTATGGAATAAGCTCCCAGTTAGTGTTAGTGTTGTGATCCTGTTCCCTGGTGGGCATGTCTGGCATCCTGGCACCTGGATCAGCACCTGATTGGCATCTTGGCAATCAGCAGCAGCACTATTTAAGATCTGCCCAGCCTGCTGTTCATCGCCAGATAGTTGAACGCCTTTGGCACAACTCTCGGCCTGAAGGATTCTTCCCAGTGTGATTTCCTGATCGTTAACCTGTGTGTTTTTTCCCCGTCAGAGATCCTGCCTGCATGCCCGATTGCTGCCCTACCGCTTGCCTGCCTGCCTGCCTGCCCGCCTCTCTGTCCGCCAGGTTTACCTCCCCGCTTGTCTGCCTGCCGACTAACCTATCTTCCGCATCCACCTGGGAAAGAAACCGAAATCAGAAGGAAGCAAATAAAGCATTGTTTGAAACTCCAAGCCGAGTCCGCAGATGAATCCCCCGCACTTGACGTCAACCTAACAGTTAGGGAAGCAGACACCGTCCCCACCTTTAAGACTAGGCTGAAGACTTATCTTTTTGATAAGTCATATAACTAGGGATGGTTAGCATCCCTTAGTTATGTTGCTATAGGTTTAGACTGCTGAGGGACATTTCCTGATACACTGAGCTTCTTTCTTTTTCTCTTTATCTCTCTCTTTTATCCCCCCCCCCAATAACAGTGTTGCATCATTAACATGTATGTCTCCTGTCTCAGCAGGTCTCCCTGGCCGGGAGTAGTAGTTCCTGTTGTCTGTTGTCTTTCTGTCCTCTTCCCCCCACACAGCAGAGGCAGATGGCTGCCTGTCCTTGAGCAGGGTTCTGCCGGAGGTTTCCTTCCTGTTAAAAGGGAGTTTTTTCCTTCCCACTGTCACCGGTGTGCTTGCTCAGGATGGGAGATTGAGTTGGATCCAACTTAATTTGTTGGTTTCCTCATATAGGTTATTATGAATTGGCTTTCATTATGTTTTCTTCTCTGTCTGTAAAGCGTCTTGAGATGTCATTGCTGTGATTTGACGCTATGTAAATAAAGTTGAATTGAATTGAAATTGAAATTGAATTGGTCTTACGTAAAAAAAACATGCTGGGCTGTGTGGACGTTTTTGTGTTTTAAATATAGTTGTTCTTGTATTCTTAGCCTCAAAGTAAACGGTTTGACCTGCTAGTAGAGACAGTACGAGTGCAACTGAAAACATAAATGATGACTCAGTCCATTGAGGCATATAGCATGCTAGGAGAAACCCACATGCATACAACAGCAAAGTGCTCAAACACCTTGCAGCAACATGCCTGTGTGTGACAATTCAAACGGCCAACTGGGAGAAGGGTCTGCAGGCCAATAATCTGACATGTCAGAGAAAAGCACAGGTGTAACTAATATCATTAATAACCATTGAGGCGTAGCGGTTCCAAGGTCCTGATGGTGTGCATTTTGACTTGCTGCCAGAGGCTTAGTGGGGCACCTCAACGGAACAGAGGCATCATTAGAGTGATTAGTTCCACCTGTGTTTCACCTGCTGTGACAAGTTAGAAAGTCTGCTGTGGAAAAAAAAACCGTCCCATTTACAAATGTCCTCCTGTTTATATGTTTCTTGTGAAAGTAGCAAAATCT
Organism: Telmatherina bonti; assembly: GCF_933228915.1. Lineage (NCBI taxonomy): Eukaryota > Metazoa > Chordata > Actinopteri > Atheriniformes > Telmatherinidae > Telmatherina > Telmatherina bonti. Next base: position 30,136,731 of record NC_136625.1, on the reverse strand, counting down.
GGACAGTAAAACTGTTCTATATGAGAAGTACCAGTAAAAATTTGATCAAGTGTCATTCATAATTATTATAGTTACACACACACACACACACACACACACACACACACACACACACACACACATATTTATATATATATGAAATCCTAGCAATAAACAAAGATGGAAATATAAAACCGGTGATATAAAAAGTATTTTTATTGGCTGCTATGTAACTGAGATAGTTTAAATGCCTTGACTTCTCTCTAATTGTATGTAATCATTAAATAAGATGTTCGGATGAAAATGGATGAAAAGAATTTTCTTGATGATCTAGTGTAAAGAAACAGAGCTTGGCTATAAAATGATCTCAAAATTTGATCACAAACTATATTGGCGTTGATCATGGTGATAAAGATGACCTATTTTCAGATGATTAGTCTACACAGTCAGCCGTGCATCCCCAGTACTCTCCTGTACTCTAGTTGGCGGTAATACATCCTTAAGATAGCTGCTAACTGCTGAGAAAACCCAACAGGGAAAAAAAAAATCTAAGCAAAGAAATACAACAACCTGTCAGCAACCTAGGAAGGAAACAAAAAAAAGATGTCAGAGAGAGTAAGTGTAGCTGAGGAGAACCACAAATCAGAACCCACATTATATTCCCAAACTGTCAAGAAGCTGAAACAAAGACCCCACTATGGCAGTAAGATGGGAGTGCTTTGGATTCAGTAAATAAAGATAAAGTATAGATAAAAACAACATGTAAACTTCGCCTTTAGGTCGTGAATGGCTAAACAGAAAACACTACAAATTTGTTTAATCATCTAAAAAGGTAGAACACCAGAAACAATACAGAAAGCATCAGAATGCAGGTTGATGCAACTTGGTGCAACAGTTCTTGCAGTGCAAATATAAAACTTGAAAACTTCTGCCCCCTAGTGGTAATAATTATCAAACGACAACGCTACAAAAATCCCCCTTTAAGACTTATGTCATGACTCTTCATTGAAGACACACATGTAGCTGTTATCTTGGTGGAAACAAACTCATTTTAGGAGACCCAGAGATACCAATTACTCCACCAACAGTGGCCACAAAAGACTAAGCAACCTTGCAGAAACAAAATATGTTGTTTTTGACTGTGTAATCTTTGTTTTTTATGTAGTGATGGCAGAACCGCTCACCTTGGCAACACTTCATTATAAAATACAGAATGTTGCCAGATATTACCATTAAAATGTATTCTGACATGTCTAATCATGCTGTGCTCCGTCAGAGAGTAGTACACTGCAGTCTTTACCTGATTTTGAAATTCCTGCTGAGTGTGTGCAACGTTTTCACACCATCCTGTCTTATGTATTTCTTCCGAAGCAGCACTGCTCCTCCTTTTTTCCCCCTCATGTTAAAATATATCACAGTAAGCCTGGTCTTCGCTTTGCCTTTGCCTGTAAGCCTTTCAGTGCTTGTACCCGCAATACTCTTCATCTCACTGTTTGGATCTGGGGCTTCTCATTGCTCTGCGAGGATCTTCCAGTGCTAAGGCTTGTTGTGGATATTTATTACTGTATCTTGTTTCTCTTTAAGGCATATCTAGTAAAATTTGTCAGGTATATTTATACACGGATTCCTTTACAGTGAGATATGTTTCTCCTCTCCCAGATCATAAAACATGAGGTTTTTATTTTATTTATTTTAATGATTACACATTGGTTCCTGGACTGAGCCACTTTCTATTGCCATTTCATTTTTATACATTTTTATGGGTTGCTTTTCTCCCCTATTTTTGTTCCTGTGAATATATCCGAGCTCTGTGTTGCGTGAAGAGTAAGAAAAGTTGGTTAAAGGAGATCACTCCGCTTCTCATTTTCCTGTCTCTTGTCTCAGTGTACAAAAAAATACTGTCATGGTGACTTGCAGCCTCAAATTAAATTTGTTTGTTTTCTGGTTTTTCTTCACACTTGAGTCTTGATCATTTCACCTCTTTGCCAGGGAGCTGGCGGCCCTGCGCTGGCATAGGCTTTCATCTTGCCTAATTGGTTCTGATAGCCTCTGCAGGGAATTTCAGCAGAGCAATGCTGCAGTGCCCGCCAGGAGCAGCTGGTGAGGGGTTAAAACACCCCGCCGGGGATTAATGAAGGGTTAAAGCAGTGGATAAGAGGAGAGGGCAGAAGGTTTGCCTGACTTGTGGAGCTATACAAATGTGGGAAAGAAAGGAAAACCTATTTCAATTGTGAGATTTTACATACTGGCACATAATAAAAAAATGTAACTTGACTCTACAAACTGAATAAGGTAGATGCAGCCTTAGAAAAAGAACACATGACATATTTCACCATGCCATTATTCATTTTACTAAAATTAAACTAAATTCTAAAAACAGTGTGAGAAAATAATTACAACACAATCCAGTCGTTTGTAGAATCGTCTTTAGCAGCAGTAATGCCAGATCGTTGGAGAGGAGCAACGTCTCATTGAGGATTGCAGACTTTCATGACATTTCTTAGGGTGCTCACTGCAAATCAAGCTGAGATCTAGTCTTTGGATAATTGCAACACCTTGACTATTTATGTCTCTTTCCCAGCTATTCTATTAGATACTGGAAGGTGTGATTGGGATCTGTTAATTGAATGTCCTCACAGTTGACTATAGAAAACCTTGGTTATTCAGAGGAGCTCATGGTTGACTCGATGCCTGCAAAGTTTCCAGGTCCTGTTGCAAAACAAGCCCAAATTGTCACCCCTCCATCACTATATTTGACAGCTGGAATGAGGTGTTTGCATTGTTATGCTTTGTGGCGCTACACAGGTGTGTGCTGGTTATTATGGTTTCCTCCCAGCAAGAAGTTTCCAGGTTCGGCACTCAGCTTGTGCTTTTCCTTATGGAGTTTGCATGTTTGCCTGTGCCAGTGCGGGTTCTTATCACGTATTCCATCTCCCTCCCAAAGTCCAAAAACAAGGATAGTAAGGTAAGTTGTTCATTCTGAAATTGATCCTAGGAGTATCAGTTTGGTCATGTTGTGGACTGGCAAGCTTACCAGGCTGAATCCTGCCTCTCGCTCCAGCACACACCATGCTGAATGAAATAAGGTGACCTCAGAAAGCAGATTAGTATACTATGCTAAGTTTTTTCTGTGCATTTCTGCTATACATTTATACTATAGTCTCTTCAGTACAAAAGCATTGTGAAAGATGTCCTGTCACTTGCTCATATTCAGTTTTAAGCATAAACTTTTACCAATTTCTTTTTTGTTGAAAAGGGAGAAATGGTTACATGCACATCAAGGAACAGGTGCAAGTCTGCAGCAAGACAACAGAAAAGTGAGGAAAGCGCCAACAACATTACCACATGCTGCAGAAATAGCTTCTTCAGTGTCATTCTGAGTATATTGCCATTAAATGTAACATGTAACAGGTTAACTGAGGCTTGTAGAGTCTAAGATATAGTTCTTGGGTTTTTCTGTAGTTTGACTTTGGGTTGAACTTGTAGGGACATCCACTCCAGGGAAGATTGACATCTGTCTTGAATATTTTGCACTGGTGATCTTCCTCACTGCAGAATGATGGACTTCTAGATTGATAGTAGAAAAAAACGGCTTATCTAAGATTACTGACGCCTTCCTTCCTGTCACTGCCACCCAATTGCTCCCTTTCCTGTCTTCTATTTCTTATTCCATCTGATGCCAAGGCCTCAAACTCTACCTGAATAGAGCTGGTGGTAAGTGTGGGGAATACCATGGATTGCTGTAGTTCTTGTTAACATGCAGGATGCATTTTGCTCACTTCATTCCACCTGCGGTTTCATTTGTTTATATCTGGTTGATGTGTGAATGCCTGCCTGTGCAGGACAGCATCTGTGCACACCGCCAGCACGTAAGTGGACAGCATCAAGGCCATTGTCTTTTTCCTTTCTTTTTAATTCTTATGTTGTTTCACCTTGTAGATTTGGGGGCAGGACACAAGCTCTGATGTTCTTCCACTTGAAAGGAATTGGCCTGGTACTTATAGTAACCATTGTGACCTCATTCTCCCTTTCGGGCTCTTTCACTTTATCCTCTGCATTTCCTCGGCAGGCACACCTGAGGCACTGGCTGCTTCTGCCAGGTGTGTCCCTAATGTGAGGCATAAGACTGTACACCATCCACACAAATACAGACCGATTCAAAATGAGTTCTATCTGCGCTTGTGATTTACATTGTTTTTCATCCTTTACTGAATATTTGAACAAACAGAACATCTGAGAGAATGTACCGTCGCTGTACTCTCTGTTCCTGTGCACTCCATCAAAAGACTGTGATCACGTTTGTGACAATAATTCTTCCATCTTCAAACCAGATATCACTGTTGTCACACGTAAAGAAAACAAACTTCGGGCTGGTGAAGGTTATGCAGGTATATGCGAGTTTGATTTTTTTCTCCCAATTGTCAAACTTCTGTTTTCTATTTTCACGCTTCTTCTGAGCTTGTGTTTAGATATTTATATCAGGCTAATACAACAGCAGCGTGTGTTGCAAATATCAGTCTGCATGTCTGTCGTTTGCCCATCTGTGCTGCATCTTTGTGACTGTGCAGTGGGCCTATCAAAATATCTGCTTTGCCATTTCCTTTCCCTCTCAGTTACAGTTGATTCTTGCTACATGTGTCGGAAGTAATGATCCTCTCTTTAGGCTCATGCCTTCAGTTTGTGCCTGAATTCATCCTCCTGTGTGCTTGTGCTTACATGTGTCCACGCCTGTCCGTGAGTCAGGAATTTGTGTGTCTGTGTTTACATGTCAGTCTTTGTATTTGTGTAAAGCTTCCACGTACTCACTTGTCAGTCAAACGTCTGTCAGCAGAGTATTAGCTATCTGTAAAGGCAAGGTCACAGTGACTCAGAAATTCAGAAGCAGGTAGAGCAATCACTAAAGCCTCAATGCTGCAGTGCAATGCTCTTCATTCCTTATTCTGATGGGGGAAGACTTAATTGGCAAACAGCACAAGCATGAAGAGGTTCTGGTTTGAAACAAATGTCCAAGCTAGCTGAACTAATTTAGAAGGAAAACAAACCGGTGCATGCATTACCTGCAGCGTATGCTGTAAACATCTATACCACACCACACACAGGCTTTATGTTGGCAGTCTTCTTATTGTCTTTCTGCAAACAGTTTGCTTAAACATTGAAGGATCATAGCTCGTATTTTTGACCACACTCATTTTCAGTTACACACAAAGACTAAACTGTTGATGTCTTTGCGCTAAAGCCTTGACCTCTTCCCACTCTGACAAAAGAGATAATACATAGAAAAATATCACTGAATATGAATCAAAGGAAATTATACACTGCTTTTGAAATTTTGGTTCAAAATCTGTTTTAATAGCAATATTGATAAAAGTGGCCTGGACCATTTGACCTTAAGGAAAGGCTAAACTAAGATGTATCCTCGAATTAGCATCACAAATGTTTTGAAACATTCATTGTGATTATTTAAAAAGGTGAAAATACTGTGATGTTTGACATCATGTTTGACACCACAAAAAGCTATGGAGAGTTGTCTGAAGAGCACAGAAGGAAGAATAACAATTTTGTCGATGTGTGTAACTAGAATTAAGGTGGCTAAAGTGCTAGCTTGATCACAATGTGTTAGCCTGCTCTAACTCCGACCTTGGAGAGTGAAGTTCTTCTGATAGAAATGATGGTCAAAGGTACAAGGAACTTTAAGGCAAAGCCTTTCCTTTCATGTTTGATAATGAAACCAGTTCTGTGATGTAACCAGGAAATTGTTGACTTAGCTTTGCCTAAAGACTGAAGGCAGCTTCATGCTAACATGTCTTAATGCATGATTTTATCCTGGATCTACTGGAAGATGTTTTGAACCTTAAACACATTAACAATATCTCAAAATGGAACTGAAAACTACTTGCCTAACCCAAACCAAGAACATTTTCAAGGCACTCATAGCAATTTACTTGAAAACAATTATTAATTCACTCCATATTCATACACTGGTGGTTGTAAGTGTAGTTGTAGCTGCTGATGGATTACCCTACCTATACTGATCAGTAGCACTAGTTTAGCCAACATAACAAAGCTAATACCTGACTTTGGATTCCCAATTCTGTTATAATTTTGCAAAACGTGGACACAGGATGCATAGCATAGCCATCTGCTGAAGTTCTAAGCCATTGTTTAAACCTGATTAGTGCATAACAATGTATCCATTTCTGGATCAACACTTTAGTAATAAAGATACAATGTTGTAATTTTATATTGACAGGGTTTTTATATCCAACTTTGTGACAAAAAATTACAATGCTGTCAATCAATTTTGCTGGGACTCATGCCCATTTAGACACTTAATGGCTGATTAAGGCAAATAACCTTTGTCAGCTACTAGGTTGTGCTCTGTTGCCAACCCATTATTAATTCATTTACTTGCAAAACAAACATGACACAACAAAATTACCTTTAAAGGTGCAGTGTGTAGGAAAGTCAGAGGTGATTAGAAATGATGGAAAATCTTGATATAAATGTATTTTAATATAAAACTTTTATTGGTTTGAAATTACTTAACTAAGAATACGAATATGTTACCTGTAGTCAGTGCACCACTCACAGATAAAAACAGTGTCTGGAAGAACTTTTACAACTGATGGCCACCGTCTGTTTACAACTGCTCTTGTCCATTTGTCCTTTTTCTTTCTGTTTTTAGTAATAAATGTCTGACCCCAAGATTCCGGGCCTCAGACGTAGGAACAAGTGTGACAGAGTCAAGCTTCACACTTAATTGCGAATGTAAGGAAGGATTGGTTGGGCAGACAATGAGCTCTGTCTTGGACAAAATGAGCGGAAGGTGGCGAGCCTTCATCCATGCAGAGATATCAGCAAGACAAGCTGATATTCTCAGCACCCCTAAACCTCTGATCCTAGAATCGCCCCCGTCTTAAATATTCCAAATATTGTTTAGTGGAGCCTTGACTTCTTTTAACTCTTTTGCACTTGTTTTTAGGAATTTTAGAGATGCTTATTAATTGAGCTTTTACCTCTGGATCAATAAAGTGTCTATCTGTCTGTCTGTCTATTGATCTATGTTTATGTAAAGCATATTTGCATTTGCTCTATTTGAGGAAAATTAAAATCCAGAATAATTTTGTGATCAATTAGCATAAAATAACATAATGCATGATTTATCGTCTGGATGTTTCCAGACTTTTAGGGACAAATTTCCAACCACATTTTGTCATTTTGTTCAATTATGAGTTAAAGAGGAGCAATATTGTGGAGATACTTCTCCTAAATCCCTCAGCAGTTGTGTGGGAAATTTGCTTGGCATAAAGATGGAATTTCATAATTTTACCCTGATTTAGGAATTACAGCTTGAGTCACTCCACAGTCAGAATTTCTCCTTTCCTTTTCCTGTTATAATCAACATCATGCTTTGGATATTTAGTCATTATGAAGATAAAAGAGTTCCTCAGCAGGATAAAAATATCTGAAGTTTGGTCCTGATTTAGTTTCACACTGTTCTGACTGCCAATCCCATAATGAAAGTTTCCCAATGGCTGTTTTTTTCACATCTTTCTAAAGGAATTTGGGAACCTTCAGAGGGTACTAAGCCAAGCTAAGCTAACCAGTTGCAGTAAATTAGCATATTTCCAACTATGCCACACTAATCCTTCAATGAAAAGTTGAGCTGCATATACAGATAAAGCGGTGTTGAAACTAATATCACTCGCACTATGCTCTGAAGCGTACCACGTTTTAGTCTATAATCAGACAAACAGTCTCCAAATTCAGATATACTGTAACAGATGGTGGATGTGCTGCATACACACATAGGCATCATTTGGCTACCTAAGCAGATGTGCACACAAACATAAACACACACCTACAAGGAACCACAAGTTTCAAGAAGAACTGTCATCCTAAATGGCTTCAGAACGTGGGCACATACACACACACACACACACACACACACACACAAACACCCACACATGCATACAGAAACAGGCTACCAAACAGATGTGCACAAATACATGCAATTATTGCAGAAGGGGAGCAAGTCACCCATGCGAGCACCCTGCGTCAGAAGGGGAACTGAGGGTCCTGTGTGTACAGAAGTTAAATCTCCCCCCACATGAAGCACAGAGCATTGGGGGAAAGGGAGAGCGCGACGGAGGTGGAGTGAGGGAGAGAGTGGGGGAGCAGATGGGTCAGCCATCTGGTGGATGGAGCAAAAGCGAGGGAGATGAAAAGAAGAGGGGAGGGTACATTGGAGGGAGCGTTGGAGGAATGTGTGTGTGTGTTAGGAGGGATTTTTGAGAAATAAGAGTGTTTCGATGGAGTAGGAGTGAGTGTGTTATGTTTGTGTGGGACTGTTTATATGTGTGGCAGGGCTGCTCAGCTGAGACTCAGGTGCTGGCGGACAGTGCAGTTGAGTTACTTTGGCATGCTGTTCAAAACACTTACAATATCCACATACACACACAAATGATTGCTTTTTGGGAGAATGGCTTTTTGTTTCCATAATACGACAGTTTAAAAGAACTTGGTTATTCCTCATTTAAAGACGCTCATGCTGATGATACACTGAAGTGTTAACACTACTTTTTCACATGTATCTTAGTAACCAAATATCAAGAAAGAACGTAAGATAAGCAGCTGTAGTGTTGTAGTTCATAAAATTGTACCTTGACACTTGAATTGTACCTTCAGATTTCCATTCTACAATTAAGTTGAAAATGCCACATATTACTACATGACATGCATATTTCATATGTTGTTAATTTGCTGGATTATAAGAAGGTGTCAGGGTGTTTTCACATCAGCCTTTCAGAATTTAATCCCAGTTTGTTTGCTTGGATAGTCTATTTCTATCAGTGAGGTATGAATGCAAAATCTGACTCTGGCGCCCATCAGAGATGCAAACGCTTGCAGAAAGCAGGCTACAACTTAAACAAAATAGTCTTTTGTAAAGTTTGTATCGCCTTCTCTTACAGTAATTCTTGAGTAATCTCAGAGAGGAGGAATGCTTCAACCTCTAATTGTACAGCCTCCAATCATCCCAGATCTATTGGACTACCGGGTGTGAAAACGACCTCAGTCTGCTGACTTCAGGGACCTTGGGATAAACAGCCATCTGACACATTTTCAGCAGTTTTTTCACTTTACTCTCACTCACAGTTGGTTAGGGTTAGAATATATACTATCTAGTACCCTTTTAAATAAGGTCACAGTAATGCTCCCCTTCACCAGACAACAGCCATCACATGTGTTGCCAACTCATTGGCCAACATTTTGGACATTTAGACAAACCTAACTGCTGCACATCGTCTTGGGGGAGAAACTTCCTAAATAGCTTAGAATGTGTTTTTTTTAAATAAGCAGCTCAAAAATATTTGCAAGTTTCCCAGTTCAATAAAAAATTATCACAACTTTGTTTCGTGTTTTCCCAAAGCTATTACAATTGCATTGATTAGCTTCATTTTTGCTGTTTACGGCATGCTCACTACCACCATGGGTATATGGCTCATTGTATCTCTCATACGCCCTGTTCTTGTATTGTAGCCATAAATACTCAACATAGCACTTAAATGTGGACCAAATTCCCTACAAACAGATGATTTAGTCTCTTGGAGTCTGCCTGCAGATGAAGCCACATACTTTACAAAGCCATTCATTCAAATAGCGCTTTGTGATGTGAATAAAGCTCTTTTCACTCATGCACCGAAGCCTTAAAATGTTCTGGAGATGTTCTGGAGTGGTAGCATGTAAGAATACCAACATTCTCATTATTAACTCCAGACCTTCGGCTACAGTTTTCCCTCCCAGCCAAAACGTGTGGATTACCACTAGGTGGGACATAAATGCCTCAGCAAATACTCCGGAGTATTTGCGGCCACTGTGCACGTGCAAGAGTTTCTTCTATCAGCTGAGATGTTGACTGCCATTGTTCATGTGCACAGAGACATGCAGGCCTCATATCAACACAAAACGGAGAATCTCTTGCCATTGTTAATGTGTTGTACAGAAAGCAAAGCAATTTCAACAAACTAATTTCATAACATGCTGCCTGCTGCTTGACAGTCATTTCCTTGTACCTACTTGCAATTAAGAAAGCCAGGAAAAGGCCAGTGCGATTTTCCCCAGACTTTCTAAAAAAAAAACAAAACCCTGGTGCTCATGTGTAAAAGCAGATTAACATTGGAATATCTGTTCTTGTAATGGTTACAGTAGCTCAAGCTTGTATTAAAACAGCCATTAAGTGTAGTTACGTTGGGTTAATGTGGCTGTCTGTTGAGGAGGATGTTAACAGCACTTTTAAAAAGGCAATCTGAGTAGTGATGAGTATTTTAGCTGTCCTGAAGACATTTGTTATTAGGCTAAATTCAGTCTTCATCATTCCCTGAAATAAAACCAGTGCCTCACAGGGAAATCATTAGAGAACATTTATATGATATCATGACACAACCAGGTGGAACTGACAAGAACACGGCTGCCAGATGAGTTCATTAACTTTAGTAATGAATGCATGTCCTTTGCTCAGGGATTAATGAGTCTCTTATCTTTTACAGTAATGTTATCAACTATCAGCATCCCCTGAATTTAGAATATCTACAAAAACCAATGCATAGGAATCAAGACTGTATAAAGTAAACTATGCAAATTAATTTAGCAAAAACAATAAAAAAAAAGTGTTCATGTAAGGCCATAAATAGTGTAGACATCAAAATATATGCTGGATACAATTACAGACACTGATTAATTTAAATGAGTTCATCAAAATACAAGATGTCCTGAATGACCTGAATTAATGTTTCACTGCATGGAAATGGACTGGTTGGTTAAGTTTTTAAGAGAACTGTCTGGAAGAATTGGTAATTCTGTTAACAGACTCCAAAGGTTTACAAGGAAACAACTGCATCTGAGCAGCATTAATGAGAACGTTTTATAGTCAGAAAACTGTTCTGGGCATCTGATGAAGTTGGTGCCGAGAACAAACAACACAAGGAGTGCTGCATCAGATTACCTGGCCTCCACAGTCATCCCACCTAAACCAGACTGAGATTATTTAGGATTAACTGGGCTACAGAGTATAAGAAAAGAAGCCTCTAAACATTTGTGGGAAATCCATCGAGATGGGAGAAAAGATTCCAGGCGATAACCCAGCTCAGTCTTACCTGAGAGTATGAAACAGATGTGTTCTTTCTCTGAAATGTTATGGTGTCACAATCCAAAGTGAAAACATGCTGTTGTCTGATGACTTATCCTCGTGGAGAGTAAAACATAAAACCAGTAACTGTGTGGGTCTTTGTAATGGTAACCATGCCTTTTTTACATCTAAATTTGGCCTCCTCTTCCTGCTTCCCTTTCAGCTTTGTCCCCTTCTTGTGTGTCTTTGCTGAATCAGCCATGGTGCACATTCAAATTTGCTATTATGTTGACATCCAATTGTTTGCATGTAACGGGGTGCTGTCAACCAAAACGCAGCCGTTATGTGAAGCACCATACAGAAAAAAAGGTTGTCAAGTGCTGTGTCTCATGCTTATGTCACTGCAGGGCAACAACTCCAAGAGTGTGCATGATGAGTCTCAGTGCAGTTTTAATGTCAGAAACGTATGTCGAGCTGGTTTAACCATATTTATTCTCCGGTGAGTACTAACACATAGCATGAGTTAGGAAATATAAGTGGGGAGAGGAAAATTCAAGTTTGTTGGAAAACATGCAGATGGAGTCTTTAAATTTAGCATGAAAGCCTGTAGATTAACACCTTCTGTCACATCTAACTTTTTCATTACTATTTATTTTCATAACTTACAGTTTCTGAACCTGTAAACCTGTGAAACAGCAGCATCATTTGATCTGGTTATACCTCTCAAAGCTGGTTGAGATAAAGTCACACTGTACGATTCCCAATATGTTACTTATTTTTTCTTTGCAGTGTTAAACAAAAAAGAAAAAACAAAAGTAAAAAAAGGGAAAAAAGAAAGAAAGCCTTCATACAAGCAGGTAAATACTGTACATATGTGTGGTTGTTACTACATGTGAAACATGAACTGCTGCACACCAACAGACTGTGACTTCTATAAGTCTTGGCTGTTTGGTGGATGTAGATGTTCTCCCTGCCTCACATCTGCAACGAAGACATCGCCAGATGTTAGGAACCTGTTTACAGTCAGGAATTTACGCCCTCCGTTGCACCAAACACAAACACGCTAAACTGAATTATTAAAGCCCTTCCACTGATGACTGACTCTGTAAGACTTGTAATTTGCCAGCATGTCAATGTTGAGGCTAAAAAGGATAAAAAAAAAACATAAAACAAAAACAAAAACAAAACAAAACAAAAAAAAAAACATAGACACAACAGTTGAGAAAAGGAGAAAATGATTTATTTATTTATTACTTTATTACAAGATAACTCCCTTTTCCAACCTGATTTGAAAGAAAAACAGTCTTTATATGGAGGGTGTGGTTGTAAAATATTGTGTAAGACAGCTTAGTAAAAACTTAATGCACTCACACACACACACACACACACACACGCACACACACAACATACAAAAGGAATTACGCTTTCTAAAAGTCTGTTTTTTCTTTTAAATACATTTTCAATATCTCACAAGATCTTAGCAGATTCATCTTTTTCTGTAAAGAAATCAAGTAACCGGGCACTCTTGACACTTGACATCTGTAGTTTATCTGAGACTCCTTTCAGAAACAGCCCCATTAGTTAGAAATTGCCACTCATAAGTATGAACAAAACATGTGACTTCTTGTAGTCATTAGGCCATTTTCATAAAGTGTGAAGGTTGTGATGAATCAGAGCAAATGCATGTTGGAATTAGCCAATTAGTTTTATTATTAACCCTACAGGGAAGTCACAAAAGTCTTCATAAAACACGTCCTTGCATTGATGTGTCACCAGAGCAGCCAAAAGAATAGTGTGCATTAATTTGACAATGGTATAAAAAGTGTATATTTTATCATTTAACGTCACAGTTTTTAACACAAAGCAAGTATTTTTTTCCATTTCTACTTTAAAGGTACGACTTAACAAAGTCAGGAAATGGCATGCATTTCTGTAAAGCGATTTCATTAAATCAGGTTTCCTCATTTCTCTTTCTCCTCTATCCATCCATGTATGATCTGAAAAGTAATTCTATTAAAATAAATGGAGTGATTCTCCCAAAATGCACCCAAAGGAGAGAGATAAGAAGGAGTGAAGATGCACCAGTGTGTTCTCTGTGGAAGTGCTTTTTGACCTGAAGAGGATCGGGGTGTTCAAGGAGAGGGGGATGGAAGAGGAATCAAGTTTGTATAAATTGGGAAATGAGAGAAGGGACTGGTGTCAAACTGGACCTCCATGGTGGAAAGTGTTTCGCGTGATGAGGCCACCGTCCATACAGCTCCTGGCTTGTAGAAGGAAACAGCTGACAACGGTGGTCACTCCTGTGTAGAAACAATCTTATGATTTTAAGTATACATCAATCTACATCATACATTATTTGAGTGATCAATGGGCCAATAGCATTGACTCAAGTTGCTAATATCAATTGGTCATCAATGCAACAATCATTTGTTTGGTTATTGTAAATAAGTTCCAACAGTATTTTGCTTGAAACTGTACATTGCAATAAAACTTATGCGATTAGTAGGGATGTTTGATGTTGGACATTTTTGATTTTGTTTTTATCGATTTCCGATATACTGATTTTGTTATCCACCATTGCAGATATTTTTGGAGAGAGTTTTGAGAAGACTTAGCTGAAGAGTTTGATATATAATATGTGCATGTTATGTAAAAATGTTAAGTCATTGAAAATGTAAAAGCAGATACTGATAACAATATCGGCCAATAATATCAGTATGGCGATAATTTCAGACTACAAATTAGCACGGCTGTTGCACAGGCCGTAGTTATGGGCCATCTTCTGATTGAAACATTGTTGCTTTGATCTGCAACTTCCCATCTACATGTTTTGCTATCCTTGAGCAAACCAATAAACCCCAAATTACCACTGAAAGTATAGTTTGTCTGTTCATTTTATTGGGTAGAAGCATTTGTTGCAAATGTAATTTAAAAAAAGAAACACTGAATCTATTCAGTCTCTGATAATAATAAGGATAACGGATTATATTTATATTGTTCTTTTCTGTTCATGGCAATCTAAACAATTACATTACATCCATTATTCACGCAGTCCACTTTCACACTCTGATGGTAGTAAGCTACATGTTTAGCCCTGGGGCAGACTGATCGACATGTGGCAGCCAATCTGCACAAATGGCCCTCAAACCTTTACAAACTTAACCCTTTAGGCACCAAAGTCTTCTTATTACGACAAAACCACCTTTTGGGCGGGAATTGAGCTTACGGCTGCTCACAGCTCAACTATACACGTTTCACAATTAGTCGGCCAAGAATCTCCAATATCATTAAAAAAAGTCACTAGACTTGTTGATAGTCACTTTTTCTTTAAATAAAGTCAGTTGAAGGGATGAAAAAATAGCTAAATATTGCGTCAAAGTTGCGAACATATTGGCAGAAGTCTACTGTAATCTTACACTACAGGTGCAAACCTGTGATACCATATTACAAAATGATACCGCCACTATAAATTCTGTTTCATATTCAACATTTCCTTGTCATTTACAATTTGTTCTAAAAAACTAAATACTGTGGCACCTAAAAGGTTAATAACACCCCTACTATCAGTGACAAAATACCACAAGACTTTGGTTTTTATGAAGCTACAGGCTTGACTAGGCTTGTTACGGTTAATGACTGTTGCACAGAATGAGGAACAAAGATAGAATAGAAATAAGAAAGAAGATAAATAAAAGGAAAAGTGACAGACTTAGAAAATAGAGGAGAGGCAGATGGCTTGATGAGACAGAAAGAGGGATAGATGGGAGTAGAGGAGTGACAAGATGAGGCATAAAATGTAAAGATGTAAAATGAATACCTGAAAATCTCTGGTTGTGACGAAAAGATCAAAGAAATCATCAACTTCCAAAAGCCTAGATGTCAAAGGATAGAGTCCAATTTATTGTGGAAGGCAGAAAGCCCAGCTCCACCTGTAAATT
The DNA here is from genome assembly GCF_933228915.1 of Telmatherina bonti. Classification (NCBI taxonomy): domain Eukaryota; kingdom Metazoa; phylum Chordata; class Actinopteri; order Atheriniformes; family Telmatherinidae; genus Telmatherina; species Telmatherina bonti. The sequence goes on along the minus strand of NC_136625.1, from coordinate 30,121,689 downwards.
GTACTCTGTCAGCTGAAACAGTGCAGAAACAAAACGGGCTAAGATGAAAGAGAGAAAGGAGCAGGATGGGAAATAAGTTAACATGTAAGCGTGACAAAGATTTCCTGTTCGGCTCTGTATTCAGCTCATGGAGTCCACTTCTATCACTGTATGAAAAACACTAATGCTGTAATTATTGTTAATATGATTGCAGGTACGGACAATTCATCATTGTTAGCAACTCTGCCTCAGCCAACTCAATTCTCCCCATGTGCTGAGTAGGGGAAAAAATTAACCAGCGTATAATTTGTTCGAACTTTATTTTCTCTCTGCTCGGATGGCTGATGATTATCATCATTACTGTGATTATCACTCACTCGGCTCTTGTTGTGTTTGTTGTTCATGAGCATGCTTCTCCCAAGTGATTGTGCAAATGTATTGCAGCTTTTTTCTTTTCTTCTATCCAGATTAGCGACCTTCAAATTTTCATGCAGGTGTGTGCATGCCTTCTTGTCTTGCTATTCAGGGGTATTCAAAGGTCACAATGATGCATTTTTGCTGAGAGAATATGGACAGGAAGGGAGGAACACATGAAAATCTTTGCTTTTGCTGTCTGCCTGACATTGAGCTTGTATACTTGAAGATGAAAGATTACTCCCACATTCTCACACATATATTCAGATCACACACTTTCACACAGTGGATTCATTTCCAGACATTTCACACATTAACAATTCATTGTCAGACATTACTACAAAATTTAGTTTGAAAGTCAGAGGAACTCTTTTTTTTTATTTATTGTGTATTAAAGAGTTGCTCTAAAGGTGTCCACTTTCCTTGTTTTTATTAAACTTTTTAAAAATATATTAATTATTCATGTGTTGTTTTCCAGAGCCGTTTTCAGTTCTGTTATGTTGATATTTGATCCTTTTATGTCTATATTGGAAATATAAAATATAAACTGTAAGCAGCCCTAACTTATTTAGTACCTTTAAATTTCAAACAGACTTTTTCATGGTTTATTCTTCATTCACATGAACACTCAGAGCACTTCTTATATTAACATCAACTTAATTAATTACTAACTTAATCAATTATTTCTCCACTGTCAGAATACCAACTAATGTTGTATTATATATTGTTGGAGCTACCTTTACCTACAAGATATAACCTATAAGAATTCTGCATTTTGGGAACAAGCAACACATCTAAACATGTGGGTAGTAGCTAACCCCCCCCCCCCCCCCCCCCCCCAAAAAAAAGCGGTATAGGATAAATGAGCCTAACTTTACTGTATTTTCTCATATTATGTTATTAATCAAGTTTCATAAACAGACATGAGTACAATTATTTAATTATTTTTTAATGGTGTCATAAGTAAACTTATTTTCCAAAAGTAAAAAGAAGCTCCCAGTTGACCTGCATTTGGAACTGGGGGGTGGATACTGGTCCATCACAGGACCTTCTCTGTGGAGACACAGATTCATTTGTTACAGAGTGTTTTCCAGATTTAAAACAGAAAAAGTGCCGTTGAAGGCAATTGACGATAATGACCCATTTTATTCAGCCTCCAAACGACTGCTACAATTTTCAACTGGCAGGACATCTTAAAACTCATGTCTGACTTCAGACAACATTTTCTTTAAACTGTAAGATTAATAGCTAACAATTTAACTCATGATATCGAATGGGCTTAAAATGCACTGACTGCCCCTCGCATGGACTGGTTCTTCCATTGTGGTGAAATCCACTGATCAAAATGATATAATTCTTTACAGCCATTAGCCCTCATTTAACCACTTCAGCGATAGACGTTTCAACCAAACTGTATCAGTTAAGTGAATTGAAAGTTCATTATTATTTTACCCTGTAATGGTAAATCTGTTAAACTGTTCTTGAAGAAACTCAGTCTCTTTCAAGTGATGTTGGAAAAACTAACAAGTGCTGTGATGAAACTTGCTCTCATGAGTGCGCTCCTAGAAAAAAAAGAAACTCTGAAGATCCCCCCCAGAAGCTCTTTTGGGATTCCCTCCTTGGGAATTATCAGCTAATTAGAAATTAGTTTAAAGATGACATTTTTGTTTCTGAGAGGTCAGCAGACACTCAGCTCAACTATGTGAGTGAGGAGCAGATGACTGGTGATCCATCTCAGAAAAACTAGCGTCTTTAATCCTAGAAGATACATCTGATAGTTCAGGATGAACTGAGGAGCAGAATGAAGATGCAGCTGAGCTCCATGATAACTGATGGACAAGCTTCTAGTGACTGGTTCAAGAAGCTGGTGGACTGATTACCATTTACTTTCTCCATATTACAGTTATCTTTTAAGCAACAGCCTCTCAAGTTGGAGTCTTTAATCCCGCGTTATCTCTACCCTTCAAAAATAAGATTGTTAATCATCTAAATTAGGAAGAATTGATCAACTATCTTGACAACATAAGCTCTGAACCTGTTCAGAGGAAGCATGAAAAATAAAGGTTTTAGAGATTTCATAATGATTAAATAAATAACAATGGATGAGATCTATATACCACCTTTCAAGGCATCCAGAGTGTTTTACGTTACATCCGTTATTTATTCAGTCCTCATCCACACTTGGTGATGGTCAGCCAGATGTATAGCCACAACTGCTGGACTGATGTAAACATATGGCAGCCAGTCTGCGCCACCTGCCTCTTCAGCCACCACCGAAACATTCATAAACCAGACAAATTGACTGGGGGGTGGGATTCAAACCCCAAACCTTCCGGTCACTGGACCACATGCTCTGACTGTTGCCATCTGGGGTGTTGTTCAGCTGTCGTCCACCAGAGGTCCTCCTGGAGCACAGCTTGCAGAAGAGTAGAATCTTCAACCGGTGTGCGGCTGCACCAAGCGGCAACCTCCGGCGGTTAAAAGTGAAGCCTATGTGGAAGTGCATAAAACTGCAGTTCCCCCTTCATCCGCTAGAGGCTGGCTCCAAAACAGAGCAAATCCCCATAGACTCCCATGGCAAAAAGACCAACTTCACAGCAGAAATAAACATGTTTACAGCCGGGTACAAAAATCCATTTTTGGTTTAATAGTTCAGGTTTACCTTCATGATAACTGTAGGAGGAGTGAATTTTTCTCTAATTCCTCCATTTAAAAGTAATTTAATCTCCAAATTTGGTAAATTTAGGGGTGTGTCCTTTTGATTGACAAGTACTAGATCTCCCGCTTCAAGTAAGAAGAACGTAGAACAACCATGGTTTTTAGCCAGTTAACAATGTGACTTAGCTTTAGTCCGCTTACTTCCGTTAGCTGGTTAGCTCCTGTTTTCTCTGGGTTAGCTCGGTTAGCTCTTAGCTACAGAAAGCTCAGAGTTTGCTCGATGTCATCATCACCCACCATGATGCTCACAGCCACCCTCTCAGCTCCGCCTCTTTGACCATCATTGTATTTTCTGGGCGAGACGACGTGCATGCCCCTGCCAAGATGCCGATGGTAGGAACCACCTACCGAGCTTCAATTCAGCTCATTAGAAATCTATGGGTGATGTCACGGAGGCTCTGTCCATCTTTTTATTTACAGTCCATGGGCTGCACACCTGCATCTTATCTAGGTCATCAGCGAAGGACAAGAGGAGCCGCTGCCTTCAGTGTTTAGATGTTAACTCTCATAGTAACTTCCAGCCCTCTTATTCTCTGAGACCTTTTGTGCCTTTGATACTCTGTGTGAATGTAACTGTTTCCTTCTTTAAAGAATAATCTCCAGGACTCCTGGATCAGCTTCATTGGGACTCCCTAAATTTGACAACCATCTCCTCTCAGTCTATGAGAAGTCTGGATATCATCGTACCACGAACGCATCAGGACTCCTCTTCCCAACTTGCTGCTGCACACCCATCTGCCCTCCAGCCGTCCCCTTCACACCATTTCTGGAACTGCTCGGGTCTCATTCATCCATGCAACACTGACCGGAGACCAGTCTGGGATCTGTCTCCCGCCTGAAAGCAGCTGGTATCTGCTCCAGCCCCCTTGTATTTGACTTGTTTTCCCTACTCTTCAAAATCCAATAGATGTTTCAAAACTACAAGCTCAATCAGGATCCTCTGACTATTCAGAAGCAAAAAACTAAAAATGACACTTTAGCAATTTACTAATAATTACAGCACATGATTACATGTCTGATGTTAAAATCAGTAAAGACAGTGATTATTTTAGCATAATACCTTCATCAGTCAGACTGTTGCATGTTGTACCTTTAAAATAAAGTGACTACCATTTCAGCTTTATCACAAATTCTGCGTCAGCATCTCCACAAGTTCAGGCTCATTTGACAGGGGATCTCATGAGAACTGGTTACAAGCTTGCCAGAGGCAAAGTATCAGAAGTCGCTGTAGCTGGCATGACTTCTGGACAGGCACTGACCTGGAGCTGCAGGAAAATACAGGACAGGCAGCCTTTGAAAGAATTTAGCAGCTGAGCTGTGATGCCAATACCGGGCTTGAATAGATATGAGTCCAGAAACCCTCATTCAGTTGCCCAGATTCCTCATATTATAAATCCCTGTTTAGAAATTATTGTAATGTATATAAAAAGAACAGGGTTTGTAATTTTTCCAAAAAAAACCACGTCAAGCTTGTTGCTTTAAGTTGCAGAGAATGAAAATTTCTTTTGGACTGAGTAACAACATTAGCTATTTTGTTTGGACCATCATTTCATTTGGCAGAAGTCTGGAGGCAAAAGTTACGTAACTGAATCCAAGCAACAGGACAAAAATACAAATTACATTGCACATTTAGTCATAAAATTAGGACAACGTGCCAGGCCAAAATTGTCATGGTGCCATAAATAACCACATATTACTTTAACACATACAATGACACATTCATTAAAGTTGTAATCTTTCTAGTTTATTTGTATAGAACTTTCAATGCACAGGACATCCTTAAAATGTTTTACATAAAAGATTTAATCATTACAGATGGTGTAAAGAAGCATAAAAGACAACAACAAATCGCAAAAATCATGATAAAATCATAAATAAAAATAATTTAAAGCCTGATCATTTAAAAGTTACCATGCAGATTTCATCTATAGGCGCATGAGAAAAGAAAGGAGTGTGTTTGTATCTGGTGAGAGTTTTGTCTCCACTTGCAGCTTGTTCCATATGTTTGCAGCATAACTGCTAAATGCTGATTCTCAATGTTTATTGTGGACTTTGGTCTGGACTAGTTCAGCAATAGTAGCCTTTCTGTTTGCATGTTCTCCATGTATGACCTGAGTGTATGACCTTGTGTGTGAGCGGGTTCCCCTCCCTCCCTGCTTTGGCTCACCACCCAAAGACATACATGTTAGGTTAACTGGTTACTCTAAATCAGGGATCTCCAAGCCTGGTCCTCAAGGACTGGTGTCCTGCAGGTTTTCCAGGTGTTCCTGCTGAAACACACCTGACTCAGACTCTGACAAGCTCTGCACATGTCAGCTAAATACACAGTGATTTGAATCAGATGTGGTGCAGCGGAGACACTTGGAATACCTGGACATCGGCCCTTGAGGACCTGGATTGGAGATCGCTGCTCAGAATTGTCCCTAGGAGTCAGTGTGAGCTTGAAAGTTTGTCTCTCCGTGTTTGTCCTGTTATGGACTGGTGACCTGTCTAAGGTGTACCCTGTTTCTCGCCCAGTGATTGCTGGGATAGGCTTCAGCTTCCTGTGACGCTTCATTGGAACAAGCAGGTATGAAAATGGATGGATGGATGATGTTTTTAACAAATAAATAACTAACTAAATAAAGGATTTGCAGTCTGAAAAGAGCACAATGAGCACTTGTGTACACAGCGCTGACTTGTTGTCCTGCTGCTGAAAAGATGACGTTTTGGCACTTTTAGTTATGCATGCATCATTGTATATCACTGCAACATCTTTACATTGGATTCTGACAGCAATACTAACATCACGCCACGGGGAATGTTGTAAGGGAACAACTCAGAAACTTCATTATTCATGACAGAGTTGTCCTAAAAACCTAAACACCGCATGACAAAAAAGAATCAGAGTTTGACTGTGTCCATCCTACAACATGAGCCCATGCATCCACAGTGCTGTGCTATAAAATGGATCAAAAACAATAAATTACAAATGAACAGAGGCAGGAAAAATCATGGCTTTTTAGCTGTCTGGGACTCCATGCTGAAATAAAAGTGTTTTGTCTCTCATTCGTTTTCAGCTAAACCTGCACACAGCTAGTCGTTAATGGATTGAGGTCATGGTGCTGAAAAATAAGTGAATCCAATTATGTTCAGGCACAATCAAGTAAAAACGCAGCTTTACCTGTGATTTTATTACAGCTCTGTAAAACTCTCAGATGTAGCTTGAACAGCTTAATATCAGCAGATTCATTCAATTGCTGGTGTGTTTTGGCGGTTCTCAGTGTGTTATTGGAGCTGATGTTTCTGGTGGCAGAATCCTCTGCTGGATGGCCTCTGTTTGGCTTATATCTGGTTATTTAGCAGCTACCCAGCATGTAGGCAGCTAGCATCTGGGCCCATATGCATATTTGCACTCTAGCATGCTCGCTCCAACTTAATATGCTCACTGACACTTTTAATCTTTGTCACATTATTATCTGTGGAACACATTGGCCATGAAGGCAATTGCTCCCCCGCTTTAACATTGGCTTAATATTATAATTGCGACCAGATATGATTAATTGTGCAACTGTTGACTTTCTACAAGTCTGCTTCAGAGAAGTGTGTGCGGTGTGTAATTATGTGCTTTTTATTTAATGAGTAGTATTATGCTCTGCAGACCAGGTTAGAATCTTTAGGCTGTAATTGCGTAGCATTAGCATGATATGGTGCAAAGCCTTCCCACCTCGCACATGAACAGGCAATGCTGACATGCAATAAGACATTATATGCACTTAAAGACAATTTTGTTGCATATATCTGCCTACACCTTCTGGCATAATGTCAAAAGCTCACAGATGAGTAGTCTGTAATTGTTCCCTTTGACTATTAAAAATTTGAACCGTTAGAAGGTGTGAAGATGAACAGAACCAAGTTGCAAAAAGAAGAAACTGTTCTATTTGCTTTCACAGGAAAATATTCCTAATCAAGCATTCCTCATCTCTTCATGAATCTGCTGTGTGCTTGAGGTTTGTAAGGCTTTCAGCTAAGAGTTGCTAGGTAGTGCAAATCCCATTAAGGTATTCCTTAATTGACGCAGACCCCAATTTTCCAGATAATTTTCATACCAAGAGATTTAGTTTTTTTGGTTTTTTTTGGTTTTTTTTTATGTTTTATGTACACAAATGGTGCTAAGCACTGATCTGTTAATTACTAAAGAGATCTCAGAGCTGGTTTGGCAAAGATTTCTTAGACTTGTTCTTAATAGACTGCAATCGCTGATGTGCTGTATGTTTCCAAGGTAACAGTTTGCCAACTCACGGTAACAGCATTACACGTACACATAAGCATGAAACAACTACCCAAGAGCAAAAACTAATGTAATTCTAATTGCCATGGAGAAGTATTACTAGTGGCATCATTGGTCAGAAAACAAAGTGGTTCTGAAGTTTTCATTGAACAGGTGCAGCTGGTGACTGTATCCATGGCGTTTCCAGGAAATTTTTTTAATAGAATTGCTGAGAAAAGACAGAAGTCAATGGGGGTGACTGGTCAACTGATATATCAAACTGCAATGGCCTACAGGACCATTGTTATCTTTGGTTTCAGGGATGTTTTGGTGCCTATAGACCCTGAAATAACAACATTGAGCACTTTCTACTGTCAAAGTCTAAACTTTGTGATGAAATTTGAAAATGATCTTATTGGTGTGAAAAACACAAAAAGTCCAAAGTACTTGCAGATGAAGGAAAGGATTTAAGCATTTGTCTTATAATGAAACACAGAAAAACAAGCGATCCACCAGTCAGAACTAAGTGAAGCAGTTCATGTAGCAGCTGGAATCACCTGTCTGAGTTATCAATCTGTTTTTGGAGTAAACAGAGGTTTACATAAAAAAAAACCCCTTCAAACTTCTTTACTTTTGTCCCATGTTTGCCCATATTTCACAAGTCAGCCATGACCTTCTGTCATAATCCAGAACACATCATGACAACATTCAACTCAATGCAACTTTATTTATGTAGCACAAATGCAAAGGAGCAACCAAATAGTTGCAAAGCAAAACATGGAAGGACACAAAACAACTTGCAAATAATAATAATCATGAAATATAATAGTCATAAAAGGAAGGATATTAATGTTCACTTTACTTCCCATTTTAACGAAATTGATCAGCTACCAATCAGAATTCAAATGACCACAGAGGTGGACTAAGAAATTTCAGAGGTGACCCAACCACCACCCGAAAATGTCATTTGGAGTGTATATGAATGTTATCATTAAGTGTTGCTTCTCTTTTTCTCAGCAGATTTCCCTGGCTGAGACTTATGGTACTTATTGTTCCCTCTTCCCTGTCCTTCCTAGGTCTGGTTCTGTTGGAAGCTTTTCTTTCCACTGGGATTTGCTGACTCATGCATGATCAGGAAGGACCCATTCAGTCGGGTGTATTCCTGACATTGTGTCCATTGGCCAGTTCGCAGGCAGCAATGTATTTGGTGAAGATGTTCTTACCAGAGTGTATTCACTTGTGTGTCCTGTAATCTGAACACGTGTCAAAGGGCAACTTTTTTCTTGTTTTCCTGAGAAGGAGTGCTGTAAGAGCTGCTTGTAAACCTTCAAGTTAACTTTCAGGCGTTCTCACTGGAATGAAATATTTCTCTTTGTGTGTGCGTGTGTGTGTGTGTGTGTGTGTATGTGTATTATTTTTCTCTTATGTGATGTTTTTTTTTTATTTATTTATTTTTTAGATATCACTGAAGCTGTGTGAGCCTGGGTACTTCTAATTTCCTGTTCATACTTTTTGTGCCTGTTATGCTGAAGCTTTCATGCATAAGGTGCCGTACATCCTGCAGAGTCTCTCCTCACAGCAAGAATGCCATTTTTCTGTTCTTGTCTAGTATCTTCTTTCTTTCTTTTTGTCTGAATGGAGACTAATCCTGCCATATGCAAAGTTGCCGTGCTCAGTCCACACGGCGACAAAATCTGGACTGCATGAAGCCTGCTGCAAACCGACCCCGATAGACCCTCACAAATTAGTCACAGTGATAAAATGGGCTGCACCCATGAAGACACTTTGAAGCTGTAAATTCTCTTCTTTTCCCTTTTTCCTTTGACTATGTAGTTTAGTCTTATTGTGGTGATTCCTGTTCCCTGGTGGACGTGGTCAGCCTCTGGCCAGTGGAGCAACATCTGATCAGCATTTGGCAACCAGCATCACATATATCCTCCTGACTACCAGTAGTTCATTTTGTCCTCTGTGGAGGCTTTGTGAACTTTCTTTCTCTCTTCAAGAAAAATGGCCTCCATTGCAACAAGCATGTTTTATGTGTAGAGCAAAAGTGCATAATACTTTTCTTTTTGCTGATTTTTACTTAAAATTTTCTAGTTATATTTTCATTGAATTTCTTATAAACACATTAAATCGTTTCTTAGATAAATATAACTATATTTTATCACAATATTTAATTGAAGCAATGTCCTCCGTAGTGGACATTTGTAGTTACACATTTTTTTTTCCTGGTAGTCAAGAGGATATTTAAGACCAGTCCAGCCTGCTGGTCGTCACCAGATTGTTGGTTGCCATGTGGTAACAGCTCTCTGATCCTGATAATTCTGCTCTGTGCAAGATTCCTGTCAGTAACCTGTCCTGCTCTCTCCTGCCAGTCTGCCGTGTTCCACGCTGGAAAAACACCGGAATCCAGAGATATCAAATGAAACCTTTCTCTGGAACTCCAAACTGTGTCTGCTCATTGGATCCAACTAGCATCACGTCACAACACTTTTCTTTTTCATTTTTTCAAGCATTGTGATCATTTTATCAATATAGCAAAGGTTTTCTGCAATTTCAATGTGTGTATTTAAGTGTTGGTCTATTCGTTTCTAAAGGAAAACCCCAACTGCAAATCTCTTCATAGCGATATGTTTTTAATATAACTGTATCTTTAATCAGACCACTGAAATTAAGTCATTACTGTAACATCATTAATGTAATAGATGCTATTTTTTTTAAAATTCATATTTCTAAGATCTGGAATTAAATGATAAGCAACAAGTAAATTATCTGATTGAATGATAAAACTAAATTAATGAGGTAAAATTTCACAGTGTGCGAAACACTAAAAGATAAGTGAATTTTTTTTTTCTTTTCCATGAGGGTTACCGTTGAAAACAAAATCATTTGCAAATCAAAGACATCTTGTGTGGTGCTGCTCTTATAAATCTGTCAGTTTCAGCTCCACAGAAAAACACCCAATTTGTGGCTGTAAGCTCATGAAAGGAGATTTCTGAGATAACCCTAAAAAACTTAGAGTGCGCTTGGCATTCTCTTGATATGTGTGATTTTGACGTTATTGAAAAGAGAACTAAACATCTCTAAATACTTTAATAATGAACACGCCCACATAAATTTATCACAAGGTGTAAAGAACGCTCTGCAATGTGAATAAGGGTTAGCATCAGATCAAATCTGAATTAAGCAGCAACTCCATACTGCATCAAGTGCCTGAGTCTCCTCTTATGTCAAATCCAGCTAAATTTAGCTTAACATGTTTTTTTTTTTGTTTTTTTTGTTTTTTTTAAATCTTTGGAGCGGCATGTGATGCAGTTGTAAGCCCCGCTGCCTCCCTGCAAGATGGTTCTGGGCTAAGACCTCAGCAGGGGGCTTTTCTGTGCAGAGTTTTGCATGTTCTCCCTGTGCTTGTGTGGGTTTCTCCAAGTGCCCCAGTTACCCCCCACCGTACACAGATGTGTGTTGGGGTGAGTATGCTTACACACCTCTCTATGTGTAAGCACTGTGACGGACTGACAGCCTCTCCTGTCTCCCCGAGGCCCTGAACGGGATTAAATAGGAGTAGAAAAGGGAATGCTTGGATCATAAACAGATAGCTGGATGGATGGAAAATTCTGCTCGCATTTGTAAGCGTCTTTTGTCATGAGAAACCTTTCTGTGTTTATTTGTAATCTGCTGCTTGAATGTAAAAATGAACCCATCCAGACAGGCTACAACTTTAAAAGTTTATGCCAGCTTTGTTTGTACTTTGTTGGTGCTGCTAAACAGCACATTATAATCCTACCGTAAAACTCTGATTTTGATTGGTTTTGACTGCACATTTAGTGTGTTTACATCCAGAGTTAAAAAAATTCTGATCATTATGCAATTTTTTTAAGTTAAAGTAATGATGTCCCTAGCATAATCTGATGTGCTTTATCAGATGATGTCAGTTATCTGATCATGATAAACTGGATTAACATACCATGGCTTCTCCCTCACGATCCAATATCTTCATGTAGACACGTGTACATTATTTATTTATTTTTTTATTTTTTTTTTTTTTACATCTTTGCATGCGCAAAAAACTGTGTCACTTTTGTAATTTTAAGGCCTTTTGTTAAAAGAAAAGCTTGTTAGAAGGTGTGCGAAACAAAAGAAAAACACTGTGGCATGCAGCAGCAGGAAGTCAGAGTGTAAACAAAGTGAAGTATTAATATTTAGGCTTATATGTTCCCACATTAGCATGGCTCATACTAAAAGCTTTGGTACACTACACTACACATATACGTACTGTGATGGCTGTGCCTACAGCCACACATGGGTGATATTAAAATGCACCACACATACACTTAAGATTTATTTTGTTTAACCAGGATTTAATTTACAGATAATTTTGTTTGATATTAGCTTACATTAGTTTAATTTAGCATCACAACAATTCTGGAATAGCATGCATTTTAGTTTGTTGTGGTGGTATTTATTCATTTGTGTTTTTTTCCCTTTAAGTTTCAGTAGCTCCAGTCCTTTGGCTGTGAACCAGCAGATGGCCATGGGGTGGAGCCAGTTAATTGGACCAGACCGATGGCCGAAATGGGAGGAAGAATTTAGGGTTTTGTTTTGGTCATTTAGTTAAATTTTTGTGTGTCATCCCCTTTGTCTGTTTTTGTTTGGGCTGATCAGCCACTATTTAAGTTTACCCTAGTGTGTCATTTATTAGGTCAGTGGGTTTCATTTTATTGCTTGAGTTACTTCTGTTACAAGTTCTTTGATTATAGTTTTGTTGAAGGTGGAATATGTAAGATTTTCAATATTTAAAAATAATTAACTAAAAAAATAACTACAATCATAATTTGATAGTTTTTTTTAAAACATGTAGGTTCCAGTCTGTCCATATTTGATGTGTTATTAAATTACAAGTTTAATTAATGACAAAAACCCTTCTTAAATGTTTGCCTACCAGTAAAAAAAAAAAGTGCTGTTTGTCATTTGTCATTAATTAAACTTGTAATCTAATAACACATCAAATATGGACAGAATGGAACTTACATGTTCTAAAAACTATCTAATTATGATTGTAGTTATTTTATTAGTTAATTTATTTTTAAAATATTGAAAATCTTACATATTCCACCTTCAAGTTAACTTCTTTTTTAGGCCTGATTTATTCACTTATGTTAAAATAACTTTTTCTTTTTTGGGTCATAATAAAAAACCCTATTTTGAACTTTAAACCTGTGCCTGACTGTTCTTCACTGCTCGGCCCATCACAGTACTCTGAATGGAATCTGATGACTGAACTGGAAAATGTAGACCACATGTTTTTGAATGAAGCATTTCTGAAATTCATGTAGATACATCAGATTGGATTATTACAATAATCTGATCCCTCCCAGTTGTCAGATCTTGATGCACATTCCTGCAGCTATCCTTGCCCTGAAGCTTCCTGAGGCTGAGAAAGTGCACATCACAACATCTCCTCTAGTCGTCGTTGGGGTGCGACACAATGCCAAAGCTTAGTAGCGTTGCTTTAAGGAGCCCATCTGTACTTTACAAAGTTTATTAAGGTAAAATTTAACATTCTGGTTGTTACGGAATAGTTTTTTAAAAAAATAATTACAATATTTGTCAACTTCTACATAAAAAGCAGTCGATAGGCAGCATGATCTTGTATCTACATTCAGCTTCTGCAGCTTTGTGATAAAGCTCCTATCTCACTACTTATGACATTTCTACAAATTCATGTACATTTTTATCAGCTGTCAATGACTAGAACAGAAAAATAAAATCCTTACTACGATTAAGGTTGAGGTGGTGAGTGTAATCAACCTTCAGGTGAGAGACCATTGATTCAAATCCCACCCGTTACAACCTATTCTATGGCTTGCATGGTTTGGAGAAGCATGTTTCGGCAAGACAATGGCACGCCACATCCTGCAGCTGTTAATTACAACCTGTCTCTATTGAAAATGTGCAGCGCAATTCAAGCACAAATGGAGACGTTGGACTGCTGAGCAACTGAAGTTGCATATCAAGCAAGGTTGGAAAACAATTCCACCTACAATGCTTCAACAGTGTCCTCACTTCCTGAAGGCTTATAGAGTGTTGTTAAAAGGAAAGGTGATGTAACACAGAAGTCCGTCTCAGCTTTTTTAAAACATGTTTCAGGCATCAAATTCAAAACGAGTGAATATTGATAAATGAGTTTAAAAATGTATTATCTTGTGTTCGTAATTTGCAGTGTATTCAAGTGATTAGACATTAAAAAGTTATTAGTGCAACAACACAGGAATCATTACCAAAAACATAGATATGGTTTTACAATATAGATGGGAGTAAGGTTTACAACAGGGCTCTCCCACTCCAGTCCTTTCACTGCTCTAACACACCTGACTCAAAAGAAAGGCTTCTCCCAAACAGCAGTTCTGCACAAGTCTCTTCATTTGACTCAGGTATGTTGCAGCAGGAAAACATGTAAACTGTGGGAGCCACAGTTCTGCAAGTGTCGGGAGTTTCCCAGTTACAATAAACCCAACTCAAGTCAATGGGTAAGTAGCAGACTGGTGCAGAGTTTGATGTCAAGCTCTGCACAAGTCTGCTTATGAAATCTAATGTGTGTTGCAGCAGGGAAACTCCCAACACTTGCAGGACTGTGGCTCTTGAGGACTGGAGTTTGACATGCATGGTTTACACTGTATCCTGCTTTAATATCTGCGAAACAGAAATATATTCTTTCGCATTTCTTTTACATGATGCGAACAGTTTAGAGCTCAGTGTAGCATGGTGTGTTTTTGTTGGAGAAGATTGTTGTTCATTGACAGATCTGATTTAACTCAGGAGTAAAATGAGATTTTGATACTTTAGTTTCTTATTGTGATTTGATATGAATGTCAGTGATTATGTGCCATCAGCATGCCGTGTTGTCTCATATTGATCACCGACTCTTGAGTCTAATGAAAAAGCAATCGTATTGTCACAGAATATGTGATTTCGGCAAACATGGAATCATTATCCATTGAAAGGATATAATTTTGTTCAATATTTTACAATTATTGTTGAGGCTGGGCTTTAATAGGCGCTACGTCTTCACACAGCTCAGAAGCAGAGTCTCCTGTGGGAGAAAAATCGTTTCTATCCGTGTAGATCTCGGACTTTACATGCATGAAAAAGCGATATAAAAAGGCTTTACAATACACTGAGGGAAAAGAAAACCCTCCACTTGCAAATTAGGCCCTCTTTACATTCTAGTAAAGAAGACAGACTGGAAGTGAACAAGCCTTCAACACTTTCACTCCTCACCAGTCATTATGAGTTTGTCATTATGAGTGACCACAATCTTGCAACGAGCTTGCTCATTAGAAACATACTGTATAAATAAGAAGCTTGTACTTCATCCAACAGTTAACATGATGCCGTGCCAAGCAGCTCTGGTGGCATGGGAATGAAAAAGAAGACTGAGAAAAGTCCACAGCTTGTCAAGATCAAACGTTCTGACGCACCTCTTCAGTACGTTTGTTGTTAGCTTTTCTTGAGAAACGCGGCCGTCTCTCAGTGGATTTTGCAAGCTTCTGAAAAATGTTTGCATTGCTGGTCAGTCTTACATGTCACAAGGAATTAATTCAAGGATGCCTTGTGCAGCGATTGTTCACATAGAAAATGAATTGGGAGCGTTGTGTCGTATTCAGTGAGCCTTCACCCCGAGGCTGACATATGCTTTGCTGAATCTTTTGTGTTATCGCTGGCACTAGTTCAAATGACAAATGTCGGTAGAAGGAGATTATGTCAGCTCTACTAAATACAGTCCTCTATTTTCATGCATACATACACAATATTTTCTGGGATGTGCATGTTTTGCTTCGTGCAGTTGCCAACTGGAAAAAGCAGCCCATCACCAGCTGGACTGCTGAAACTCACTATATCACACACACTCTTGTACTTTTCCATGCATATTTTCCACTGGGACTTTATGAAGGCCGATGTTGAGATCTTACATAACACCCCTCCTTCCCTCTTTTCTCTTCTCTCGAACCATATCTTTCATTCACTGATTGTCAGCAGCCATTCAAAGCCGAAATAATGTGCTTAGGAATCTTAGCCAGAGAAGGAGAGATGGAAATGCTAAATAACAATGCATTCATTTATGGCCATTAGCATTCAAACTATTGTTCAGAGACAAAGCTCCTGTCCTCGTCATACCTGGACTCCCGCCACAAACAGGCTCATGGATTTACAATCCACTCTATGCTTTGTGTCCAGCGTGATATTTTGAGGGCGATGGCACTTAAATGCCACTAGGAAAAAGGAAAGGAAAGCTGAGGAATGGAGATGCGCGCTAGAGGGGGTAGCGGTTGCGTTGTGTGTGTGTGTGTGTGTGTGTGTGTGTGTGGGGGGGGGGTTGTGACAGTGCCTGAGGGAACAAACATCACCACCTGTCTGGCTCCCTGACAGCAAGGAGCAGACAGGTGGATAAAGGAATAGGATGAGCAGAGCTTTATATAATTTTATATATATATATATATATATATATATATATATATATATATATATATATATATAAATTCATGTTTATTTTTTAGCACAGAACTGAAGCATCTTTCCAGCTGAGAGAAGGGCATCAGTCTGTCTTTGCTCAACTAGGACTTTAGCACGCAGCAGCTGTCTGTGTCTGTCTGAGTGGCGTGTTATTAGACACTATACCTGGCCAGTGTCTCACCGCAGATCTGGAATACCAACATGCATCTGTCTGGCCGTCTGTTATCCTCACGCTGCCTGTCACTCTGCCTGCCTGTCCTCCAGCTGCATGTTTTTATAGCAGTGTGCACATTTTGTCTAACTGTTCACCTGCTTGTCTATCACATGCATCCAGCTACCTTGTCGCCGCGCCATCACTGCCTCACAGTCTACTTGCCAACATGTTTTGTTTCCTTGTTCCCCGGGGATCTTATAAACTGATCGATGACTGAGGGATGTACTGGGATCAGAGATCCATAGCTGCCTCAGGGAGCCTACCAAACTGTACAGACTCCTACATAGTACATCATGGTGGCCTTCAAAACTCACACATGCAGTCAGCTTGTAGAGCGAGCCAATACACCTCACATATCATCAGCAGCATGGACTGAAATGAAATGTGTGGAGGCTTATAAAATGTAGAGGGCAAGGGAGTTTGTTTAAATGTCATTGTATGTGATGTTTTATTTAATTTTTAGAGTCTTTGTAGTAAGTTGCCATTTTAATGAGACATTTTAAAGTCTCACTAAAATGTCTTTGTTCCTGTTTGTGCTGGAAGAAGAGAACTTTTGTTGCCATAATTTGTCTTGGGTATCATAACAGGGGTCTTCACTCAGTGAATAGGGGTCTATAAATATGCTAATCTGTGCCAGGCCACGTCCTCATCCACCAGCAGATGGCCCCAGCCTGCCTACGCTGTGTAATGACATCCATCTGGCCAGCTCTAAATCTGAAGTAATCAGCTGTATGCTTGAACCAAAGAGCGTTTTTCATGATGCCTGGGTCTGCATGTGGGCCTGTCAGTGTCATGGTCATGCCCTGGCAGCTCAGCCAGCTGTCGCCCAGACCTTTGTGAGGACTTTTTTTATACTGTGTCATTTTCTTTTATTCTGACATTGTATTGTGATCCTTTGTTTTATTAGTCTTAAGTTCCAAATGTTTAATTTTCTGTGTAAAGCCTTTTTGTTAACTTCTGTTTATTTGGCTTTACCTTTTGTTTCGCTATCTATGATCTGTGTGTCTTGTTGACACTGTCGTACAGAGCAAAAAGAGGTTTCTAGGTTTGAATCTATGAAAGAACCTTTCTCTGTAGAGATTGTGCTCACTATTATGAATAAATAATAATCATATTATAATAATTGTAATATAGTTGTCTGTGCCTCGCAAAAGTTACAAATCATCTATGTTAGGATTTGTTGGGGTTGATTGCCTTTGGTGTTAGCTGGAGGCGAGCTGCAAGCATAAACTGTTGCTGCTGCAGGGGACACTGTTTGGACAGGGAAACTGCAGACTTTTTCGACTTTGGAAATATTTTGTTTTTGACCAGGTATTTGCTTATGGCATACACAATGCTGGGGCTAGCATTTAATTTTTTATGAACAGTTTTGTTTTTATTTTTTTATTAACTGCTTAAGTGCTTCCTTGGCAAAAAAAACACACTCAAGACATAGGATCCAACGAACAGTAGCAACTGTGACGGAGTCTCATTACTTTTCTCCAAGATATTTGATTGGTTAGGATATTGGAAGGAACTTTGGCATTTTTACTGTGTACAAGACAGATAAAGGGCTGCACGGTGGCGCAGTGGTTAGCACTGTGGCCTCACAGCAAGAAGGTCGCTGGTTCAATCCTTGGCTGGTTTGGTCAGTGGCCTTTCTGTGTGGAGTTTGCATGTTCTCCCCGTGTATGCGTGGGTTCTCTCCGGGTACTCCGGCTTCCTCCCACCATCCAAAGACATGCATGTTAGGTTAATTGGTCACTCTAAATTGCCCCTAGGAGTGAGTGTGAGCGTGAGTGTGGTTGTTCATCTCTCTGTGTGGCCCTGCGATGGACTGGCGAGCTGTCCAGGGTGTACCCTGCCTGTCACCCAAAGCCGGCTGGGATAGGCTCCAGCTTCCCCGCGACCCTGAATTGGAATAAGCGGTTCGGAAAATGAATGAATGAAGACAGATAAAGCATGATGAATGGCGAGTCGCGAGATTTTGCTCAAACTGACAGCTGGGTTCAACCCTGATGGCTACCCTGACAACCCTCAGTTCATCCTATTTTAAAAACAAGGAAACATCTGATGAACATCATCGTTTGATTTCAGATTTCAAAGCTGATCCAGAAAAAAAAATCATGCTCTACAGAGGTGTCAAACTCCAGTCTTTGGGGGCCGGTAATCAGCAGGTTTTTGTTGCTTTACTCTACAAAAACAGCTGATTCAAATCAAATGGATCCAGCAGCTTCTTGTCAACATATCTATGAATTTCAGTCAGGTGTGTTGGAGCATGGTGAGAACAAAAACCTGCAGGATACTGGCCCTCGAGGACTGGAGTTTGACACCTCTACATAAAAAGTCAATGAAACCCTTGCTGACTGGTTGTCAGCGACAGAAACAAGTTGAACATTTTCGACTTTCTTGTGTCGCATCACAAGCTCCTGTATGCACGGTTGTGTGAACAAGGGCAAAATTTCACATGCATGAATGAGAGAGAGAATGAGCTATGCACCCCTCCTCCTTCTCCATGTGTTGAGCTTATTAGAGGGCAGGCTCAATGGCAGTGTCCACTACTAATGGGAGTGGTTATTTTCCTCTATGAGGTCACAAAGGGAAAGACCTCAGACTCATGCATTTTCTTTTAGCACATGTTTGCTAAAATTTGAAGAAAGCAAGTGAGAGAGGTGACAGTTTTCCCTCTTTGGGCCTCAAACACTGGCTATGGGGACACATACGACTGCTCAAGAACCTTTAGAAAGTAAATTTTGCATAAAATGGGGCCTTTAAAAAATTATACTGTATCACTAAGATGGTCTTATTCTGTATAGGATTATTTATTGTCAGACTAATTATTTAGTGATCTTACACTCGATTGGAGGCTGTGCTGCACAAGTGATTTCTCCTTGTACATTAGACATTTTTCAATGACTGGCATTAGTTTCCATGACAGTGGAAGAATCGATTAACCGGTGGGATCAACCCATCAATCTATACAAAACCAAAGTAAGGAGTGTGGATTCACAGAAGGATAAATGCTGTAAAAAAAATGGCAATTTCATCTTTTTCTCTCAACCATTCTGATGGGAAATTTAATTAGTGAGGAAAATGAACAAGTTTGAAGTTCAAACAGTGGAAGAATACAGAGAGTGCAGTTTATGTGTTTCACTGAGACATTCCTGCAGGAACATATCCTGGACTCCCATGTGCCTTGCTCTGCTTTAATACTGTACAGGCAGACTGAGACAGTAGAATAAGTGGGAAAAGTAAAGGTGGAGATATTGCAGTGCTTGTCCACAGCATGTGGTGCCACCCTGGGCATGTCACTGGAAAGGAAAGGATCTGTTGGCTGAAAACCTGGTGTAAAGATGCTACGGATACTTTATGATGGTGCTTTGAGGTGACAGACTACAGCATCCTTTGTGAGCCAAGGAGACAACAATAATGCCATGACTGAATGTGACAAGAATTGAATGAACTTCTCTGTGGAGAACATCGTTCCCACAAGAGGATACTTTCCCAAGCCCTGGATCACCAGTGACCTGAAAAAACTGCAACACATAAATAGGAAAACCTTCAGGAAGGAAGACAGGGAGTTATTGAATAAAACACAAAAGCAATTTGATCCAAAGATAAAGGGTGCAGTGTCTTAGGTTTAAAGCCCACATCATCTACCTCCTTGAAGGAGTCCGTTCTCATTCAGACAAATCAGGCAGCACGATGACGATAGCTTTCTTTTAGCTTTCAGTATCATGTGAAAAGCTCCTGCAAATACAGGAGGATACCTCCACAACCACCTGGATTTATGACTGCCTGACATAACAAACAGACCACAGTTTGTGTGTCTGAGATGTGATCAGCAGCACAGGAGCACCACAGTGGACTGCACTCATATTTTTCTCCTCTCTGTACACATCAGACTTCCATGACAAGGCTTCTGCAAAACATACTCTGCAGCAGTGGGATTTTTTCCGGTGATGGACATCAGCTAAGTACAGAGAACTGGTCAGTCACTTTGTGGCATTGTTGTGGAAACAATCGCCTCATCTTCAACAAAAACAAAACAAAAGAGATTATTGTGGCTCTTAGGAGGAAGATGAGTAAGCAAAGTAATATTTCTATCCTGGAAGAAGAGTTGGCTGACGACTGTAAATATCTGGACAACAGACTAGACTGGAAATGCAAACCTAAAGCCATGTACAAGGAAAGTCAGAGCAGCTTCTTGATCCTGAGGAAGCTGAGATCCTTCAATCAGAGTCGGAGTTGAAGAAAATGAACAAACTGATCAGGAAGGCTGGCTCTGAGCAGAGGGCAACGTTGGAGACCTCGGAGCTGACGATCCAGAGAAGAATGCTGCAGATGTAGCTAAACATTATTTTTAGGAAACAAAAGGGTGTGTTCAGTCAGAGACTTCTTCAGTTCCGCTGTAACACAACAACAACAAAACTCCCGCTACAACATTATAATTTCTTTTTGAGCATAAATAACATATTTTCAAGTTTATTTAATCAATTTTTTCCATAATGGGAAGTATGAGTACCCACCTATCCTAACCTCATGTTAGAATTTAGTTTTATTACTTTCTGATTGTTTTTTTTTTCCAATTTAACGTGTAATCATTCATTTAACACTTTTATATTCTTTGCATTATTAATGAACATTTAACCCATTTCTTTTTGCATTTTTTCATTTCACTCCTCTGATGTGCCATTTTATGCTACTTATTTGATGAAATTTGATTAAGGTTATTTTATCATATTTTATTTGTTTTAACTTAATAGTATTTTTTGTGTTTTTGTTTCATCTTTTAGATTTAAGCTTAACATATGTTCCTCAAACTTCCGGTGTTTTAGTTTCTTTCAGAGACATAATTTTATGTACAAATGCGTGTGTGTATGTGTTTCTTGTGTGTGCGTGTGTGTGTGCGTGTTCGTGTGTGTGTACGTTGTGTATTGGTATGACTCCTGAGCTTGTGGACTGGAGGACTTGATGGGTAAAAGTCTTTCTTTTATTCATTATGCTGATTTTAAAGCACTTCATGTTGCAATCTCTTTGTATGGAAAAGTGCTTTATAAATAAGGTTGATTGATAGTCAGAGCACTTGCAGATTGAAAAATCAGTGGGGAATTTTGATGGGGAATAAAGGTAGCAAGTGTTCTCAAGGAGCCACACAAGTGGGAATTTTCAGTCTGAAACAGCTCAAGCCTTAGAAATGTTATTATTGCTCGAGGAATTGCCACATATAATGAATGTCATGCTATGCTACTTTAGCATCAGACACTTGTTTACTTGTCATTATTTTCTCTGCTGAAGAACGTCCTTGTTGCTCCATGGGTTTGCATGCATGATATCTCGCTGACGTAGTCTGTCTCTGAGGTGTGTACATTGTCCAGGTTTTTATTGTAAAGCTGTGCTGTTTATTGAGGATTTTATATCCCGCTTTGAATGCAATCTGTCATGGCTGTGAACATCCCAAACTAAACCTGCATATTAAGATGGAGGCAGAAATCACAAGATGTTTCAAATGAAAAGAAAGCATTTTCTGCATTGATAGAGGGATTGATGGAAATATGTTGTGATTAGTTTTGTCGCACACTGATCCTTATGACTGAAAAACACAACTCATGTGAGCATGAATGTTCCAGTTGAGAAAGAGCTGCCTGCGACATCTGTGATGTCTGAATTTGTGATGCTTGTGAGGACACATTGAACCTGGTTCTGGGAACATTATTTGCAGCTTGGTTCTGCAGCCCGGCCAGCCGACTTTGCCTGCCAAACACATGTACGACATAACTGACTCTCCAGGCTGCAGAAAAAACAGGCAGATGTGCACTTTGGCCTGAGGAAAAGAAGAAGAAGCTTTCAAAACCCAAACAAATGTTTAATTTAACAATGTACTCGTCCGCTCTATTGTTCAATATTGGAGAGCAATAAAAGGCAAGTACGTTCAACCCTCTCTCATTCCTTCTTTTCTATTCCTTACACACATGCACACGCACACACACACATACACACGCACACACAGAGTATTTCCCTGGTGGATAAATCAGTCCTTTCATGCTCTGTCGTCTGGCTGACCCCGTTATACTGTATTTCTATAGAAGTCCCTCTCTTTTACTTTTTGAATGGTCACACATACATTTCCATCCTTTTTCCCTCCCTCTCTCTCTTCATCAAAGAGCTTCTGGTGAAGTCGATCTAAAGACCACTGCGGACTAAAGATATGGGTCTTACAGCATGTGTAATGACTGAGGAGGATATACCGGCCTAATGAAATTTGCGTGTGGAAGCACGAGTATGTGTGTGAAGATGATGAGGTATAATTTGTTCTTAAGTGATAAGAATAGAGATGATAGCCTTTTGAAATAAGACTACGACGATCTTACAGATGGTCTGATTAACATCAATATAATGATGTTATCATGGGATTATAAGGGGATACTTTGGTGCGGATGATAATGTGGTTAAAGACGATGATGAGGATTTTGATGCCATATTGAAAATGTGTGGTAGTGATGGCACAAGATTACCTGCTATTATTATGTCAAAACAGTGTTTTTATTTATCTCTAAACATATATTAAAATATTTGTTTCTTTCACAAAAGCACTGTGTGACCTTAATATCTCAGAAATGCATCCATTATTACATTATTTCCAACCATTGATCAGTCAGATTACTGCAAACATTTAATCCTAAAAGTATGATTTGAGAAATAAATCTGTTTATCTTGCATTCAGAACAGAGTCTTATCTTTACAGAACTTTTAATGTTTTAGCAATACAATCAAAACATGGATTTAAAGGTTGCACAACATGAATAGGTCCCATTTCTGCACTTTTAATAAACACTTTAGATAGACTTTTAAGATGCTTTACTACTTGTTCTCTGGGACACTGGAAAAGAAGCTCTGTGAGGTCAGCAATTAAATTTCTGGGATATTCTTCCGTCAAAATACCCTTGAAATAAAGTTATAATGGTTTCCTTTTCAAACCATGAATGTTTAAGTCCTTTCATCGCAACTTGTTTAAGCACACGTTACATTGAGAAGTAAATGGCCTCAGGGTGTTTCCCAAGTCAGGGTCTGCACACTTCCAAGTGCGCAGACTGCGTAGGCAACAAAGTGTTTTACGTTTTCTGCACACACCGAAGTGCGCTTACTGCCAGTAAAATGAGACGGCATATCTAGTGGACGAGAATTACCCATAGTGCTCCAGTCCTCTGTTGCCTGGCAACTACATATGCCCAGTTTATTGTATTACTGATCCCATTCTTCAGCAAAAAGACACAAAAATATTTTTAAAATGACAGAAAATGGTGCCAGTAGTTTAAATTAGATTTATTTTAATTTTTCCTTTGTGTCTAAATGACAAACATAAGGAGGAGGCGGTTTAGACAAACTTTCCTCTGGCTGACAGCTCATCCTGTCACGCTGACGTTAACTTCAGTGAAAAATAATCCTTGTTAGATGCATACACAGTCGTTCTCATATGTATTCATACTCTCCCATTAAAGAAGTGTGCAGAAAAACAGCTTCCTTGGAAATAAGCTGAAATTGACAATAGTAATAATATGTACAATTGTTATGAAAACCATGACATTATTATATATCAAACTAATATATGTATACATTTTTAAAAAAAAAAAATCCTTTGTTTTCACTCGAGTCAGATGTTTTCTGTTCCTCAGTCAGACTCCTGCACCTGTTGACAGGTATTGTCCCACTGTTCATCAGAAAAATTCTCTAATTTGTCCAGTACTGATTTGTGTGTTTTTTTTTTTTCTTTAACTCAATTAAATGACACTGAATTATAATTTAGTACCTTTTTAAAATATTGTTCCCTATTTCAGTCTCCAGTTATCTGAGTGACTGTAACAAATTCAGCCTTTTCTTTAATGAAAGTGGACGAAGACATCTGAGGATGACTGGAATGAAATTAATTTGTGGTTACTGGACACAATACCGCTGTCCTCCCAGCTTGTCTGCTGGGACAAATATGTGTGTGTGTATACATAAAAATAAATAAATGGTCTGGCTGGTGTGGTACCAACACCGGTATCCTTCGTTTTAAGCTAATCTGGAGGCAAGCGAAGTGTGGATTTGAAAGGGTGGACTCGAAGGAGCCTTTTAATTTGGACAGCACTTGGCGCACCACTATGATGTATGCAGTCGACGAATCCACACTTGGAAGTGTGCAGACCCTGAATTGTGAAACACCCTCAGAGATTAAACCAGCGCACACGGCAAACTGAGCAGACTTCCAAATAAACAGAAAAATGCACTACTCACTAAAGGTTAGGACAGGGGTGTCCAAAGCCGGTCCTCAAGGGCTGCTGTTGTGCAGGTTTTTCATGCATCCTTGTTCCACCACACCTAGCTTCCATTAAATAGATCCAACAGCCAATGGAGCTATGCACATTGAATGATGCAGTTTAGTCAGGTGTGTTGGAGCAGGGAAAGATGGAAAACCTGGAGGATTGTGACCCGGGGTCAGAGATACTCAGATGTTGTCTGATGCCAGAATCCACCTTAAATGTCCTGTAACCTTTATGGGCGAACTTAATTTTCATGTTTAATTACTGCATGACATGCTGTTCCCTAACAAGGTGATTAACTGGAAAAAATTAATAGATAGATAAATAAATCAAGAAAATATCTGCCTGATCCATTATTCAACCAAATGTTTTGGTTTAATGTATTAATTTTGTGTTTAAACAGTCTTCTACATCAGCAGTTCTCAATGTTTTTGCAACGCAGTACCTCTTGTAAAATATTTTTTCAGCCAAGTGCCCCTTGACCACTGAAAAGTATTTTTAGTTAAGAAAAAAGATGAAGGCTGCATGGTGGGACAGTGGTTAGCACTGTGGCCTCACAGCAAGAGGGTCACTAGTTCGATCCTTTGCTGGGGAGGGGTTTGGTCAGTGGCCTTTCTGTGTGGAGTCTGCATGTTCTCCCTGTGCATGCGTGGGTTCTCTCTGGGTACTCCGGCTTCCTCCCACCATCCAAAGACATGCATGTTAGGTTAATTGGCTACTCTAAATTGCCCCTAGGAATGAGTGTGAGCGTGAGTGGTTGTTCGTCTCTCTGTGTGGCCCTGTGATGGACTGGTGAGCTGTCCAGGGTGTACCCTGCCTGTCGCCCAAAGCCAGCTGGGATAGGCTCCAGCTTCCCCGTGACCCTGAATTGGATTAAGCGGTTCAGAAAATGAATGAATGAAAAAAGATGAAATACACCACCTTGTCATTTGTGTTTGTTTTATTAAACTTTAACCGTCCTAAACAATGGCAATTATTTTGCACACCTCTACCCCGCTTCAACCAGGACTCCGTTGTTTGCGTTGTCAAGGAGACAGTGACTGACGGATACGATGGGACTTGTTACGTGTGGGGTTCACGTCAGAATGTGGGATTTTGGGAGGAAATGGTGTAAACCTACAAACGTACACTTCCATTTATTGAAATATATTAGATATTTATACAATATTTTTATATTTTTTTATTTCAGGATGTTTTAAAGAAAACACAAAATGATACATGTTTTCAAAAAGTTTCACGTACCTCCTGGAATGCCTTGAAGTACCCCCAGGGGGACGCATACCCCATTTGAGAAACGGTGTTCTACATTATACTGTTCACATTTTGACAATATGACACCAAGACAAGATCAGACACATGACAAGTTATGGAGACATAACTTTTGGTATGTTTTGAAAGAACAAAAGTATCATGTTTTGCTACACCAAAATATATTATGTTTAGATATAACTGCTCTTATTTACTTTTGTTTAGATAAATTGTTTAAAAGTCAAGAATTATCATTGTGTGATTCTGCTTAGATGTCCTATATTCAAGATAAAGTATCAGCCTGCCAATTTCACCTGAAAGTAGAATATCCACAAAATTTCATGAGCGGTACACTAACCATGCAGTTTTATTCTACATGTATTTTCATTATCTTCATTTAGATCATGGACAGCTGGTACGAATTCCGTTTGTAAGCTCAACTTTCTGTGAGGTTGTTTTGAATTGGCTTTAGATAATAAAATGTGGCATCACAGATTAAAAAGTCAAACGCAGTGCGGTCCAGTAGGCTAATGTACGAATCAAACATTTGGTTTTAATTCCTTTAGTTCTGATTGACATGATAAACACTGGATTTCACTTTCAGTCCAGTGTGTTAAGTTTTTAGTGTTTAGACATATTACTTTTACACACTAAGTTTGATAGATGTTTGTTGTTTAATTACTTTGGAGTGGTCTATTTAACAACAAACTGGAAATCAGAATTTTAAATTTAGCGGGTGACCGATAAATAGATAAAATATTGCCATTTAGAGGTGGGATTTCCGAAACCAAGTAAAAGTAAGGCATTGTTGGCTTAACTCTTTTCTAAGTGAGTGAGCTTCACAAGTGCAGATGCAAATTTGCTGTTAAACACAGAGCAAAAAAACCAAGAGCAAGTTTCAAGTTTCCTACTCCAGCTGTGAAACAAATGCAGTATGATTTGAAATTTGAGGCTTGGTGGATGATGTACACATGAGGAGGTTAGATATCTCACTGTGAAAGTTGACAGTGTGAAGTTGAAATTGGCGGCAAATGTTCAAATCCAGCAAAGTGGCAGAGTTGTTTTTTTTCAGAGTTTTTGAGTTGGTATTGATTCCAAACACTTAAATGTACTATATGATCTCAAACATAGAAAATTTGCTTTAAATAGCCTCCTTTAACATACAATTTACAAACTGTTGTGTGACAAAGCCCACTGAATCCCCTTTGTAGTGCTCTTTGTACTCCTTATAGAAAATTCTTTAAGTTTAGTCAAGGTTTAATCATGGTTAAAAAGTATTAAAATGATTACATTCTAACCATCATAGCTATCGTATTCATTTTAACTGCAATGTTAAAAAATCATTTTTTAAAATCACCAGACATAATAGTTCTGCACCGCAGCCTGCCCATGCCTTCCCATTCAGGTCAAGAGTTTATCGCAGTGATGGGCAACTCTGGTGAGAGCAGGAGTCCTACATGTTTTCTGTGTGTCCCTGCTCTAACACAGTTGATTAAAATCAGTTGGATCCAACAGCTTATCAAGTTCTGCATGGTAACTATCTCATTTGAACCAGGTGTGTTGGAGCAGAGACACATAGAACACATGGGAGTGGGCTCAGGTTCCCCACCACTTTATCATGTGCTTGTACTCTATGCTAAACAGTAAAGGTGAGACGGAAGTTCTCCAGCACATCTGAATCAAATAAATATCTCGTTACCAGACCTCTGAAGAGCTCAATGACATGGAGATGAAGGAATTCAGCCATTTGACTGAAGTGAAGAAGGGATGCATCTAAAAGTTGCACTAGTAGATCTCCAGGACTGGACTTGGGTAACCCTGCTCAAGTTTAATGAATTGCTTTTTGAATGCAGATATTTGTCAAGTAAAATTTTCAGAACAGTCACAAAATTGATAGTTGGTAAGCTCATGTGTTAGAGCAGCAATGCAAGATTGAAGCATTTGTTTTCTGGTTAACAGGTGCAGTACACTGTTAAAAGGGAAAACGTGTAAATAACATCCACATCCAACACCTAAAACACACATAAAACGTTTAATTCTGACTTTTTACATATGATAAACTAACTTGGGTAATATTTCTTTTAAGAGTGGTTCAAATCTGCTCAAATAAAACCAGTCCTTGCTGCATCAAATTTATTGACCTACTAACAACTTATAGTTTTTTACAGTGTTTTTAATTGACTCAACCCTGAATGTTACATTTCTAAATTAGGTGTAAATGAGATTGTGGTTGATGGATGCTTTGGGGATAAAAACAATATGCTTCTGTAGAATATGAGTTAAAAAGGTGTGGACATGCTATAATTATAAAAAGCAAACAAATAAATTAAACAACAACAACAACCAAAAGGGGGGGGAACACAAAGAAGAAAGGAGGCAAACGGTCAGAAACTAGTCTGAGTAGTTCTTTATAATCGGTGATGAGCTAACTGTGGCCACTGCTTTCCACTTTTCACATTAAAGGCTAAAGCTAAATAAATTAAACAGATTAAGAAAACACAAGTTTTTTTTTTAATTTTTTTTTATCTACAACGACTAGTTACTAAGTAGGCTAAACTTTGAACCCATGAAGTAAATATAAGACACTGTAATGCTATTTACAAGCTTTAATACGAAACCTGGTCACATGAATAGTACAAGTTATGTCAAGTTGATATTTGATAGATGGCGAGGATGATGATGATGATGATGATGATGATGATGATGATGATGACCATGGTCATGCTGGTTGGTTGTAATTATGACCGACGCTGAACACAGCTGGGAACCAGTGTTAATCACTTCGGAGAAGGAGCCGTGATGATGAAGACCTCAAGACACAAAGCCGTGCAAATTAGAGGTAGGCGTTAAAGAGAAATCGTGCCTGGAGATTTTTCAAGATTTGCTTCTGTGTGGAAGACAGAGGAGCGTGAGCGTGAGCCACAGAGAGAGAGAGAGAGAGAGAGGAAGAGAGAGAGAGAGAGAGAGAGAGAGAGAGAGCCACAGAGAGAGAGAGAGGCGATTACAGCGTCTGTCCTTCTTGGACTCAGTTCTGTGACCGGCTGACGGGCAGCACGAGCGACCGACAGAGAAACTTGAGACAATCATACCGAGATCTGACACCTAGAGGTAATATCTAAATATTTTTCTTTCTAGTTTATTTTCTTCTTCTTTCCATATCTCTGTCAGACTGACTGAAGAGCAGACCTAGTTTCCCCCTCGCTTCATATTTTTGGGAATTGCGTTCCTCCCTGCCTGCTCTTTTGGCATCCCTGCTTGGCATCCACTTCAGATCACGTTTTAAATGTTTTTTTTTCTTGGTTCTAAAATAAATCTTTAAGTATCATCTTAAAGCACTAAAATATGTTTTTTTTTTGGAGAAGAACAGAAGCATGTGGTTGATTTCCACAACGGACCGTCTCCGTGCGCATCTGTGACACTGAGAGGTCTGTGTCCTTTGAAAAGTATGAACATATTTACCATCTTACTGTAGTTGAAATAAACATATTGGAGCCAGTTTCGTAATGGCCGACTGAGTGCCACTTGGGAGTCCTTCACGTCCAAAGAGACCGTGGACCTGTCCGCTGGCGCACGCTGATGTGTGGGGGAATTTAACCGCCATAATATGTGTTCTTTAGCCGACACTGATTGATTCCTTTATTGATCCGCTCATCGACCTGACAGGATTTGTTATCCGTGCTCGCCTGCGATCACAAGGTGAGAAGGATGTCACTTTTGTGCAGACTGGACAGGCGCAATATATTTATTTATTTCTTTGGCGCGTGCGAGACGGTTCCCTGGAGACGCGCGCAGCGGCTGACAGACTGTCGCCGACAACCCGGGGCAAACGCTTTTACCTTCGCGCCATCCGCACGTGCACGCTCGTCTGCGGATCAGCGCGCCTCTAATGAGGTTGGTCGCTTCAGAAAACCCGGCTTAATTACGTCCATTCATTACGCTCCCCTATAAGTCGGCGATCATCAGTGTTTGGCTTCATTACCAGGGGTGATGCGTTTGTGCCTTTACAAACCCCCCCCCCTCCACCCCCGTCTGTACTCTGCGCACAAACGTAATAATATTTGTGTGAGACCTTAAGTATCCCCTGCCCCTCTGGGAAATACATTTGCTTGGATTTATGACCCGACTTCTCAGGTTCTATCGATTATAACAGCCTGCTGTGTACTATATTTTTTGTAAGAGGGAGAAAAGTGGGTCTGCGAGTGTCTATACATAATTTCTTGATTTGGTACAACCATTTCTGCAGCTGAGGTCAATTCTCAACTTGAACATCTTTGCACTTATTGCCCCCCTGCTGAGCACATAAACACTAATATTATACATGAATGACTTCTACACAAACATACACATCATGAGCCTTTAGCGACTATAATGGCAGTGATTGGTGTGAGTCATGCTTGTGTATATGGAAAGCTCATGTATTAAACATCACTGTGGGAACACCACCGCTGGATTTGCATATGTGAAAATCCACAACTAATTTAGCTGTGTACATGTTGAGTTTTGCAACAGTTTTTACAAGCGCGTCTCAGCAATGTTCCCTGGACCATTGGCCATCATGGGTCTTAATTGTAACAAAATCTGAAGCAGGAGACACTCTGCTCCTCTAATTTTGTTAGTGTGCCAATCTTGGTTAGCATTCAATTATAGGTTGTTTACACCAAACAGTGACTGATGGAGACAAGGGAGAAAACAGGAGATGAAAAAAAAAAAGGCAGAAGGAGGATGGGGGAGTTTAGGCCACATTAAGAGATAGAAGGGAGGTGGGGGGGTGGAGTGATCTGATAGAAAAATGAGTGGAGAAGGTGAGGAAGTGGTGGTGGTTATAAAAACAGGCAGGTTGCACAGAGTCATTGAGTTATGTTGGTGATAAAACTGCCTGAAGAACAGAAACTAGAATGAGAAGCGCTGCTGTTGAGGCAGGAGCAAAACATTAAGTCCCACTAACGTATTGTGTGTTTTCACCGGCCGTTTGGAAAGGCTTCAGGATAGGTGGTGGTTTACTGAGAAAGAAGGAGTGATGAAACAGCCCTGAAAAAAAGACATAAAGGAAGCACATGCTCTATTTAAAGATTTGCTATGGAAGTTCATGGGAATATCAGAGTCAAAGGAGCATTAGAAAACAACATCTGAACGCACGTCCTAGTTGATGTTTTTCTGTAACCGTCTCCATCTGCCAATCTCCAACAACCTTGTTGCCTCTCCTGCCTGAAGTTACTTGTAATGCTTGCCAGGACGACAGATTTCTCACTAATATTGTTCCAAAGACTACACAGGCTCTTCCTTTTAATGGCTCAATCAAAGTCCATCAGTTATCTTCCCTCAAAGATGATACAGTTGTGTCTAAACATGCTGATCTGTAGAGGGAAATATAGCCTCATATACAACTCACTCAGGGGACATCGTCAATGATCAGTGCATCCTCCACTTCTTTTGATACCTTCCTAATGAGAATGGGAACCCCCCAAGACAAGCACCCATGGGGGCCTTTTTTCTCTTTTGTAGCAGTGTCTTTGTGCGGCAGTCGACGGCCATCTACCATTCATTAGCTGACAGTTTAGTCAAGTGAATCACACAACATGGCCTCCCTGGGATTTTTTGTGGAGAACAAGGAAATGACTGCTTAATGCTCAACACATGAACGTTCCCTAGGGGGCTTCATGCACGCAGATAATACAGTGGCAGAATTCCCAGGAAAGGAAACGAGGAACTTTCACGATCTAATGTTGCTTCACATTCTGTGTTTGCTCCCCTTCTCTTGCTTTTCAGGCAAAATGGAATGAGCTGTATAATAAAACCTTCAGCAGATTGCTTTTCTCTGGTGTCAGTCTTTTGGAGGGGGAGTAATAAAGGCTATGACTGTCCATTGACTTTGCTCAGAGCCAGTTCTCAACTATATCATCTCCAATTACCTACTCAAGGCGAGTGACTGACGAGCCATTTTTCATTCACACGTGATGCTCCTTTTTATACTCCAGATAGATGCTGAGGATGATGTACTATACTTTCCCCCAGTGCCCTTTGATGGTGATCGTGCATCAAAGGAAGGGAAGACACATCATTGCTGATGCAGACTTTTTAAGAAGGGAAATTCGCCAACAGTTTCACATCAAACGTCTCTCAGGAAAAAGTGTGGGAATTAGCTTGAACATCCTTCACGCTTTTTGCCATCATTCTTGAATATTGAGCTATGCCTCCAGCATCCCCAGGCAGCAGCGAGAGCAGCACATTCTGACCCTAGCCAACCTATCCCTGGTGGTGAGAGGAGAGAGGGGGGCGTGTGATGGTGGGACGGTCATTTAGAGGAAATGGCTGTGTCCAACGGTGCTGTGGTTTTCCTCTGTGGAAGCCTGTGGGATGGTGCTGCAGACTCTGTCACGGTCTGGTTGTTCACAGACCAACAACGCTGTTAACTTGCATGCCTCTCACAGTACAGGCACATGCAGTGGTCACGGGCACGCATTTCTATGCACATATTCAATCAAAGACTTGTAGACTTATCCGTATCTTACCATTATCGCCTTGCATCGAGCAAAGCATGTGCACTTTCTACCCCTCAAGACACCTTTAGGATTTTCCTCAATATCCCCCCCTTCAATAAGGCCCGAACATGCGAAGGTGTATTCTCTTTCTGCTGCCAGCAGGGCTTCTGTATAGTTGCCTGGGTGGACTGATTCTTTGAGCTAGATTGGTGGAGGCAAGTCCCAGCTCGATAGTGGATGGCTGTTTGGATGGGTGGGATGAAGGACGACTCCAGTGAAAAAAGTACAGCAGTTCGCTCCACTGGAGACATTATAATACAGAAAGACAGAAGGCTGCCCCAGGCGGAGTGTGTTGCCGATTTTGTGTGTGTGTGTGTGTGCGTGTGTGTGTGTACGTGCGCGTTCTGTGTATTAACATTTATACCCCACTGTGTTGAAATGAGAAAGAGAGAGGGCAGGGGAGTTAGACATTGACAGAACGAGAAAGCTTGTATGACTGTTGGTTGTGTGTATGTGTGAGTGTGTGTGTGTGTGTGTGTGTGTGTGTTGGTTATAGCCTTGCTTGGCTGAAACATTTGTGCGGTGAGGTAAAAAGAATTTTTTTCTCTTTTGATTTCTGATGGAAAAGTTGACTTTGAGTGTTGAATAATGATTATGAGCATTTTCTTACAATACCTTTCAACCTTACTGGGAAGACATTGGTGATTTCATGCAGGTGCACAAACGTTACACAAGTACCTGAGGAGAAAGTCTATGCTGATGAGAAAGTTATGAGTCCTCAAGAGTTGAATGAAAGCAGCAGAGAGAATGAACTTAAAAAGTGTTCGAACTTTGTTGATAATTTTTCTCTCCGACAGTTTGGGACGTGGAGTGGCAGAGTTGCTGTTCTCATTAGAATATGATTCATGGCTCATATGGCAGGACACGATGGCTGACCAATGGCCATGATTAGAAATGTAATGATTACTTTTTGGTTCCTTTTGGCTGATTCCAGTTTTCTTTTTCTCTTTAGCACATGCAAGCATTTTTTCATTCATTTAAAATTCAACTCTGTATCCATTACAAAAGATGGGAAGTGCAATTTTATGAATCCTATCTCTTCCTGGGTCTAACGTGATATCCTGCTTTTTTGGGCCAAAAGTGTTGTTTCTATTTTAACAGCTTGCTCATAAAAATCCAGAGTGTTTAGACAATGTGCCTTGTATTTAACAGAAACATAATGTCTAATAGCACAGGGTCATTGCATTTAAACGTGCCTCGTGTACAAATCTAGCTAAAGTGGACCTAACTGAGCTGGTTTTCTGAGAGATGTGCATGT
This sequence comes from Telmatherina bonti, assembly GCF_933228915.1. NCBI lineage: Eukaryota > Metazoa > Chordata > Actinopteri > Atheriniformes > Telmatherinidae > Telmatherina > Telmatherina bonti. The sequence continues at coordinate 30,088,280 of NC_136625.1, read as the reverse complement.
GACTTGTATTTTTCATTTGACTTGCAATGAAAGGGATGTATTTAAGGCTGATCTAATTGAGGTGACATCTGAAAATTCTCGTCATCAGCTGGGTTGTTAAACTCCAGTCCTCAAGTGCCAGTAATGGGCAGTTTTTTGTTGTTTACCTGCACCAACGCACCTGATTCAAATCAAATGGATCCAACTGCTTCTTGTCAACCTTTCATTCATTCATTCATTCATTCATTTTCCGAACCGCTTATTCCAATTCAGGGTCGCGGGGAAGCTGGAGCCTATCCCAGCTGGCTTTGGGCGACAGGCAGGTTACACCCTGGACAGCTCGCCAGTCCATCGCAGTCTTGTCAACCTATTTATTCTTTTTTGGTCAGGTGTGTTGGAGCATAGAGACAACAAAAACCTGTAGGATACTGGCCCTCGAGGACTGGACTTTGACAACTGTGAGCTAATCAATCAGTGCACATAGTTAGAATGAACTGTGTTTGGTTTGGGCAGGATGAAAAATATTGGTATCCTCTAAAACATGAACAGAAAACAAGCCTTGAAGTTATTGAAATATAGTTCCTGATTTTTCTTTTAGCTCACTTATCAAATTTAGTTTAAGGTAAGTGGAGCAACAAACTCTCTTTCACCATGGCTAAGCTAGTGCTAGCTAATGATGATTGTTAGTAGGCTAGGCTACATGTGAACCCCCACTGTCTGAGTTTGTCATTATTGTATCCTACTTTTTGTAGTCTCCAATGAATCATTGCTTACCTCCTGAAATGTGCATCCAAGTTCAGCCCATTAATACTGAGAAAATGTAAAAGAAAAGATAAATGATGCACTACCTTTAGCTTACGTAAGACAAATCTACACCAGTTAGCACCTAACGTCAACTCTGTTAACTCTGTTTCTGCTACATTAGGAATGCAAATCAGACTGAACTTAACCCAGCGCTCTATTTTAAAAACACTGCCATGGAAGAGCTTGCTCAAATATGGACAACTCATGAGTCATGGAGGTGGGAGGACAAAGGTGTAAAAGTGTGAAACGGATCAAAGAACAGGCATATCACTCACCCAGCTTGCATTACTCCCATTTACCAGGATAACATTGCTGGAATCTATGAGGAGGGTCAAATTTCAAATGAGCTGAAATGAAGGAGGCAACAATTAGAGCTTCTTTACGTGGAATCTGAAATCGTAGTATTGAATGCTAAATTAGATTTTCTCTATTTAGACCTCACACTGATGTGATTAGTTTTAAATGTGATGGAATTGCAGTTTTCAATTTTACAGTTTTCATTGGATTTCCATTTGCTTGTCCTTATTTCTGAAGTCTTGAGCGCATATGAAATTGAAGGCAATGACTGGAGCTACTTAAATAATTTCACCATGGTTTAACACAATTTAGAAAGACTTTAATAAGCTCTGCAACAAAAGGTGCCAATGACTGTAACCAGTGCTGTGGAATTAAATTTATCATAGTCGGAAAATTAATGATTCTATTTATTTTTCATGAACAATTGCTTGACAAGAGTGCTAGCAGCTCATCATTTGAGGTGTTTATTTACTTTTTTTGCTCATGTTTATCAAGGCTGCCAGAAATTTGGTCAAGTGTTGTGTGTATCGGAGGTAGGAGTGACTGTGTAGGTGTTTGGACTGGTGATAATATGCATCTGCAAGGTGGCGTGTATTGCATCAGCTGCGGACACTAGTATATCTGGATGTGTGTGTGTGTGTTCGGTGGGGAGGTTGCATGACAAAAGGAAACCTACAGCATAAGCTGCCACCCCTGACATGGGGAGTCCTGTAGGAATTTAGCAAATCCTATTGTAAATTTGCCTACTCCATGAAGATAATTGGCTTATTCCTGTGTTAAATAGCCGGTCCTGCAGGACACTGACTGGGCTTAGCATGCTCCGTGTAGACATTGTGTCTGCTCCTTTGCTTCTTAGGGACTTACAGGCACATTACATACTGAATTACTGTATGACAATGATGAACTGATAGCAGTGGTACTCAGCTCAGAGCTCCTGTGCCCAGACAAGTGCCTGCAAGGGTACGAGCTCGATTCCCGCAGGGTGCGCATCATAGAAACAAGCCCTATATGACTCTTCTCTTTCTTGATGTGAGAAAAGTATTTTCACAGACAAGCCAGTTTAGAAACAATCTGCATATCCAAAACTTCAGAGCAACATTATCCATGCTCTATAAGGCTCTCAATTTCTGCTTTCCATGCTCCAGTCTACACAACCATTTCAGGGTTTGAAGGTTTTGGCGTAGCCTCACCTCAATCATTACCTACACATCAAACACCATCTGGGTTTCTTTCTGAAACTCAGACGAATCGTTCCTCAGCAGTCTTGTGCCTCAAGACACGGAACATAAACGTGTGTGCCTGTGTGTGTGTGCACACTCGCATACAGACATGCTTAAATGTGGTTGCTTTTTACATGTGTTCTTACCCCGAGGAAACTCAGCAACCGCAGCACAAGTAACTTCTTGCCTCAAGGCCTCAAGGCAACTGTTTAGTGATGAACCAGACCCCTGCTGATCCAGCACCTCTGAAAAAGGGGGAAAAGCACCAAAATGCTCAAACCAAAAAAAAAAGAGAATCGGAGATGGATGAATTGTCAGCAGATATGCAGCTGGTTGTTTCTCTGCATGCACACGTGTGTGTGTGTGTGTGTGTGTGTGTGTGTGTGTGTGTGTGTGTGTGTGTGTGTGTGGGAAGCAAAAGAGAGTTAGCTTGCATAATTCTAGGACATGACCGAAAACTGTCGAGTTAGAGTGCATGAGGAAACGGATGAAAGGGAGAATTCCCCGCTTGTGGTGAGAGGAAAAAGGCGGAGTTAAAAAAGCTACATCTGTGTGTGTGTCCTGATGGCTGCTAAGTTGAACAAAGACAGCCGATAGAAAGTTCCCGTCATATATTTTCCAACCAGTGCTCCGTCTCTGTGAAAACATGCCGGACCTGCTGTGAAGTGAAATGGTTGAAAGCATCTTTTTAAAGGTTGACTGATGATATTGAGCAGATGAAATGGCAGCACCTCATGGAGGGTGTGTGAAGCTAAAAATACAGCAAAAGGAGCTGTTTGTTCGTGCTTACATCGCTGTCGAATTATACTGATAAGCAACATGATCTTTGTTTACATGTTCCCTGCCCTTGTCATGTTTCACATTTTTAGCCAAGAGCTCTTATTTTTTTTTCTTATGATTTTATGTAACGTGTAAGAAACCTGTCAGCTGCATATGTGTGCGTATGTGTGTCCATCTGCATGTTTTCCAGTCCCTCCAAACTTTCAAGTGGGGCTGAGCTGCAGAGCGAGAGGTTCATCAGTAGTGTAATTAATGTGGTGAAGTTCAGTTGTCATTCGTGATATTTCAGCGCTGCGATCTACTTGAGAAAGCTTTTTGATGAATGGTCAATTAGAGGCCGACTCCTCATGCCTGGTGGCTGACTGATTTCTTTTTAATGGCGCTCCTGTTTCTTTGATAAAACACAAAATGAATCATCGATACCCTGGCCTCAAGGAGCGCTGAGCTCAGAATTTAATTATAATTGGGTGTGCAGCGGCTGGTTAGGGTGGAAGCTGTGCCTCTGTGCGTACGGAAGAGACAGAGAGAGGGCTTTTGTGGTAACGGTGGGCGACCCTTGTCATGCTCTAATGGACTCGGCTGCTTTCCTGAAGCATTATATACAATTCAGTTGTTATGTGTCATTTTATTTATTCCCATATCTACCTTTTATCTACTCTGATTTATTAGAGACACATCTCAGCTACGTTGGACGAGGGCGGCAGCGCAGCAGTGTGCTTGCAACAACACCTATCAAGTGTTATTTTCACAGATTTTTTTGTTGTGTGCTTGTTTGATGGTATTAAAGCACACTTTAATTAGGCATGGAAAGTTTCCCTCCTGAGAAAAATCCACACTCCAGCTGCATTTCAGTGTTTCATCCATGTTTTTGATGCGTTAATCAAAAAGTCTCAATTTATATGTGTAATTAACCCTTAGGAAAAAAAAACAACAAAACAAAACAAACGGAAAAAAAACCCCCCCACAAAAAATGGGGAAAACAAAGGCGCTAAATGTTCAAAGAAAATACAAAGTTGTTTTTCTTCTTCCTTTGCCAGTTCCACATGGTTGCGATCTGTTTGCTCTTTTTGCAAGAGGTTGTCATGGCGGAGGAGAGGGTGGTTTGAACCGACGCTGGGAATCCACGCTGTGTGACAATTTGAGCAAGCAGCTAGCATCTTGAACCACAGAGCCCACTAGGAGTTTTTTTTTGCCCACCCAACAGGCAGTAAAAAGCGGGGAAAAAAAAACTTTGCTACACCTTTTATTTTCAGCAGCATGTCTGAGCTGCTGGAGGTTTTTTCACTTCCACAAGCAAACAGAGGAGGTTCAGAATGAGGTGATTAGTGCTGTCAAAATGTCACAGGCTCCCCCGCTGGCGTTCCAGGATTGGGACAATAATCTTATAATTCACCGCATGAAACCACAGGAACGCGTGTCTTCTACCTGCCTGCCTTTAAATGGCTTCCAGGTTTGTGTGCACTATCCCCAGTCTCCCTCCTCAGCTTCACCACACAATGTGACGCAACTTCCAGCTTAAAATTGCGAAGCAGACCTTTCACACGCGGTCACAATGGACGCTTGCTCGACAGTTTGGCTCTCGGGGAGATACAGATGGAAACTTATTTTGCGGATTTAGACTTCATAAACATCATTATCATCTCCCCGACCTTGGGTTGCGGTGCTGTTCAGCGCCGACCCCAATTTTGTCAGGAACCTTGGAATTGTGATGCGCGTAGTCTCACGGGCAAAACGGGCCATCCGAATCAACAAAAAGGACTTCTTTTTTTAGAGTGGAGTGTGTGGTACATCAGTGTATGTGTTAATGCGTTTCTAAGAGAGGGCAAGCATCGACGTGCGCGCGCTGACTCAGTAATCTTTCGAGCCTGCTGCCTGAAACCGTCAGCATCTTTCCCCTAAATAAAGTTTTCTGACTGTGCCTCTGCCAGATCTGAACTGTGTAGAACATTAGTGTAACAGCCCACGCTCTCAGACTACAGATTTGTTCTTGAGTGCACGCCAAACGGCCTCTATATTTTATGAGCCTTCCTCTCAACTAACATACCGTCTTGAGACTAATTATCATGGTTGCACTCAAACACAAAGCTCGTTTATTATTGCATTGACATCACATTTGTTTTGGCATGGCCTACATGGCAGGGATTTCACAGCGCTACAGTGCCAGAGCCATGTTTTTGAACTTGACAGAGCGTGCTTTAGATGGAGAATTTGTTCCATCATGTGTTGAACATGGTGTTAGGCAGCAAGGTTGCTCTCTCTCTCTCTCTCTCTCTCTCTCTCTTTTTCTCTCTCTTTTTTTTTTTTTACTTTTGCCATTTGTCTTTCTGCAAGTGGACTGTAAATTTTCAGTTGTTTTAGTTTTTTTTCCTTTCTTTCATTTGTGAGCTCACTGGGGAGCCACTCTCGGTTCTTGGGAAGCAATTTTCCCTCTCTCGGTCCTGCCCCAGAAATGCCTTGATACTTTTTATTATCATATTACTTTCCCCCCAGCATATTGTATCTGTACACTGATTCGAGCTATTTTTACACATACTGCAAGACTATTAATAAAAGCCTGAGTAATGTTGGTCTGAAAAATGGAAATGGAACATGAAAGGGGAGTTGAAAATTTAAATGACTTTCTAGTAAGTGATTTGCAGTAGATAAATGTATATATCTATATATAATATACATCTTAGTATTCATCTAATGCAAGTGTGTGGAAAGGATGAATGTAAAATCCTTTGTATATCGCAAAAGAAATCTCAAACTGTCTCATTATTCAGGATTACATAACTGACCGCAGGGTTGGTGTGTGCTCTTTGTACGTATAAGTGCCACACTGAAGCCATGCCAGATTATTCCAGGGTCAAAGAAAGATCACTCTTTTCCATCCCACCCTGGGTAAAAGAATGTAAATATGTAATGCAGGTAAAGAACAGAGATATACAACCACAAATACACACACAAAAACACATAAAGTCCCTAATGATAAATGGTGAATGCTTTCAGCGTCATTTCTTGAAGTGAAATATTGGTTTTAGGTGTTGAACATCATAAAACATGGCATTATCTTGCACAAATACTAAATAGACCATGGAGTGTGTTGCTTTTATCAGTGTCGGGTTTTGTAAAGTGTGTTCATACATTCAGCCTTGGAATCGCTGTTTCCCAGACTGTGTTGGACTTAAACAAGCAGCTTGGGTAATGTGGTTCTGATTTCACTTTCTCTCTGTTATCGCCACTGAAACACAGTCCTGGGCAAAAATGTTGAGTCTACCTTCACTTCTTTAATTCATGTACAGCAACTATCTGAAACTTGTGCAAGCATGAAGGGAAATACAACGTACAAGTTGAAAAGAGTTGCTGCAGTTCTGACAAGTTATTAGATAGTATGAACCCCTTTATTCTCCCTCTAAGATGCCCTTTCTTCTCATTTCTTTAAGTTGTCTTTAGGCATAGCACACCAGGCTTCTTAAATGGCTTCCCAAAGCTTTTCTTTGGATGTTTTCTGTCTTTTTATTGTGTTGTCTGCTTCAGTAATGCTGAGGTGTGGTCTCTGGGGAGGATTCATCACTCAGTAAAATCTGTTGTCACGGATTTTTACTTCAGTTCAAGTCTCTTTTGGCATCTTTCAGCATCATCTACTTGTTTTTCCTCCTTAAGCAGAGCTTCTTGACAATCATCTTTCCATGGAGACCATTTTTGATTATGCTTCAGAAGATGGAAGGTCCAGAAGTGTCTCTAAGGTCTTTTTTTTTTTTTTTTTTTTTTTTTTTTTTTTTTTAAACCCCGTTTTTCTTAACATCAGTGATACTGATAATCTGCTGTAGATTATTTTATTGGCCTTTTTTTTTTTTTTTTACTCTTTTGGCCTCCACTTATCCATTTTTCCTTTTTTTACAATACATGTTGCCAGTCTGTATCAAGTTTACAAATGATTAAGAGTTTTAGAGTATATTGATGCAGAAATACAATTTTTTGTTTGTCTGTTAATCTGTGTTAAAGGTTCAGTGAACAAATGGGAACAAATTAAGATGCTTAGAACAAACCAACTGTTCCTACAAACAAAGTTAAGTCCTTTTTAAAACGCTTTTCATGTAGATTGTGGCATTCACAAAAAACTTTGTAACCTGGATTTGTTCCCATCCAAGAATAAATTCAGAAAGACTCGGGAATTGTCTTCTAAACATCTGAGTTCTGACATGTTTAAACATGTTTTCTGCTAATTACTGTCATTTCTCTCATAAAATAACTTGGTACTTTACAAAGCATTTCGCTATTTCACTAATAAATAGCAAGAGATTGGAGATCGTGTCTGAACATGACTATTTTTATCAGGATAAAATGAACCAATGTTTATTTATTTTAATAACTGAAGAAAAAGTACGAGTCAAGAGGGGATTTTGTTCTATTGCTGGTTTTCTGAACACCACCACTGTAATAGATGGGTTATGAAGGACCACACAGCGAGAGATTGAACAGGATTATAATTTAAGATAACCAAAGCGGTAATGATCTCATGAAACTATCAGTAAAGGTGGAAGTCCAGAGGGAAAGCCAGGAGTCAGAGGCACAGGAAGGAGGAAGGTAAGTTCGTCTATCTGTGAGCGAGATCCAACGAGGAATGAGGGTTGGAGTCGGTGCTTAAAAGTCCTGGTGCTGAGCAGGTTGCAGGTGTAGATGGTTAGTATTGTGGTGATTGACCGCGGTGCTAGAGAAGGAGTGGGTGTGTCTGTGGTAGAGACTGGTGCAGACGTAAGACTGAACACAAGGATGCATTAAGAATCATGAATATCACTCCATAAATGTCCAGGTCGCCTGTTGCTCCCAGATCAGTCTGCTGAATATGTTACTCCAACAATGTCCTTTTTTTTTTCTATTTTAATGGTTTATTTGATTTGGAGATGAAATTTATGCTGCTCGCCTAGTTAAAAACGCCACCAACCAACCTTCAGAATGATTCATCTAGTCAGTGTTAAAAGAAACTCTAAGAGTGACAATAGATCTTGCCTGATGACATTCGCTTCGGCTGTAAAAATGTGATTTTAAAACTACTTCAGTCATTATCAAGCATTCTACACTTATCTACGTTGCATATGTTTGTGGAAGTAAAATATTAGGGTTGCAGCAGTCTGTGCTGCAGATGTTGGCTCAATATTTTCTGTTCAGTCTTTTCCATGTGGCACGGAGAACAGTTATGAAGAAAATACACCTAAAGATGAGGACTATCAGATGGATGAAAATGACAGTCAACCAAAGTATCCGCTATTTGTTTCACAGCTCCTTGCCAATACACACTCAGAGATGGCGCTTGTTACAAAGACTTCTGCTCTCTGTCAATGGCTGTTCACATCAAATGCTTTCTGGTACAGATTAATGTAGTGCGTTACACATCATGAACATGGTCAATGACATAAATAAGTTGATTACTTCTAACCGTATCAATAGATAGATGAATGTTTTGTGTGTGTAACGGCACACAAAAACAGGACTGAAAACAAGACTGACAGTTTTTCTTTTATTGTTCTGGCTGCTTATCTGCATAAATATGATGTGTAGTTATCAAATAATAGACATCTGTCAGCTGTATCTCATGTGATGTGACTTGTTTGAGTTGCTGCATCGGCTGTAGTTGAAAAAACTGTTAAGAGGACTAAATAAAGCTGTAGGTTGTCAGATTCCAACGTGTCCAGGGTCAGTTCTGTGGTTCAGCATCAGCGGGATGGTTCAGCAATCTTCCAGATGTTCAGGGTTGTGTTCCATGGTTAAAGGTCTGTCTGATGGTTCAGGGTCTGTCCGTGGGTTCAAGGTCGTATCCAATAGTTCAAGGTCATGTCTGATGGTTTAGGATATGTTTGATGGCTCAAGTTCTGTTTGATGGTTCAGATTGTGTTTGATGGTTCAAGGTCTGTCTGATGTTTCAGGATCTGGTTGAGGGTTTGGGATCTGTTTGATGGTTTAGGGTTAGTTTGATGGTTCAGGATCTAATTGATGGTTCAGGATTTGTTTGATGGTTCAGGGTCTGTCTGATGGTTCAGGGTCTGTCCGTTGGTTCAAGGTCGTATCTAACAGTTCAAGGTCATGTCTGATGGTTCAGGTTCTGTTTGATGGTTCAGGGTCAGTTTGATGGTTCAGGGTCAGTTTGATGGTTCAGGGTCAGTTTGATGGTTCAGGGTCTGTCTGATGGTTCAGGGTCTGTCCGTTGGTTCAAGGTCGTATCTAACAGTTCAAGGTCATGTCTTATGGTTCACGATCTGTTTGATGGTTCAGGTTCTGTCTGATGGTTCAGGGTCTGTCTGATGGTTCAGGGTCTGTTTGATGGTTCAGGGTCTTTCTGATGGTTCAGGGTCTGATGGTTCAGGGTCTGTCTGATGGTTCAGGTTCTGTTTGATGGTTCAGGTTCTGTTTGATGGTTCAGGGTCTGTCTGATGGTTCAGGGTCTTTCTGATGGTTCAGGGTCTGTCTGATGGTTCAGGGTCTGTTTGGTGGTTCAGGGTCTGTTTGATGGTTCAGGGTCTGTCTGATGGTTCAGGGTCTGTTTGATGGTTCAGGGTCTTTCTGATGGTTCAGGGTCTGTCTGATGGTTCAGGGTCTGTTTGATGGTTCAGGGTCTGTTTGATGGTTCAGGGTCTGTCTGATGGTTCAAGGTCGTATCTAACAGTTCAAGGTCATGTCTGATGGTTCACGATCTGTTTGATGGTTCAGGTTCTGTCTGATGGTTCAGGGTCTGTCTGATGGTTCAGGGTCTGTTTGATGGTTCAGGGTCTTTCTGATGGTTCAGGGTCTGATGGTTCAGGGTCTGATGGTTCAGGGTCTGTCTGATGGTTCAGGTTCTGTTTGATGGTTCAGGTTCTGTCTGATGGTTCAGGGTCTGTTTGGTGGTTCAGGGTCTGTTTGATGGTTCAGGGTCTGTCTGATGGTTCAGGGTCTGTTTGATGGTTCAGGGTCTTTCTGATGGTTCAGGGTCTGTCTGATGGTTCAGGGTCTGTCTGATGGTTCAGGGTCTGTCTGATGGTTCAGGTTCTGTTTGATGGTTCAGGTTCTGTTTGATGGTTCAGGGTCTGTTTGGTGGTTCAGGGTCTGTTTGGTGGTTCAGGGTCTGTCTGATGGTTCAGGGTCTGTTTGATGGTTCAGGGTCTTTCTGATGGTTCAGGGTCTGTCTGATGGTTCAGGGTCTGTTTGATGGTTCAGGGTCTGTCTGATGGTTCAGGGTCTGTCTGAAGATTCAGGGTCTGTCTGATGGTTCAGGGTCTGTCTGAAGATTCAGGGTCTGTCTGATGGTTCAGGGTCTGTTTGATGGTTCAGGGTCTGTCTGATGGTTCAGGGTCTGTCTGATGGTTCAGGGTCTGTTTGGTGGTTCAGGGTCTGTTTGATGGTTCAGGGTCTGTCTGATGGTTCAGGGTCTGTCTGATGGTTCAGGGTCTTTCTGATGGTTCAGGGTCTGTCTGATGGTTCAGGGTCTGTTTGATGGTTCAGGGTCTGTCTGATGGTTCAGGGTCTGTCTGATGGTTCAGGGTCTGTCTGAAGATTCAGGGTCTGTCTGATGGTTCAGGGTCTGTTTGATGGTTCAGGGTCTGTCTGATGGTTCAGGGTCTGTCTGAAGATTCAGGGTCTGTTTGATGGTTCAGGGTCTTTGTGATGGTTCAGGGTCTGTTTGGTGGTTCAGGAAATGCCTGATGGGTTGGAGGCTGTGACGGGTTGAGCAGCTTGTCTACATCTCAGCAGAAGGACATCCAGCTCTCATGTCTGCAACGTTTCTCTCCGTGTTTTTTGCTCGCCAGCCTAACCTGCAGTCCTGCGCCTTGCTGTTGTCTCTTGCTGATATAAGCCTCCGTTTCTAAACAGCAGCCTTGTCAGCCCAGATGTGCGGAGAAGATAAACGTAGGTTCTTTAGAAGTCGTGTCTGTCTAGACTTTCTCTCACTCCGTTCCCCTTTTCTTACCACTCTGAAAATAATGAAGAGTCATGTTGCTGTTTTTTGTTGCTTTTTGACTGGAAACTGAAACCAGAAGCATCTCAGCAGTGTAGTTTCTGCAGATCGATGGTTCCAGAAGAAAAGAAAATCCAGCCACAGACGAGTCTCCTTTGCCTTCATGTCCTTGTCTTCTTGTATTGAGAGGAATGCTGATACGCCACCTCCCAGAATGCATTGAGCAAGGAAAATAATGGCAACCTCTGTTCTTAAAAAACATAGTAAACACATAAGAATTTTAATGTCAGAAGGAGTTTTCACATGTCAGCACAATGAATTTTAGTGAAATACGTCAATAAAAATATAAAGATCAGCTAGTGCTGACAGTTTGGGTTCCTTTTAAGAGGATTAGCAAACCTAAAAACTTTCTCTGAAAAATAATCAGGCATAAGGACGAGACTGAGAATGGGGAAATAAGGTGTCAATGCCCAAGAAAGAAACAGAAAAACATCAGAAAGACCGCAGAACTATTTCTCAAGACCATTTTAAAAGATTACAAGGAAGTCTGGAAGCTGGAAGTCAAATAGAAAGAAGTGATTGGCTCACAACTTTTCCTAAGTAATAAATACTTTATTCTCTTACAAAGCCATGAAAGTCTGTTTTTACTTCACTGGTTTTTTTTTGTTCATCTAACAGCCATAAAAACCAAAAACAGCTGTGGAATTAAACAAAAGTACTTCATTTAATTTCGTACATCTTTGTTAACAACACAAAACGAAAGAAGTGTTTTTACTGTTGATTGGAGATTAATTCCTAAACTTTAAATACTGTCAGAATGAAGATGTTGGATTTGGAAAATATCACTGCAAGCATTTTAAGATCAAGACAGACAGTGTTCACAATCACTACTGTTTGCTTCATGCATAAACACTCACAAAAATCTTCTCAAACAATTAACGCAAGGCTCATTTTTGTGTTTGTCTAGTTGGGAGGTCATTACTTTTAGAGTGTAACACACAGTTATATAGCCTCTGCTTACAAACGACAGCCAAAACCAAATATATAATGTGGATGCGCTCGCTCTACCCGCGTTAGTATACCTTGGAGACAACAGAAAGCCTGATGAAATGAATAACATCAGTGCATGTTGAGGATCGGAGCAATGCCACCTCATTCATTAGAGCAACTATTACGGAGTAGCACTATCAGGGTTGGCAGGGATGATAAAGCCTGACGCCATTATACAAAAGAGCTGAATATAATTAATACTCAACGCCACATCAGCTGAGTTCGTAATGAGTAAACACCGACAGATCTATTTCTGTCAGCAGAAGTATTACCACACACTTGACACTTCAGCTGCAGTTAAAGAAGCATCCAAACGTTTACCCTGGATTACATTAGAGCACGCTTTTTTCCCGATATAACCCAGCTTTCCTGTGGCTCCCCTCTGTTTAAGTCCATGAATGACACATAATTTAAAAGCTGTCAGCAAACAGAAATTCCAGCACAACGCTGCAGGAACAGATTGTTCCTGTAGCCACTTGACGTCTCTTCTTATCCAGGAATAAATAAAACCGCAGCTTTATCCAAACATGATAATTACATGTCATTATTTGCTTGTTGACTTCTTGCTTACCTGCAGCCAGTTGTGTGTGTGTGTGTGTGTGTGTGTGTGAAGTGTCTTTTTGGTGTGGTAGTGGGTCCAACTGTTTGCAACATATGAGCCCATGCTGTGACAAGGACTACATTGCTGATGTACAGCTGACTCCCACGATCTGACTCATAAATTTGGAGTCTTTTTATATTTTAACGCCTCTCTGGTTGAGATGTTTTGTTTTCGGTTGGACGTCTGAAACGCATTTGAACATCTAATTAGGATTTTTTTCTGCCTGACATAACTGGCCCCACACATTTTCTTCCAATTTCCTTCATCAGCTCTGCTTTTCTACTTTCTGTGCGTGTTTTCAGTCTGTCAGGTTGTTTTCAGCTGTTTATCATCCCCCGTGTTCTCTCAGCAACATATACGCCGATTTATTCTGTTCTACTTTTGTCACAATGTCTTTGAACGCATGTGGCCTGATTTGCTGTGACATGTCATATGGTAAAAGTCAGCAATGAGGAAAAAAAGGTGCATGATCAGGTTTTCCTCTGCTCTGATGTTGCATATAGATGCAGCGGTGTGAAAAAGAAAGTAAATCTTTTAATTGAAAGTTTTTATGGATCAGCGCATAAAAAAACATCCAGTTCTCAACATGTCTTGAAATCAGGTTACAAGTTCTGATTAAGAACAATATATGACATGTTGCATCATATTAGTTTATATTAATTTAAGATAAACTCAGCCTAAATACAGAAGGGAGTATGTGAAAAATGACGTGCAGTGTCTGATGTTATTAGCCGCTTACATCAGGGGTGTCCAGCTCTGGTCCTTGAGGGCAGCAGCTTTTCCTTGTATCCTTGCTCCAACACACCTGACTCAAATTAATGTGCCACTGAGTAGAAATTAAATAGCTGTTGAATCAATTTAATGTATGCCAAGTGTGTTGGAGCAGGCATACAGTGAAAACTTTCAGGACAGCAGGCTGAGGCTTTCATCATCATGGAGGAATTTCGGTCCATGCTTTCTTACTTTGTTGTCACATTGTTTTGCATTATTACAATGTTATTGATTTGACAGAGCATTTTAATCAGGTGTAATTCTGGACTTTATTAACACACATTGGCTCTTTTCTTTTATTATTCTGTTGTAAATTTGCTGCTGTGTTTTGGGATGATTGCCCCGTTGTATGACCCAGTTTAAGGCCAGCTTTAGTTGTCACACAGATGTGTTCATATTTGATTCAAGAATACATAATTACCAGAGAAAAGAGGAGTCTTTTCACTGGAAGCACTATCTCAACATGTCGGCTCTGCGATGGACTGGCGAGCTGTCCAGGGTGTACCCTGCCTGTCGCCCAAAGCCAGCTGGGATAGGCTCCAGCTTCCCTGTGACCCTGAATTGGATTAAGCGGTTCAGAAAATGAATGAATGAATGAATGAATGAACATGTCGGCTGATCTGATTGGTCTCGATCGGAAAGAGTCTGCTGATATTCCAGACCAGCAAACAATCAAAACCTCTGTTCATATGGAGTTCCTCACACCAGGCTGGTACTTATCGATACACCATGTGCTGTTTTCACTAAACATGTATGCAATTTTACAATGATTTTTTAAAAAATAAATGTATTTATTTTTAGATGTGCTGACGTGTAAAGCTTTGTTTATTTTCACAGAATTGTACATCACAAGTATAAAGTGCATCGTCCTTTCTCGTTTTTATAGCTGCAGGGGGTACAGCTGGAGGTGAGGTAAATGTGTAGGGAGTGTGTGGGCGTTATGGTCTGACACATCTGGGTAAAGCGACATGAAGGCGTCATGACAGATACGGGCTGAGTGAGAGCTTGATTCTGCTGTGCTCTGTCATGCAAGTATGCCTTCCACATGCCTGCCTTCCTGGCTCTGCCTAACACTCCTGATAGCTGTTACCTAACCTAAAGCTAGTGTGTGTTTACATATGTGTTGATACTTGCACAGGGTTGAAAGGGCAAAAGTCGGTGCAGCATCCTCACCAGTGTAATTGTGCACGACATGCCCGGTGTTGCAGTGAAAGATGGAAGACAGAAGGTGTGAGAATAGACAAGTGGCAGCATCTGAACTGCATTTGTGTGTGAAATGGAGAAAGAAAGTTCAGCTGATGAATGAGAGCGTCAACAGCGTCAGAGCAGTGCGACCATGAGGATAACTAACGGCGGCTCCAGTGAGCCTAAACGATTTCCATCTCATGTTGAATTCCATTTTTGTTGTTTTTGTTTTTTTTTAAACCAACATGTGCTTCAAGGTTAGCTGGGAAGTTGCAAAAATGTGTGCATTAAAATCTGTTTTATTTTTGTTTTGTTGTACGTGTGTGTGCGTGTGTGTTGGCTCCCAGAGGGGATTGTATTTCGGCCGGTGAAGCCTGACAGATAACAGCCCACCGTGCTCGTCACATCTATTATTGAGGGGACGAGAAATTGATCGGCCCTAACGGTGAATGTTACCCTGCCTTCCTCACTTCCTCAGTTCCCATCTCTCCTCTCACCACCACTCTGCCCCTCTGCTTTATTTGTCCTACATCCATCCCTTCTTACTGACAAACCTCACGCTGCCCTTGTTTTCAGTCATCCAGTTCCCATTTCATCGCTCAACCTCTCCATCTGCCTTACATCGTCCTAAACTTCCTTTTGTATGTGAATTTTTCTCAATTGTTTTTTTTTCCTCTTGGTGCTTATTTTACTTCTCCAAGTTTTACGACGTGCCGTTCCATCTCAGTTTCCCAGCATAACTTGATCCTAGTTTTCTGGCAAGCTTTTCTCTATTGAGGTTGTTGTTCCACCGTGTGTCAACAGACTCGATTGCTCTACCCGTCTCAGACTGCACAAGAACCTTTCTCCCCACTTCCCTCCACCCCCTGCGTTCTCATCTGCTAAAAAAAAAGTCATGACTCACCTTTGATCGCTCTCCTTTGGAGCTCTTCATTGCAGAAAAGTCAAGTGTTCGATCTTTGTTGTGTTACAATGCGGCCCACAACCACACGCCGCTAGCCAGCACGGATGTTTGCGCCCCGAACATTCGGTACAGAAGAAGAAGAAAGGCTAATTTGTGAGCAATTCATCACGGCAAGATTGCCCCGCATTTATTGATAATTGCTTTTTTCCGTTTAAAGGGATGGCGCTTAAATCGTCAGTCGTGTAAACATGAGAGATGCAGCTGTTGCCGCAATTAACGTCTCACTTTCCCCTAATGAAAGGATTAATCCGCCAGCAAATCTCTCTGCTTCCTTTCAAATGCCAAGCCCCCATTCAGCTCACTGCCAGTGGAAGAAAAGGCGGCCCGTGTCGAATAAAATGGGACTATCTATAACCGGAGCCAAAAGTCGCATTCATCGGCTCAGCCTGCTGTCACATCATCATGGCCTCTTTACTGCTGTTCAACAAGAGAGACCCTTAACCAACTGCTGTTTGATGATTTCCTGAGTGCAGCCTTCGCAATTGTCTGTTCTCCCAGCATGGCATCTCTACAGAGCCACCTCCGTCCCCCTATGCCCTCCCCAACCGTCTTTTCTTTCCCTAGCCAAAGCTCCGTGCACTCTGCCCTCTGAGAACACACCACTGCCTCTCGTCAGAATCCTTCAGTAAGGGACAATGTGTAGTACTTTGCTTTAAACAGACAGTTGAAAGTCACACAGTGAATAGCTGTCTCCTGTTGGAATAAGATGTGTCTGGGCAGCCAGTAGTGAATGACAACCTACCAAGAATGGAGCAGAGCTTAGGCTAAGTCTTTGAAGCCATCGATCGGACGTATTGATTAGTCCTCTTTCACTGGAACACAGAGACAGAGGCTCAGGCGAGGAGATGACCGGTTAGATCTACTCCATTGCAGATGCTGTCATCCTAACTTCTCTAGACTGGCCAGTTTTTAGTGGATGCTCCATCTTTGCTGTTATTATCATTCACCAGATTGACTTTTAGATTGTAGTTAGTCAGTCTGTCTTTGTCTAGATTTATATTTAAGGGTGACTTTGTTGTATTTTTTTCAACATGGACCAAAAGAGCACAAGCTATGAGGGAAGCATTTGGGTGGAGGACATTGTTAGTTCAGGCGGAGCATTGTTTAGATGCTTGTATTACCTGATTGTTGAACCGTTCACCGCTGTGTAGCATCTGTTTGTATTCATGCAGGTGTACAATGCTGATACAAAGTCTTTTTTTAAAATTTGTGTATCTTATCTTAAGTTAATCTGGTAAACATGCCAAACAGACAACACCCTCAGTGTTTGTCTTTGTCAACACGTCCTGAGTCCTTCCTCACAGTGACTGCCGTACCTCATATACTTCTCAGCACAATTCTGGGAATTTGCAACAAGATGAGAATTGCGCTTGGTGAGTTTGCTTTTACTAACATGGGAAATGAATCAGCTAAGCAGCACTCTGGCCTTGCGATGTTGCAGTTAGGTTCATCTGATAAGTTACACAAACACAAGATGGCAACTGAATGGAAATCCTGAAGAGTTTTTTTTACAAAATCCTGAAATTTTCACAATGAAATTCATTATAGTTGCTTAAAAAAGTTTCAAATTAATTTTCAGTCATATTGTTTTGGGGTAATATCGGTAGTAGCGTTCTAAGATTGTATATCGCTCAGAGGGTCCTTTAGTTTCCTTTGTGTTGTTCGCCGTGCATCAACTCAATGGATTCTCAACCAGACAGATAGCAGCGGGAGAGAAATAACTCAGCCTATAAACTGATCTGAAATTCTGCCTGAAGAAGTGTCAGCTTTTACTAAATGCTATTTCATATAAGCTAGCCGTAGGAGTGCTTGCATCTTATATTAAGCTGGCTGGCAACTCCAGTTTGTGGTTTCAGCAGAATATCACAGCAACCCAAAGGACACCGTGACTCAGCAGGGGAGGCTAGTTAGATTACATCCTCGCTACAACATCATTAATGCTTATGTATATTTTAATACTGTGGAATGTAAATGAAGTTCCTCTTCATGTAATTATCAAACAAAACTATGCATATTAATAACATCATATTATGTCCTCTTTTCTGCTTTAAAGTCTATAAATAGTTTCCTTTAAAATGAAGGACTTTGCAGATATATTTCTCTGGTCACTGTTGGTGATGGATACTTATTTTAACCCACAGTATTTCAGTACCGTTGGATCTTCAACAGGAGGCAGCTTCCTAATGAAATCTGAAGAAAACATAATTTCATAACAACACCGCTGTTATTTTGTCACATCAAATGTCTTCTATTTTTTTTCTTTTGTGATTTTATTTTCCTTCATATTCATGATATGAAAGATGTTGTGATGTACTCCCCCTTTCAGCTCCTTGTGACACTTGTAAGAACTAAGAAGACACACCATGTGTAATTGAGTACAGCTTGACATGCTGCGAGGTCACCAGAACTGGTGAAATCTGCCCAGTGGACATTTAACATGTCAGTCGATTCATGGAATCGACATTCATGGAAGCTCCTTTCTTGTTTAGGGTGAAGAAAGGACATCAGAACTTAAAGCTCCACATAAGAGATTATGGCTGAGTTTGTCACAAATTCAGATTCTTAAACGGTGATTATCAAGGAATAAATAATTTACAATGATATTGGAACAGTTTCTGTAAAAAACCTTAAAAAATATAACATGAAAAGTTATGATGTCATGGGATTAGAAGATAAAAAAGCTATTATTAGTCAAATTAGTCTTTAGATGTGTTAAATGGATAGTTTGTCCTTTTTTCTGCACATGGACTGCACTAAAACACAAGACAGCCTGTAAGTAGTAAACTTGATTAAATATAGGCTGGTCACCGTTAACCCTTTAACTGCCTACTGTGCCATTACATAGAGAAAAGTTCCCTCTTCCAGTGAAAATATACTTATCTAAGCCATTTTTACCACTTGCTTTTGGTATATAATACCAAATGTAATGTAATTTTGCCATTTACATATTATTAACCCTTTATTTGGGAAAGTTACAAGCCACGCCTCCAGTCAGAGCTTAAACTCATTACTACTTTGGACCGCTAGAGAAGGGGGCCACCTTCTACAAATGGCCGCGGTCTTTCAATAATCGGTGGCCACACCACCCGCTTCTCCAAGCTCCAACAACTGTGGCATCTAAAGAGTTAACTATTATCTCAAGCACTTGTCTTCTCATTATTGACCCAAGAAAACAAAAAAATGCAAAATATTTTTCTATTGCATTTTTACTTTAATCTACTTTTGAACCAAAAAATGGTTCAAAAGTAGATTAACAGAAAGATCTACAACATGGCTGGAAGAGCTGCTACCCACACAAAAATAATGTGGTGAAATGTTTGTTTAATTCAACCTTCATTACTGTGTATATGTAGTAAATGTTGCAATGACTAGCATTGCCTCCATTACTCCTAGAATTGTGCAAATCTAAATATTGCAGTAAAATATTGTATTGGAAACAGCTAGATTTAAAAAAATCCTCTCAAATATCTCCTGAGGTAGTTCTTCAGACTAGTCTAAAGAGAAGTATATTGCCTAAATGTAATGTAAAAACACTTTTTTACCCCGGGGGTGCACAAATATGACTACTTTGAAAATGGTGAAGTATAGATCAACGGAGGAGGAGAAATAATTTTTACAAACTATTAAAGAGAAAAATGTAAGCACAAAGAGCAGCAAATGAAGAGTTTTACAAAGATCATCATAGGGTGGTTCATATTCCTCAGTTACAGTTAAAGTTTAAAGACTAAAATTTTTGGTAACTAAAAGGTTAAAAAAGGATTTATATAAAGTAACACATAAATTTGACCACAGAGCCACAGTGGACTGCACTCAGACTGTCCTGTTGAATACAGTCATTTTAAATTCATGCTGAATAACAAAAAAGCAGGCAGGTTTTGTCCTTATGAGGAAGACTGTTGCATGATTATTTCATGATTTGCTGTCAGACCAGATGGATTACAGTTATTGTCTTGCTGTGTGTGCTGATATAAACACCTGGTTCACTGAATAACAAAACTGCATCTGGATACTGAGGCTTCATGCAGTGTAGGTTTATTATTGTACTTCTTCAAATTTGGAAAATTTGTATTCTTAACAATAATATTGCGTTCTGAAAGAGGCAAAACCATTTAAATTGCTGACAGGCAACCTTCTCATGCGCCTCACTGATTGAACAGAAAGCAAACCTATTACATAATTATAATTATGGTCCCAATTTTTTTTATCTTTCCATCAGCAGGGCCAGTTTTCTTCTAGTTGAGACACAGAACTTCAGTGCTAAAAGTTTCCATACTAAAGAACAAAATCTTCGACATAGAAATATTTTCAGTCTCATTCAGAAGTGACACTAAACTTGTGTGTTAAGCTTGACTGTCATATGAAGTTACCTTTAGGCAAAAAATGAGTTAAATGTTACATGTTGGATTATTTCTCAACCTCAGCAAATTAATCTTCAATCCTCAGACATTTTACAAACACTTTTGACCAGACAGAATTGCTCTGAAAGCAGAGCAGAGGAGGGGCTGCTGTGGGAATGCGTCTATACTTGCATGAAGTAGGCAGTGTCAGTGCTTGAGAAAAGGTCAGTGCCACAGTGTTGCGAGGTGATCAGCCAAAGAGCACACTTGCACTGCCTTCCAGTACCCTGTGGTGGAGTGGTACTTGTAACTGAAAATAATAAGCTTGGCTGTTTCCCAGCTCTGGTTCTGCACTGGTGTTTTCTGGTCAACACATCGTGTGGAGCTCCTTTTTCAGGATATCGACCTTGTTCTGTGTACAAAACAAGTAACCAGGTCATTGCTGTTGCAGCTGTGGATGCTTTGTAAGACAGACTCCACTGAATTGGACTGCAGGTCAGAACAGGACATGTTTGACTTTTTGGCTCTACGTCCTCTGTAGACTTTTAGACACTCGCAAACAAACTGGTTCTCAAACTTTAGTAGTTTTGGACTGGAGTTGCCCTCAAATTTGGAGCTGACGTTTCGAGCAGAACAAGGTTTACTGCAGGGCTGCACGATTATGACTAAAATAACAATCACAATGATTTTGATCAATATTGTAATCACGGTTATTAATCATGATCACTCATTATGTCTGGAAAAACATGTATTTTTATTGCACCACTTGTAAACAACCTAACTGGAAACTCTCTATTCCCTTGACATTTTTCATACAGTGCAGCCAACCAACACACCTTTGGAAAAAATAGTTTCATGAAGGGATCTCATATTTCTTATCCAGTGTTTTGATGCAACTGTGTTTTCCATTCTTGACATGACTTGCTCTAATCAGTCTAAAGCTTGTTTCATCCTCCACGAGAAGCTTTGTCTGAAGCCGGGAGGGACCAATGCAGGCGGCGATGTCTGCGTTTTGTGGAATGAAGCTGCTTATTTCCTATTTAATGAGCAACTTCATCCACGGCTGGGCAGGTTGTGCACGCGGCGGGGTTCGTGTATTTTAATGCCACGTGTTTTAAAAATGTTTGTGTTTTTTACCACCTTGTTCAGCTGTTTAATCAAAACAATCCGTTCTACCTGCAACAGGAAAAATGCGGAAGTGGCGTCTTACCGCTTCATGCCTGGTATTTAGGCAGTTTAATGAAGCCTTAACCATGTGCTCGCCCCCTGGTGGTTGACAGACTACTGGTTGAGAACCTGAGTGCTCATGCAGCAGAGCTCGCGTTTTGAATGTAAATATTGTTGACGATCAGACTTATTTAATCGTGATCACGATCAAAATCCAATTAATTGTGCAGCCATAGTTTACTGTGATAAGTTGCAGTGGAGTTTTAGTCCTTCTGCAGGTGAACTATCTGCAACAGCAGTCTGGATAACTTGCAAGTAAAGAAACAGAAACAAGGATGCAGGAGACAAAAAGCAACAACGATACACATTTAGGGCTGAAAGATGTGTCCATGCAGTGCTTTATAAACAGTTTTAAATGAATTCAGAATTTTTAACTATAGATTGCACAAAAAATAAAAACTTGAATAAGGGCTGGGAAGTTATGTGCTGTCCATGGTGCTAAACAGCTTCTGTCCTGAGTCAGTCTCAGTGAAAAGGCGACAGTTTTCCTGCGTCTTGGTTCAGAAACACACTTGTGTCAACATCAAATCAGAAAATACAACAATGTGAAAAAGGACTGAGGACTGATGTTTTTATTAACTTACCTTAAATCAGTAGTGACGGCAGCCTGGGCTGCTTTTGTTGCAGGTTTTTGCAATAACTGAGTTACCACCAAGCCATTCAATAACACAGAAAAGAGTGGCAGTGACAGGGATTGTGTGGCAGCGAGTGCAGCAGCACTGCACAGGGATGCACACGGAGAAAATTAATTTAAAGTCATGTCATCATAATAAACATGTTTGTAAATATAATGAATTAAATGAATGAAATTAGACAATTTAACACAACTATTTTAATTGAAGAAACATCAGGAACAACATGAAAAAATAAATATACCTTAGTGGACAACTTTTCAGAGCTCTACCTTGTGTTTCTATCTATTTTTTTTTCTTAAGGAAGCTGAGCTCCTCTTAGCTCTCTCGTAATTCAAACCATGCGTAGCACACACCCCTATGATGACGACAAACCTGGGCATAAATGTTCCCTTGCCCGAATGTGGGTTACCGGGACCCCCCTCTGGAGCCAGGCCTGGAGGTGGGGTACGAGAGCGAGGGTCTGGTGGCCGGGCCTTCGCCCATGGGGCCCGGTCGGGCTCAGCCCGAAAGGGTTACATGGGCCCCACCTCCCGTGGGCTCACCATCTGAGGAGCCGTAGGGGTCGGGTGCAGTGTGAGCTGGGCGGCAGCAAGGGGCGGGGACCCTGACAGTCCGATCCCCTGCTGCAGAAGCTGGCTCTAGGGACGTGGAATGTCACCTCTCTGGTGGGGAAGGAGCCTGAGCTTGTGCGCGAGGTTGAGCGGTTCCGGCTAGATATAGTTGGACTCACCTCGACGCATGGCTCGGGCTCTGGAACCAGTACCCTCGAGAGGGGCGGGACTTTCTTCCACTCTGTAGTTGCTCACGGTGAGAGGCGCCGAGCAGGTGTGGGCATTCTCATCGGCCCCCAGCTTGGTGCCTGCACGTTGGGGTTTACCCCAGTGGATGAAAGGGTAGTTTCCCTCCGCCTTCGGGTGGGGGGACGGGTCCTGACTGTTGTCTGTGCTTATGCGCCAAACAGCAGTTCAGAGTACCCACCCTTTCTGGAGTCCTTGGAGGGAGTGCTGGATGGTGCTCCTTCTGGGGACTTCATAGTTCTGTTGGGGGACTTCAATGCTCACGTGGGCAATAGCAGTGAGACCTGGAGGGGAGTGATTGGGAGGCATGGTCCCCCCCCTCTGAACCCAAATGGTGTTTTGTTATTGGACTTCTGTGCTCGTCATGGATTGTCCATAACGAACACCATGTTCCAACATAAGAGTGTCCATATGTACACCTGGCATCAGGTTTCCCTGGGCCGCAGTTCGATGATCGATTTTGTAGTTGTATCGTTGGACCTGCGGCCACATGCCTTGGACACTCGGGTGAAGAGGGGGGCGGAGCTGTCAACTGATCACCACCTGGTGGTGAGTTGGCTCAGATGGTCGGGGAGGAAGCCGGTCAGATCTGGCAGGCCCAAACGTGTTGTGAGGGTCTGCTGGGAACGTCTGGCTGAGTCCCCTGTCAGAGCGAGCTTCAACTCCCACCTTCAGCAGAGGTTCGAACATGTCCCGAGTGAGGCGGGGGACATTGAGTCCGAACGGGCTGTGTTCCGTGCCTCTATTGCTGAGGCGGCCAGCCGGAGCTGTGGCCGTAAGGTCATTGGTGCTTGTCATGGCGGCAATCCCAGGACTTGTTGGTGGACACCAGCAGTGAGGGATGCCGTCAAGCTGAAGGACGAGTCCTATCGGGCCTTCTTGGCCTGTGGGACTCTGGAGGCAGCTGATGGGTACCGACAGGCTAAGCGGCATACGGCTTCAGCTGTCGCCAAGGCAAAAACTCGGGCATGGGAGGAGTTCGACAAGGCCTTGGAGAAAGACTTCCGGATGGCTTCGAGGCGATTCTGGTCCACCATCCGGCGGCTCAGGAGGGGGAAGCAGTGCTCCATCAATACTGTGTACAGTGGAGATGGGGAACTGCTGACCTCAACTCGGGACGTTGTGGGTCGGTGGAGGGAGTACTTCGAAGACCTCCTCAATCCTACCAACACATCTTCCAATGAGGAAGCAGAGCTGGGGGACTCAGCGGTGGACTCTCCTATCTCTGGGGCTAAAGTCGCTGAGGTGGTCAAAAAGCTCCTTGGCGGCAAGGCCCCGGGGGTGGACGAGATCCACCCGGAGTTCCTTAAGGCTCTGGATGCTATGGGGCTGTCCTGGCTGACACGCCTCTGCAGCATCGCGTGGACATCGGGGTAGTGCCGCTGGATTGGCGGACTGGGGTGGTGGTCCCCCTTTTTAAGAAGGGGGACCGGAGGGTGTGTTCCAATTACAGGGAAATCACACTCCTCTGCCTCCCTGGTAAGGTCTATTCCGGGGTCCTGGAGAGGAGGTTTCGCCGGATAGTCGAATCTTGGATTGAGGAGGAGCAGTGTGGTTTTCGTCCTGGTCGCGGAACAGTGGACCAGCTCTATACCCTCTTTGGAGTCCTGGAGGGGGCATGGGAGTTTGCCCAACCAGTCTACATGTGCTTTGTGGACCTGGAGAAGGCGTTCGATCGTGTCCCCCGGGGGCTCCTGTGGGGGGTACTCTGGGAGTATGGGGTACCGGACCCCCTTGTACGAGCTGTCCGGTCCCTGTACGACAGGTGTCAGAGCTTGGTCCGCATTGCCGGTAGTAAGTTGGATTAGTTTCCGGTGAGGGTTGGACTCCACCAAGGCTGCCCTTTATCACCGATTCTGTTCATAACTTATATGGACAGAATTTCTAGGCGCAGCCGAGGTGTTGATGGGATCCGGCTCGGTGGCCTCAGGATTGGGTCCCTGCTTTTTGCAGATGACGTGGTCCTGTTGGCTTCATCTGGTTGTGATCTACAGCTCTCGCTTGAGCAATTTGCTGCCGAGTGTGAAGCGGCCGGGATGGGAATCAGCCCCTCCAAATCTGAGACCATGGTCCTCAGCCGGAATAGGGTGGTTTACCCACTCCGGGTCAGGAGTCAGGTCCTGCCTCAAGTGGAGGAGTGGCGGCTGAAATGAGTTTCCTCCACAGGGTGGCTGGGCTCTCCCTTAGAGATAGGGTGAGGAGCTCGGCTATCCGGGAGGGGCTCAGAGTAGAGCCGCTGCCCCTCCGCATCGAGAGGAACCAGTTGAGGTGGCTCGGGCATCTGGTTAGGATGCCTCCAGGACGCCTCCCTGGTGAGGTGTTCCAGGCACGTCCCTCTGGGAGGAGACCCCGGGGAAGACCCAGGACACGCTGGAGGGATGATATCTCTCAGCTTGCCGGGGAACGCCTCGGACCCCCCCCCCCCCGCAGAGTTGGTAAATGTGGCTGGGGAGAGGGAAGTCTGGGCTTCCCTGCTTAGGCTGCTGCCCCCGCGATCCGACCCACGGATAAGCGGCACGAAGACGAGATGAGAGGCGTAGCACACACGTTGCTCTTTTGGAAAACCGGTAACATTTAAGGATGAAATCCATAATACCAGCTTATAACTCACACAGAGATGCAACAGATTTTATTTTAAGGAACTTTTTTGCATTAAGACAATCATTTCAAGAAAATCGTGCATCTACACAGAACTAGTAGTTCACATGTTAGGCCTGTAAGTGGTTCTGTCATGCTGCCACAGAATACCAGCATGCACATAAACCTGATGCAGGTGCTTATAAACAAACACATGAACAAGGAGATCAGGAGGAATCTAGTTAAAAATGGAGACATTCGAGTCAGATTTTGTCGCTTCTGGAGCACAACTGCAACACTGTAGTCCTATGTTGTTGAAGTGAGGCTGCAGCATCATCATTAGTTCGGGAAACAAAGCAAATAAATAAATAAATAAATGAAATGACAGCATTGTCAGATTGTATTCGGTTTGGGTGAACAAACATGTCACCTTTTGGGCTCCTAGAACATCGGTTCCATATGGGCAAACCATCCAACATATAAAAAACTGTTGCAGACACACCTGAAGTCGCCCCATGTGGAAATGGCCACACATGGTCGCATTGTCTTTAGTGTGAACAAGATCAGAACCAGTCCAAACAGACAAAAGCAGCAGGGCTCATTTGAATCACAGAATTATTTATTACAAAGTTATAAAATGCTCACACTTTGGATGTTGAAACCTCTGTTCTGCTGTTGATCTGTTGGTTGTGTTTTTTTTTTTTTTAAAGAGCTGTGGCCAAAGAGGCCATTACTGGTCAGATTTTGAGGGTTTGTTGTTTAGTAGCTGCTCTCTTGTTTAATTTATCCTCTGTGGCTGTGAACTTCTATGTGCAATGCCACAACAGCCTTGAATTCTATTTCATCATTCTGGGACCTCCAGACTGGATTTTACAAGTATTTATTTATTTCATTTCAATTTGCATACATGTGTGAAACAGTCTAAGTAGTGTGTGTCATTTACGCTGCAGGTTCCAACCAAGGCTGGCTTTGTGCGAAGGCAGGAGGACTCTTATCTGAGCTTTTCTGAGTGCGTGTCTAAGAGTTCCTGTCGCTAAAACTACTGATGTCTAAAGGGGAAGATTAATCATCAGCTGCCTCAGAGATTTGTAAATAGTAATTGTCTTTATCTTTGTTTTTGTCATTGTTTGCTTATTAATCCAAAATCCGTCCATCCGTCAGACTTTAAAACTCCTCCTCTGGCCTCGGCAGCAAGCAGCTCATCTTCAAGCCCTAGATTACACCACTGCTCTTCTCCATATCTCAACCTCTTCATCTCTCACTCTCTGGCGCTCTCTTTGCTAATCCAAGTGTCTTATCTCTCAGCTCGGACCGTCTCCCAACTGTCTCATTCTTCATCTCTGTCTCTCCTCCTCCTCTTCCTCCTCCTCCCACCGGCTTCCTTGACTTTGCCTCTCAACACTACGCCACCCCCTCTTTAACCCTCTTTTCACGTTTAAGGACTCCGACTGAGTTTATTGGGATGACAGGCAATCATCAGCAACAATGGGTGCAAGCGTGCGCACACACACACGTACACGCTAGTAAAGCAGCACAAGCAAAAACACAACCTCTGTCACAGCTGAGTGAGCATCCCTTCTCCACAGACTGCGATCTGTGTTGATGAAGAGGAAGAGGAGAAGGAGAGAAAGTCCTGGGCTCGGACTTCAGCAGATAGTAACTAATGAGTCTCTGATTAGTTCATTAGTCTGCTTCTCCAGTGCCTGGCTGCTGGAGTTGTGGCTGTTTATTTTTATATTTTAGCCACACGCATCCACGCCACTTTTCTTTCCTTTCCTCCCTCACTGTTGTCACTACATCACCGCTCAAGATAAAAATAACAACAGTGATAATGTTTAAGGCAAGCAAGATGATACTCTCCTGGAGAGCTCTCAGGCTGATCGTCTGGGATGGGTCTCTCTCTCTCTCTCTCTCCCTCCCCCCTCCAATCCACATGAAATCCTTTGTCTTATTTACAATCTCTGGTCTCAGCTCGCCAACAGCTCCACGTCTTGCTCACATTGTCAGATGTCAACAGCTGGAAACGGCAGATATTGGGAGAGCTTCTGTCTCGTCAGTAGAATTCAGATTTAATGTGATGCACACACTCACAGGTCACTTTAGTAGGTAAACCTCATCAGACGGGACCCCTTTTGCCTTCAGAACTGCCTTATTTTTTATTCTCACAGATTCTACAAGTTGCCTAAAACATTCCTCAGAGATTTTGCTCCGTATGAACATGGGAGCTTCACGCAGCTGCTGAAGATTTGTCGGCTGCACATCTATGATGAGAATCCCCTGTTCCTAGAGGTTGGAAAATCGAATAAAAAATTCAAATATCAGGATTTTTTTTTTTGTTAAAAAAAAAAAATCGATTTTTTCCAAATAAATAAATAAAAGTAATCCTTTATAAAATTTTTGTCATTTTTATTGTTTTTATTGATTTTTTTTACTTGTTTTCTTGAGCTTTATAGTAGCAGAATGGTGATCTGGCTACTGTGTGTTTTTCCTCATTGAAAACAAGAAAATAACAAGCAAAAAAAAAAATTTTATATACATTTTTTTGTTTTTAATCTACAAAAATCAGCAATATCGAAGAATTGTGAAAATCGCAATTTAAATCGGAATCAAATTGAATCGGGACAAAAGCATATCGTCACAGTCCTACCTGTTCCATCACATGATAATGGAGTTCTGCTGCGTCTGGTGGCTGTGGAGGCCGTTACAGTACCGTAAAATCATTATGTTGAAGAAACCTGATTGGAGTTTCGTGACGCGATGCATCACCCTGCAGGAAACAGCCACCAGAAGATGCTACACTGTGATCATAAAGGGATGAAAATACTCAGGTAGGCTGTGGTGTTTAAATGATACTCATTTGTTACTAAGAGTCCCATAATGTGCAAAGAAAATATCCTCAACACCATCACATCACCTCCAGCTCGTGCTGTTGATACAAGGCTAGATGGATTAGAGTTACATGTTTTCTAGGTCAGATTCTGAGCCGACCGTCTGAGTGTTGCAGCTGAAGTAGAGACTCATCAGGCCAGGTGACATTTTTCCATCTTCTGTTGTCCACTGTTGGTGTTCTTGGCTGACGGGCAGATTTTTTTTATTTTTTTTATTTTTATTTTTTTTACTGTTGTAGTTTTTGTGAGTTCAGAGATGATATTCTTCATACCTTGGTTGGAACCAGTAGTTTTTTAACTTCCTTTATTATCATTTCCAACAGGTCCAATCAATCTCCTCCATCATCTGATTTCATTCACAATTCACCATTCTCTGTAAACTCTAGAGATGATGTGTGTGAAACCGCCTCAGCAGTTAGAAAACATCCCATCTGGCAATAACAACCACACAATGTTGACATTCAAAGTCACTGAAATCCCCCTCCTTCCTCATTCTGACACAGTTTTAACTTCAACAAGTCATCTTATGCATGTCTACATGTTTAACTGCTTTGAGCTGCTGCCATGCGATTGGCTGATTGGCCATTTGTATAAACAAGCTATCGAACACGTGTATCTGGTGAGTTTCCTTGTCAACAATGGAAGACGACTGATTTGATCCTTGTGTGCATTTAAAATAAAACGCTTCTACACATGTCCTGTGAAAAGTCAGTAAATTGGTCTTTTGATTGGTAAAAGGAATCGGATTGATCGACCGGCTGATTGGCGATTCGCCGGCCGCTTAACTCTATCTGTAGCGTAACAAGCCAAGCCAGTGAAACAAGACACATTGCAGATCTCTCCAAAGTGCCAGAAAGTTTGAAAAGCAAAATGAAACAGCGAGTCAGGCTGTAAGATTAGCTTGCTTTGTGCAGGAAAATAGGTCGACGAAATGGATTCGAAGAGTCAAAAAGAACGAGCAGAGCAGAAGAAGATGGAGTGGAAGATAAGATGAAAGGTAGTTGTAGGGAGGGGGGGGCTATCCTAAATGAGAACAGTAACCTGTGGAGGGTGATAAGAGCTGGCAGATGGATAGCGCGATAAATAGACAGATGGGTAGTTAGATAAAGGGAGGGGACTGATTTGCTAAGATGGAGAGGCTGCGAGAGACACCGGCCAGATGGGATAAAGAGATACAGAAGAAGACAAACTTTCTCCTCACGCAAGCACTTTAGGGCTCAGTCTTCTCCTGTTTTTTTTTTTTCCCTCCGTTTGCTTCCCCAGTGAGTCAGCCTTCTTTCTGTTCTCTCTCCCACATTTGGCCTTTGTCTCCCACCCTCACTCGCCCTCGCTGTCTTCGTCTCAGCCACCATTGCACTCATGGGATATTTTTAATAGAATTAGGCTGCTCTTGTTATCAGTCGAGCGGGTAGCCACGGAGTGAGGCGAGATTGAAACAGCGATTTCCAATTTGAGATTGTGTCACACACATCTACCCATGCCCAGATAGCATCAACGAATCACCGCCACCATCTCTCTCACTCACTTTGTCCCTCTTTTGCCTCCCCCCCTTCCCCGCCTCTCCCACTCTTTCAGACATCTCTCGCTGGATATTTTAGCTTCGCTCAGGCCTTGTGCACATGCACGACTACATCTAAATGCATACATGCTCTCTCTCTGTCGCACCGGATTCGCTGGCTTCTCTTGACAGTTTATCTCCCTGTCTCTTTCGCTCTCATCTGGGGTGCATACAGAACACATCCCTCTTTCTTCTCCCGAGTCCTCAGGACTCACTTAGTACCTCCAAATGCAGCTCCGCTTCCACACTTTTCTTGGCCATTTTTACACTTGGTGTTCATGCCTTTCCCACTCCTCCCACACTTACTTCCACCTCTTCCCTTTCACTTTCTCTCCTCCTCTGTTATTCCACATCTCTCCTCCCACACCACCTCCGCTCCGTACCCCCCCTCCTTTCTCATCTCATCTCGTCCGGTGTCACTCTCCACATCCCCCCATGAATATTTCTCCGCCCCTTCATCCTTCATTCACTTGCTCCCTCACCTCATCCTTTCTTCCCTACTGCCTCCGGGCGTTTGATACCTTTGACTTGTCTTGTCAGGGCTTCAGATTTCTGTCCTACCTCCAGACATATGTACTATGTGCTCATGCAGTAAAACCTGTGTGAGTTTGTGTGCGAGTTGGTGCCCGAGAGGGGAAGATGCTCTTACGGCTGTGTGAGCTTGCATGTGGGTGGGTGTTTGTCAGGTCATTTACTGGTTTCCATGGCCAGGGGGTCTTCTGTCTTCACCGCAATGCCACAACAGCCTCTTTTGAAATGGTTCGATAGAACTGTTGCTTAGCATGATGCGCTTTTATAGCATCATCCGTTTGGCAGGCTGACTTCAGCTCTCCCCATCCGTTTAAAGAAGTTTGCTCTTCTCCATGCCGGCATTTTTCACGTCACATTCAATGCCAAACTCACAATGTGTGAACTTTTTATTTAAAAACTTTAACATCTTGAAGGCAAAGTATGACTGCTGGGTGCTCAGACTTAAAGAGGAAATGTGTATTTGTCTTTGTTCTCCACCACCTCCACGCTAGCCTTCAAAGATTGCAAGAGAAAAAGAAAATCTGTAAATGTCGTCTTAAGTTTCTTGTCTATTCTAGGAAGTAAAAAAAAATTAAGTGAAACAGAAGGATGGGTCCAAGGTCTCCTCTGTCAAATCATTATTTACATAAAAGAAGAAATGAAATCCGCAAACTTTTTGAATTATTCAGCTTTTTAACATAAAGGTTAAAAGTTCACAGATCAATAGGAGACAGCTCTAAGCTAAATCCCACGTTGTGAGCACGGACACGCAGAGCACACCCACAGGCATGCAGGGATGTACATGTGCCAGAGATGCGTAAACTTATTTATATATATATATATATTGGTAAAACTGTATCATAAAGTAAACAATGTCAGGAAATGTCTGCTGGAGCTGATCAAGAGGTTGGAAGTAGCTTTTAATGACAAATCAAATCAAATTAATTTCTTAAATAAAGATCTTGTCATACACATACATACGCCCAAGTTTAAAACCAAATACACACCTGATTTTAATCTCTTTTTCTCAAATGCAGTCATGCACACACAGATGCACACACACACACACACACACACACACACACACACAAAACATGCATGCCACCCCCCCCCCCCCCCCCCCCCCCCCATCCCATTTTCCACTCCAACCTCTGGCTTCTGTCTTTTTAATTATAAATATCACCTATTTAATATCAAGTATATTAAATAAGGAAAAAAACAAAAGAAAATCTGGATTGACTGTGAGGAAACAATACGTAGGAGATCTGTTCACACGAGGAACCAGCATGAACGAGGCCGCCGCCACTGGAAAGCCCCACAGCCACAAAGACAAGGGCGATCACAGCGGCGACAGAACGAGCCAGCACAGCCCCCGTCAAGAAGGACCTCCATGAGGAAAAACACTGGAGTTAAAAATGTTTGACAATAAGGCAAAACAAAAGCAACAGGTATATTATGTAACTCATGTTAAAACAGTGTACTTGGGTAAAACCATACAATAAAAACAGAGATTCACACAAACAGGTGGTATTTTAAATAAATTAAAAGGCAGGCCGAAATAATAAATAAGTAAAAAAGATTTATACAATGACAATAAGAAGCTAAGATAAAACTATGTGTTTTGAGCCTCCCTTTAAAAACTTCGACAGTCTCTGCGACCCTGAGGGTCTCTCGCGGTTGAGGATCGCAGTGGTCAAACGAGGTCTCACCAAAGGTTTTGGTTCTGACTTTTGGAACAACTAAAAGCACCAGAAGACCTCAGGGCCTGAAAGTTTGTATTCTAAAAGCAGGTCATATACATATTGTAAAGTCTATTTAGACTTTTTAAAAAATTTTTTTTTATATAAATCACCAAAAGATCGTTAAATAAAACCCGAAGCTCATGAGGAGCTAACGCAGTGATAACTGGTGTTCCTGCATGTAGCCACATGCACCTGTGTGAGTTACAATACTGTATATATATATATATATATATGACGATTCACTCTTTAAATTTTTTATGAATTATGGAAACAAGATCTGAAATGAAAAGTTTTCAGTGTTTAATTGCTGCTGGCTAAAGTAAGTTTTTTACCACAGGATTGCTTGAGGCTTTTGAGTTAGAAGTTGGAAGCTCGAGAGGAGGCGCAGTGGGGTGCTATAGGGCATCAAACAACACACAGAGCTTCCTTTAAAGCTACTCTTGTGCCTGCGTGCTTGTTTAACAAGTCCTCTTATGATTATGAAGAACTTAAATGATCATGTCTCCAGTAAATGCTTGTAAGCTTTGTAAAGAAAACATGGTCAAGGCTATATTTAATTTGGAACGCTACAATTATACACTATTTCAAGTACTTTTTGTATGATGACACAATGTAAAAATAACAAGCGAATGAATGGTGTCTTGTAGTTTTTATGCACTTTTTAAAAGCAGTGGGCTGCAGGTAACTTTGGATCTACACTATTAGTGAAAATCAGCTTGTTTCTGCAATTAAATACTCGCAAACCATATGCAAATATCACAGAGAACAGATCTGACTGAACTACAATATCAAACTTTAGCAACAGTACTTAAAACCATTTTTTCAAAGGTTGGACACCCTGTGGTGAAATGGACTGGATGGGTTATTCAGCCATGTTTGAATATAAACCAGAGGGCGCACAAGCATGTGGAGAAGAACTGGGGAATATGTCAAGCTGAATTGTAAATTTAACCATTGTTAAAGTTTGCTTCAGTTGCAGACTGAAAAAGACAAGTTAGCTTAATAGTTTAGACGTCTGTAGAACTTCATTATTATGAGTGTCATTTAAGAGGTTATGTACCATTAAATTAAACTCAAAACCTGATTTTTTAATTCTTTTATAAACAAAGAAACTGTGCTTTTAGCAGGTTAAGCTAACATTTGTTTTGGTACAGCAGCAGCAGCAGCAGTAACAGGGTTAGCGAGGTAATGTATGGAGGAGGTGCTTTCTGTGCTGTAAACACTGAAGTGTTTTAAATAGAAGAATTCTGTAATAGAAAGTTTGCTTGGCTTCTATTTTCCGAGCAGAGAGGAGGGAAGTTTGTAGTTTCCAGCTTCTCTAATGTATTGTACATTTTCCCACATGTATATTTGTAAAAGCATAAAAATAAAAAGCTGAATATTTGACTTTGTTGCCATTCGAGGAGTTGGTAGCTTTCCAACACTTCAGAGGATTGTGCTCATCTGTGGCCCAATACCAGTTTCTCCCTGTTGGCCCACAATGTCCTGTTTGCAAACATAAATTGATCATTTTTTTTTGTGTGGATCAAAGGTTATTGGTCAGCTTTTCCAAAGGGGTGCTCAAGGTGTTTGGGACGGCTGGATAACCAAAACAAGTTAATCCCGTAAAGAGAAGACACATCTACTCTACCTGCCAGGTTGCAACATTCAGTGGAAGAGAACAGGAGCAACAGGGACTACCTCAACATTAGAGTGATTACCTAAACTAATAGATTCACATGATTTGCTGAAAAATTCTTTGATATCGGATGTGATGAATCAAGTTCCAGTTTGTCCTCTAAAACCGGGAAGCACATGCTGTACTTCCGAGTTGTTCCACTTGGCAGGTGAAGATTAAAACATACACATGATGACTTATTACACATTAAACAGAACAAGATTCTTAATGCGATCGAATGCACGCATCTACACACACGCACACACACACACACACACACACACACACACACACACATTTCCCTAATAACACACAGATTGAGCTGTTAAGCGGTGAATGATGAGCTTCCGATGAGGGCGATTTGATTACGCCGGTCGTTTGTCCTCGGATATTTTACCCTCTACCTCACTGTCTGTCTGTCTCCTATTTCCCCTCCCACGGCGACAATCCATTTCCCTCTGAAAGTGACACTTTAAAAGGTTGATAGCTCTTTGGCTGAGTCTCAGAGCCTCAGATCAATGGCTGTCGGACAGCAGCGTTGAGCTACCACAAAGTACACGGGAGTTGTAGTCAACACATGAGGTGAATACGTTGTTCGATTTTTTTTGGGTTTGTTTTTGGCCACATGTGTCTGCAGATAGGAAACAGGCAGCTGGTGACATTTTGAAGCTTTTTCATTTGGTGCTTTGAAATCAGGTGAGGCAGTGTTGTTATTGTGAAGTAAAACTTTCCCTAACTGTGGAGATGAAAAGTGAGACTTGCAAAGACAGCAAACAGAAAAAAAGAAGACATTCCAATGAAAATTCATGGCAGAAATCTCTTCACTTATCTTAATTACATCGGACACTTTCGGATCAAAAGAAAATCTCCTAAATTTACCTGCCTTCATCATCCCTTTCATTCTTCTTTCTTTTTGCTCCAAACATTTTCCCTAAAACATGGTTTTGCATTCATAGTGAACAGTCTGGCTCCTATAATTACTTTACCTCTTCTGTTCAGCTCAATGATTCTGAACAAAGCTGCAGTGAAAACAGAACCCATTTTTATTTTGACAGTGGGTGCTGAGGCGTGCAGCTGTTTGCACTGAGCTGAAGATGCAGTGACATACAGGGCAGTCCAGCTTTGCTCAGTCTGAAGCCCATAAGTGTCTTACCAAACACTTTTTACCAGTTACCACTGGTCTACCCACACCACCTGCCTCTAGTTCGGCTCCTGCTTAGGCTCCTAAGGAAGGACCACCAACTTATCTTGGCTGCTTTACTTCCCAGAGCAGTCTTGGCTTGGTCCCAGTATGCAGCCAGTCTGACTCTGGGGGTTGGTGGGCAGAAAGCTGTGGAGCATGGATGGATAATTATCCAGGGGTAAAGCCCACCTTCAGGTGCAGGGACTGGCATGGGGAAGTGGAAGCAAAGGCTCCCTGGAGGGATGGAAAAGGGAGTGGAGCCAAAGCAGTCAGCCAAGCCTGTTTCCACACCATCTCCATCCACCCCAGGGCCTGTCACGCAACCAAACCATGGAATCAAGGACAAGAAGCAGCGGGGTGGGCTAGTACAACACACACATTTCCCATTTCAGGCACAATGTCCCCAACTCTGGGACCTTATTCTCGGATTCACATGTGGAGTATCTTCAGTAGTAGAAACGGCAGATCAGACCATGTTAAAGTGTGAACATGATAAATATTCATCAGCCTGTGTGCTGCGGTTTGGAGGAGAAGCAACGAAAGATCTCAAAGGGAAACTGAGATTTTCTCTCTTTATTTTTCATACCCTCACTGCTGTGAGCCGAGCATCATTGTGTCAGAACGTTTGCTCCTCTGCAGTTGGAAATGTCATCGCTGTAACTCTCAGTTAAATCTAAAACCAACTATTGCCATGAGGACGCTTTGTCCTGGACCTTGGAAGACCAGACTAGTGGCTTTGTAAAGCTTCAATTTTCTATTGTCCCTAACAGACCCAGAGCGGAAAAAAGAAGGATTTTAGTCCACTTTCATGCTGCTGAATGATGCTCTGTCTCCTGCTGGTACCCCCCCATAGGCACTGGATTGTGACCCAGCATGCCAGGCCTCCGGGCCTCTCCTCTTGTCTCCTTCCTGTGAGTGCACTCTCCTCATATCTCCCCATCTCCCTGAGTCCTTATCACAAATACACAGCACACCATATTTTAATCATGCCCCTGAATGGAAGACACTTTTCCAATTAATGAAACCGCCGCCGCGATGCACTGTAAAGCTCTGTGAAGCCGCAATGCGCAATCAGCCCAATGAGCCCCTGCCACCGCTTGATGTATGACTGCCTCACAAGTTTTCAATGTGAACAAGATGCCTTTTGAAAAAGAGAAATCTGTAGTGAGTGAAAGACTGTTGGTGAGCCAGCAAAGAGGAGAAAAGTGAATGAGTAATGCTTGGTTGGAGCTGCTGACTGGCCAACACTAGAAGACTGTGGTTGTACTGGGCAGCTCTCAGGCGTGAATATACCGAACTGTGTGAATGTGAAGCCCAGTTTTGCTTGAAAAGAAACAAAGAGAGGACGCAAACTCAGCAAAAAGCTAGCAGGGATGAATAATAAAGGGTCCGAGGCTGTTGTCATCAGATTGTGCCCGGTGAAATCTGAATCTATTGATAGGTCACACAGCAGACGGGGTGGGCAGGCTGTCTCTTCTTCTTAGAGGGCTTTGAGTTCTTATGCTGTGCAACATAAACTGTGAAGGGAAACTTAAGGAATAAATGGAAGCACTGCAGAGCCTTTTTTTTTTTTTTTTTCTCTCTTCTTTACGCCTGTTGCCTCTTTATCCCGGGCTACATTTCCTGCTGTGTATTTATAACTCTGGATTCACTCCAGCTTGGATGGGGACCTATCACTTTTCACAGAGACACCGCCCACAAAAAACACACAGTTGTTGGGGAGAGATGTTGTGTTTATGTTGGTGTGTGATTACATTTCGACATGGCGCACATTATTTATACTCTAAATTCAAATGTCTTTTATTGTAAAGAGAGGCGTGTCAGCCATGTGTGCATGCACACACCACACCCCCTTCATACTTCAGCTCCCCATGCAACTTGTGCTCCTCACAGCTTGCCTTCTTTTGTTTCCATATATTAACTCACCCTCCCACTTCATCAATCAGCCTGACACCAGTCGAGGTGAAGTGAGTGCATAACATGTTTATGAGATG